>NW_028125735.1:0-317346 GCF_965194825.1 Balaenoptera physalus
GTTCAGGGGCTGTGATGCAACCTGGATTGACCATATCTAGACCCACAGCTGGATGAGACATAAGGGTGGACACTCTTGGGGCTGAGAGGTTTGGTGAGGTTGGGTGAGCAAACGCAGACCCTTTAAAGTAATACTGCGTGCTACCCATCGCATGGGTCCCAAATCTCCAGGTTCTAGGGCATCTACCTACATCGAAAACATGCATGAGAAACCCAGAAGATGGTACACCGTGTGATGGGGAAAGGTTTCTAAAACGCACCTCATTTCTCATCTCCTTGTGCTCGGGTTCGCCATTCCAGCCACTTTACTAGCAATCTCCCTACTTGGAGCATCAGCACCTTTAACCTCCTGTTCCGTACAGGTTGCAATTTGTCCTGAGGATGAACGGGAAGACGGGGAACCAATGAGAGACTAGCTCTTGGTGTTGGGACAGGCACAGGTCACTCTATTTTCCCATCAGGAAGAAGAATTAACCACAGGCTCAGCCTGACCCACGGAACCAGAACAGGGCCTGAAGCCATCCTGCGCTTTTGCGGCCAGCTCCCAAAAAAGCGACTTGTAAAATGGAGCTTCAGGGCACTGCAATTCACAAACCTGCAGAGTTATAAATGATAACTCTCGTCCACAAATATATTGAGGAAAGGCAAAGAAGAGGATTTGAAATCAAGGCAGAATTGCAGGAAACAGATTTCAGGAGGTAGATTCGAATCGCCTTTAAAGCACATGAAAAGCGGCAAAACGTTGACAATGATGCCCTTGGCCAAAAAGGGCGTATGCGTTTTTTCCTGAATATATTCAGGAAAAAACGCATACGCCCTTTTTGGCCAACCAAGCAACCTGGAAAGGCAAATCAGCGCTACAAAGAAGTCTCGCTTCCCATCGGTCAAAAGGGCCATGCTGAAAAAAGTGTCCAAACCAGAAATGCAGGACAGGCCATGGAGAAATGGGAGCCTTGCTACACTGATGGGCGGGATGTAAATTGCCAACAGCCACTCTGGAGAAGTGTACGGTGTGTCCTGAAACATCTAAAAAACACAGCTTAGAGAGCATAGGGCACTTCCACGCATGGGGGGATAAAGTGGGAAAATTGAAAATCAGCAAGACACAAGCACCCCAAAGTTTAGGGCTGCTCTGTTGACAAGGACCTCCACTTCATTCCACCTTAAATATCCCAGGAAAGCGAAAAATGGATAAAAAATTGTGGTCCTTATGTACAATGGAATATCACTCAGCCATGAAATCAATGTCATAAGGCTAGTAGCAGCATGATGAGTGGATTTAGGTAAGACGATTCTAAGTGAAATAAGTCACACAGAAAAGGACACTTCTCATAAGGTGTCACTTATAGAGGGAATGTAAAAATCGTTACACTTGAACTGAATTACAAAACAGAACAGAGTCACACATGCAGAAAACACACTATGGCTGCTTAACGGGAAAGGTGAGGTGGGGT
Source organism: Balaenoptera physalus (assembly GCF_965194825.1). Taxonomy (NCBI): domain Eukaryota; kingdom Metazoa; phylum Chordata; class Mammalia; order Artiodactyla; family Balaenopteridae; genus Balaenoptera; species Balaenoptera physalus. Next base: position 1,454 of record NW_028125735.1, read on the forward strand.
GATACATAAAACAAGAGTTTCAAATTAGCTCAGATACCGTTCCATAAACCCAATATGTAATAGACAAGACCTACTCCTTGCTCAGAGAACTGGACTCAACACGCCCGATTCACCGCACAAGAATATATCTGACTAGTAATAATCTTAAAACCTATGTATTGATATCTCTCTGTTAGTGTGTCAAGTGGGTGTAAAGCGGCATAAACACAGCCGTGAAAAGCAGCTAAACCCCATTATAAAAATAAATTACTTTTAAAAACCCATGAAACAAAGACAGAGAAAGAGAGAGAAATTCTTACACAATTCGTTCAGGGTTTCTGATGCCACCTGGATTGACCATATCTAGTCCCACAGCTGGATGAGACATAAGGGTGGACACTCTTGGGGCTGAGAGGTTTGGTGAGTTTGGGTGAGCAAACGCAGACCCTTTAAAGTAATACTGCGTGCTACCCATTGCATGGGTCCCAAATCTCCAGGTTCAAGGGCATCTTCCTACATGGAAAACATGCATGAGAAACCCAGAAGATGGTACACCGTGTGATGGGGAAAGGTTTCTAAAACGCACCTCATTTCTCATATCCTTGTGCTTGGGTTCGCCATTCCAGCCACTTTACTAGCAATCTCCCTACTTGGAGCATCAGCACCTTTAACCTCCTGTTCCATACAGGTTGCAATTTGTCCTGATGATGAACGGGAAGACGGGGAACCAATGAGAGACTAGCTCTTGGTGTTGGGACAGGCACAGGTCACTCTATTTTCCCATCAGGAAGAAGAATTAACCACAGGCTCAGCCTGCCCCCCGGAACCAGAACAGGGCCTGAAGTCATCCTGCGCTTTTGCGGCCAGCTCCCAAAAAAGCGACTTGTAAAATGGAGCTTCAGGGCACTGCAATTCACAAACCTGCAGAGTTATAAATGATAACTCTCGTCCACAAATATATTGAGGGAAGGCAAAGAAGAGGATTTGAAATCAAGGCCGAATTGCAGGAAACAGATTTCAGGAGGTAGATTCGAATCGCCTTTAAAGCACATGAAATGCGGCAAAACGATGACAATGATGCCCTTGGCCAAAAAGGGCGTATGCGTTTTTTCCTGAATATATTCAGGAAAAAACGCATACGCCCTTTTTGGCCAACCAAGCAACCTGGAAAGGCAAATCAGCGCTACAAAGAAGTCTCGCTTCTCATCGGTCAAAAGGGCCATGCTGAAAAAAGTGTCAAAACCAGAAATGCAGGACAGGCCATGGAGAAATGGGAGCTTTGCTACACTGATGGGCGGGATGTAAATTGCCAACAGCCACTCTGGAGAAGTGTACGGTGTGTCCTGAAACATCTAAAAAACACAGCTTAGAGAGCATAGGGCACTTCCACGCATGGGGGTATAAAGTGGGAAAATTAAAAATCAGCAAGACACAAGCACCCCAAAATTTAGGGCTGCTCTGTTGACAAGGACCTCCACTTCATTCCACCTTAAATATCCCAGGAAAGCGAAAAATGGATAAAAAATTTGAGGTCCATATGTACAATGGAATATCACTCAGCCATGAAATCAATGTCATAAGGCTAGTAGCAGCATGATGAGTGGATTTAGGTACGACGATTCTAAGTGTAATAAGTCACACAGAAAAGGACACTTCTCATAAGGTGTCACTTATAGAGGGAATGTAAAAACCGTCACACTTCAACTGAATTACAAAACAGAACAGAGTCACACATGCAGAAATCACACTATGGCTGCTTAACGGGAAAGGTGAGGTGGGGTGATACATAAAACACGAGTTTCAAATTAGCTCAGATACCGTTCCATAAACCCAATATGTAATAGACAAGACCTACTCCTTGCTCAGAGAACTGGACTCAACACGCACGACTCACCACACAAGAATATATCTGACTAGTAATAATCTTAAAACCTATGTATTGATATCTCTCTTTTAGTGTGTCAAGTGGGTGTAAATCGGCATAAACACAGCCGTGAAAAGCAGCTAAACCCCATTATAAAAATAAATTACTTTTAAAAACCCATGAAACAAAGACAGTGAAAGAGAGAGAAATTCTTACACAATTCGTTCAGGGTCTCTGATGCCACCTGGATTGACCATATCTAGTCCCACAGCTGGATGAGACATAAGGGTGGACACTCTTGGGGCTGAGAGGTTTGGTGAGTTTGGGTGAACAAACGCAGACCCTTTAAAGTAATACTGCGTGCTACCCATTGCATGGGTCCCAAATCTCCAGGTTCAAGGGCATCTTCCTACATGGAAAACATGCATGAGAAACCAAGAAGATGGTACACCGTGTGATGGGGAAAGGTTTCTAAAACGCACCTCATTTCTCATCTCCTTTTGCTCGGGTTCGCCATTCCAGCCACTTTACTAGCAATCTCCCTACTTGGAGCATCAGCACCTTTAACCTCCTGTTCCGTACAGGTTGCAATTTGTCCTGAGGATGAACGGGAAGACGGGGAACCAATGAGAGACTAGCTCTTGGTGTTGGGACAGGCACAGGTCACTCTATTTTCCCATCAGGAAGAAGAATTAACCACAGGCTCAGCCTGCCCCCCGGAACCAGAACAGGGCCTGAAGCCATCCTGCGCTTTTGCGGCCAGCTCCCAAAAAAGCGACTTGTAAAATGGAGCTTCTGGGCACTGCAATTCACAAACCTGCAGAGTTATAAATGATAACTCTCGTCCACAAATATATTGAGGGAAGGCAAAGAAGAGGAATTGAAATCAAGGCAGAATTGCAGGAAACAGATTTCAGGAGGTAGATTCGAATCCCCTTTAAAGCACATGAAAAGCGGCAAAACGTTGACAATGATGCCCTTGGCCAAAAAGGGCGTATGCGTTTTTTCCTGAATATATTCAGGAAAAAACGCATACGCCCTTTTTGGCCAACCAAGCAACCTGGAAAGGCAAATCAGCGCTACAAAGAAGTCTCGCTTCCCATCGGTCAAAAGGGCCATGCTGAAAAAAGTGTCCAAACCAGAAATGCAGGACAGGCCATGGAGAAATGGGAGCCTTGCTACACTGATGGGCGGGATGTAAATTGCCAACAGCCACTCTGGAGAAGTGTACGGTGTGTCCTGAAACATCTAAAAAACACAGCTTAGAGAGCATAGGGCACTTCCACGCATGGGGGGATAAAGTGGGAAAATTGAAAATCAGCAAGACACAAGCACCCCAAAGTTTAGGGCTGCTCTGTTGACAAGGACCTCCACTTCATTCCACCTTAAATATCCCAGGAAAGCGAAAAATGGGTAAAAAATTGTGGTCCTTATGTACAATGGAATATCACTCAGCCATGAAATCAATGTCATAAGGCTAGTAGCAGCATGATGAGTGGATTTAGGTAAGACGATTCTAAGTGAAATAAGTCACACAGAAAAGGACACTTCTCATAAGGTGTCACTTATAGAGGGAATGTAAAAATCGTTACACTTGAACTGAATTACAAAACAGAACAGAGTCACACATGCAGAAAACACACTATGGCTGCTTAACGGGAAAGGTGAGGTGGGGTGATACATAAAACAAGAGTTTCAAATTAGCTCAGATACCGTTCCATAAACCCAATATGTAATAGACAAGACCTACTCCTTGCTCAGAGAACTGGACTCAACACGCCCGATTCACCGCACAAGAATATATCTGACTAGTAATAATCTTAAAACCTATGTATTGATATCTCTCTGTTAGTGTGCCAAGTGGGTGTAAAGCGGCATAAACACAGCCGTGAAAAGCAGCTAAACCCCATTATAAAAATAAATTACTTTTAAAAACCCATGAAACAAAGACAGGGAAAGAGAGAGAAATTCTTACACAATTCGTTCAGGGGCTGTGATGCAACCTGGATTGACCATATCTAGACCCACAGCTGGATGAGACATAAGGGTGGACACTCTTGGGGCTGAGAGGTTTGGTGAGGTTGGGTGAGCAAACGCAGACCCTTTAAAGTAATACTGCGTGCTACCCATCGCATGGGTCCCAAATCTCCAGGTTCTAGGGCATCTACCTACATCGAAAACATGCATGAGAAACCCAGAAGATGGTACACCGTGTGATGGGGAAAGGTTTCTAAAACGCACCTCATTTCTCATCTCCTTGTGCTCGGGTTCGCCATTCCAGCCACTTTACTAGCAATCTCCCTACTTGGAGCATCAGCACCTTTAACCTCCTGTTCCGTACAGGTTGCAATTTGTCCTGAGGATGAACGGGAAGACGGGGAACCAATGAGAGACTAGCTCTTGGTGTTGGGACAGGCACAGGTCACTCTATTTTCCCATCAGGAAGAAGAATTAACCACAGGCTCAGCCTGACCCACGGAACCAGAACAGGGCCTGAAGCCATCCTGCGCTTTTGCGGCCAGCTCCCAAAAAAGCGACTTGTAAAATGGAGCTTCAGGGCACTGCAATTCACAAACCTGCAGAGTTATAAATGATAACTCTCGTCCACAAATATATTGAGGAAAGGCAAAGAAGAGGATTTGAAATCAAGGCAGAATTGCAGGAAACAGATTTCAGGAGGTAGATTCGAATCGCCTTTAAAGCACATGAAAAGCGGCAAAACGTTGACAATGATGCCCTTGGCCAAAAAGGGCGTATGCGTTTTTTCCTGAATATATTCAGGAAAAAACGCATACGCCCTTTTTGGCCAACCAAGCAACCTGGAAAGGCAAATCAGCGCTACAAAGAAGTCTCGCTTCCCATCGGTCAAAAGGGCCATGCTGAAAAAAGTGTCCAAACCAGAAATGCAGGACAGGCCATGGAGAAATGGGAGCCTTGCTACACTGATGGGCGGGATGTAAATTGCCAACAGCCACTCTGGAGAAGTGTACGGTGTGTCCTGAAACATCTAAAAAACACAGCTTAGAGAGCATAGGGCACTTCCACGCATGGGGGGATAAAGTGGGAAAATTGAAAATCAGCAAGACACAAGCACCCCAAAGTTTAGGGCTGCTCTGTTGACAAGGACCTCCACTTCATTCCACCTTAAATATCCCAGGAAAGCGAAAAATGGATAAAAAATTGTGGTCCTTATGTACAATGGAATATCACTCAGCCATGAAATCAATGTCATAAGGCTAGTAGCAGCATGATGAGTGGATTTAGGTAAGACGATTCTAAGTGAAATAAGTCACACAGAAAAGGACACTTCTCATAAGGTGTCACTTATAGAGGGAATGTAAAAATCGTTACACTTGAACTGAATTACAAAACAGAACAGAGTCACACATGCAGAAAACACACTATGGCTGCTTAACGGGAAAGGTGAGGTGGGGTGATACATAAAACAAGAGTTTCAAATTAGCTCAGATACCGTTCCATAAACCCAATATGTAATAGACAAGACCTACTCCTTGCTCAGAGAACTGGACTCAACACGCCCGATTCACCGCACAAGAATATATCTGACTAGTAATAATCTTAAAACCTATGTATTGATATCTCTCTGTTAGTGTGTCAAGTGGGTGTAAAGCGGCATAAACACAGCCGTGAAAAGCAGCTAAACCCCATTATAAAAATAAATTACTTTTAAAAACCCATGAAACAAAGACAGGGAAAGAGAGAGAAATTCTTACACAATTCGTTCAGGGGCTGTGATGCAACCTGCATTGACCATATCTAGACCCACAGCTGGATGAGACATAAGGGTGGACACTCTTGGGGCTGAGAGGTTTGGTGAGGTTGGGTGAGCAAACGCAGATCCTTTAAAGTAATACTGCATGCTACCCATCGCATGGGTCCCAAATCTCCAGGTTCAAGGGCATCTACCTACATCGAAAACATGCATGAGAAACCCAGAAGATGGTACACCGTGTGATGGGGAAAGGTTTCTAAAACGCACCTCATTTCTCATCTCCTTGTGCTCGGGTTCGCCATTCCAGCCACTTTACTAGCAATCTCCCTACTTGGAGCATCAGCACCTTTAACCTCCTGTTCCGTACAGGTTGCAATTTGTCCTGAGGATGAACGGGAAGACGGGGAACCAATGAGAGACTAGCTCTTGGTGTTGGGACAGGCACAGGTCACTCTATTTTCCCATCAGGAAGAAGAATTAACCACAGGCTCAGCCTGACCCGCGGAAGCAGAACAGGGCCTGAAGCCATCCTGCGCTTTTGCGGCCAGCTCCCAAAAAAGCGACTTGTAAAATGGAGCTTCAGGGCACTGCAATTCACAAACCTGCAGAGTTATAAATGATAACTCTCGTCCACAAATATATTGAGGAAAGGCAAAGAAGAGGATTTGAAATCAAGGCAGAATTGCAGGAAACAGATTTCAGGAGGTAGATTCGAATCGCCTTTAAAGCACATGAAAAGCGGCAAAACGTTGACAATGATGCCCTTGGCCAAAAAGGGCGTATGCGTTTTTTCCTGAATATATTCAGGAAAAAACGCATACGCCCTTTTTGGCCAACCAAGCAACCTGGAAAGGCAAATCAGCGCTACAAAGAAGTCTCGCTTCCCATCGGTCAAAAGGGCCATGCTGAAAAAAGTGTCAAAACCAGAAATGCAGGACAGGCCATGGAGAAATGGGAGCCTTGCTACACTGATGGGCGGGATGTAAATTGCCAACAGCCACTCTGGAGAAGTGTACGGTGTGTCCTGAAACATCTAAAAAACACAGCTTAGAGAGCATAGGGCACTTCCACGCATGGGGGGATAAAGTGGGAAAATTGAAAATCAGCAAGACACAAGCACCCCAAAGTTTAGGGCTGCTCTGTTGACAAGGACCTCCACTTCATTCCACCTTAAATATCCCAGGAAAGCGAAAAATGGATAAAAAATTGTGGTCCTTATGTACAATGGAATATCACTCAGCCATGAAATCAATGTCATAAGGCTAGTAGCAGCATGATGAGTGGATTTAGGTAAGACGATTCTAAGTGAAATAAGTCACACAGAAAAGGACACTTCTCATAAGGTGTCACTTATAGAGGGAATGTAAAAACCGTTACACTTGAACTGAATTACAAAACAGAACAGAGTCACACATGCAGAAAACACACTATGGCTGCTTAACGGGAAAGGTGAGGTGGGGTGATACATAAAACAAGAGTTTCAAATTAGCTCAGATACCGTTCCATAAACCCAATATGTAATAGACAAGACCTACTCCTTGCTCAGAGAACTGGACTCAACACGCCCGATTCACCGCACAAGAATATATCTGACTAGTAATAATCTTAAAACCTATGTATTGATATCTCTCTGTTAGTGTGTCAAGTGGGTGTAAAGCGGCATAAACACAGCCGTGAAAAGCAGCTAAACCCCATTATAAAAATAAATTACTTTTAAAAACCCATGAAACAAAGACAGGGAAAGAGAGAGAAATTCTTACACAATTCGTTCAGGGGCTGTGATGCAACCTGGATTGACCATATCTAGACCCACAGCTGGATGAGACATAAGGGTGGACACTCTTGGGGCTGAGAGGTTTGGTGAGGTTGGGTGAGCAAACGCAGACCCTTTAAAGTAATACTGCGTGCTACCCATCGCATGGGTCCCAAATCTCCAGGTTCTAGGGCATCTACCTACATCGAAAACATGCATGAGAAACCCAGAAGATGGTAAACCGTGTGATGGGGAAAGGTTTCTAAAACGCACCTCATTTCTCATCTCCTTGTGCTCGGGTTCGCCATTCCAGCCACTTTACTAGCAATCTCCCTACTTGGAGTCTCAGCACCTTTAACCTCCTGTTCCATACAGGTTGCAATTTGTCCTGAGGATGAACGGGAAGACGGGGAACCAATGAGAGACTAGCTCTTGGTGTTGGGACAGGCACAGGTCACTCTATTTTCCCATCAGGAAGAAGAATTAACCACAGGCTCAGCCTGACCCGCGGAACCAGAACAGGGCCTGAAGCCATCCTGCGCTTTTGCGGCCAGCTCCCAAAAAAGCGACTTGTAAAATGGAGCTTCAGGGCACTGCAATTCACAAACCTGCAGAGTTATAAATGATAACTCTCGTCCACAAATATATTGAGGGAAGGCAAAGATGAGGAATTGAAATCAAGGCAGAATTGCAGGAAACAGATTTCAGGAGGTAGATTCGAATCGCCTCTAAAGCACATGAAAAGCGGCAAAACTTTGACAATGATGCCCTTGGCCAAAAAGGGCGTATGTGTTTTTTCCTGAATATATTCAGGAAAAAACGCATACGCCCTTTTTGGCCATCCAAGCAACCTGGAAAGGCAAATCAGCGCTACAAAGAAGTCTCGCTTCCCATCGGTCAAAAGGGCCATGCTGAAAAAAGTGTCAAAACCAGAAATGCAGGACAGGCCATGGAGAAATGGGAGCCTTGCTACACTGATGGGCGGGATGTAAATTGCCAACAGCCACTCTGGAGAAGTGTACGGTGTGTCCTGAAACATCTAAAAAACACAGCTTAGAGAAAATAGGGCACTTCCACGCATGGGGGTATAAAGTGGGAAAATTAAAAATCAGCAAGACACAAGCAACCCAAAGTTTAGGGCTGCTCTGTTGACAAGGACCTCCACTTCATTCCACCTTAAATATCCCAGGAAAGCGAAAAAAGGATAAAAAATTTGTGGTCCTTATGTACAATGGAATATCACTCAGCCATGAAATCAATGTCATAAGGCTAGTAGCAGCATGATGAGTGGATTTAGGTACGACGATTCTAAGTGAAATAAGTCACACAGAAAAGGACACTTCTCATAAGGAGTCACTTATAGAGGGAATGTAAAAACCGTTACACTTGAACTGAATTACAAAACAGAACAGAGTCACACATGCAGAAAACACACTATGGCTGCTAAACGGGAAAGGTGAGGTGGGGTGATACATAAAACAAGAGTTTCAAATTAGCTCAGATACCGTTCCATAAACCCAATATGTAATAGACAAGACCTACTCCTTGCTCAGAGAACTGGACTCAACACGCCCGATTCACCGCACAAGAATATATCTGACTAGTAATAATCTTAAAACCTATGTATTGATATCTCTCTGTTAGTGTGTCAAGTGGGTGTAAAGCGGCATAAACACAGCCGTGAAAAGCAGCTAAACCCCATTATAAACATAAATTACTTTTAAAAACCCATGAAACAAAGACAGTGAAAGAGAGAGAAATTCTTACACAATTCGTTCAGGGTCTGTTATGCCACCTGGATTGACCATATCTAGACCCACAGCTGGATGAGACATAAGGGTGGACACTCTTGGGGCTGAGAGGTTTGGTGAGGTTGGGTGAGCAAACGCAGACCCTTTAAAGTAATACTGCGTGCTACCCATCGCATGGGTCCCAAATCTCCAGGTTCAAGGGCATCTTCCTACATCGAAAACATGCATGAGAAACCCAGAAGATGGTACACCGTGTGATGGGGAAAGGTTTCTAAAACGCACCTCATTTCTCATCTCCTTGTGCTCGGTTTCGCCATTCCAGCCACTTTACTAGCAATCTCCCCACTTGGAGCATCAGCACCTTTAACCTCCTGTTCCGTACAGGTTGCAATTTGTCCTGAGGATGAACGGGAAGACGGGGAACCAATGAGAGACTAGCTCTTGGTGTTGGGACAGGCACAGGTCACTCTATTTTCCCATCAGGAAGAAGAATTAACCACAGGCTCAGCCTGCCCCCTGGAACCAGAACAGGGCCTGAAGCCATCCTGCGCTTTTGCTGCCAGCTCCCGAAAAAGCGAGTTGTAAAATGGAGCTTCAGGGCACTGCAATTCACAAACCTGCACAGTTATAAATGATAACTCTCGTCCACAAATATATTGGGGGAAGGCAAAGATGAGGAATTGAAATCAAGGCAGAATTGCAGGAAACAGATTTCAGGAGGTAGATACGAATCGCCTCTAAAGCACATGAAAAGCGGCAAAACGTTGACAATGATGCCCTTGGCCAAAAAGGGCGTATGCGTTTTTTCCTGAATATATTCAGGAAAAAACGCATACGCCCTTTTTGGCCAACCAAGCAACCTGGAAAGGCAAATCAGCGCTACAAAGAAGTCTCGCTTCCCATCGGTCAAAAGGGCCATGCTGAAAAAAGTGTCAAAACCAGAAATGCAGGACAGGCCATGGAGAAATGGGAGCCTTGCTACACTGATGGGCGGGATGTAAATTGCCAACAGCCACTCTGGAGAAGTGTACGGTGTGTCCTGAAACATCTAAAAAACACAGCTTAGAGAAAATAGGGCACTTCCACGCATGGGGGTATAAAGTGGGAAAATTAAAAATCAGCAAGACACAAGCAACCCAAAGTTTAGGGCTGCTCTGTTGACAAGGACCTCCACTTCATTCCACCTTAAATATCCCAGGAAAGCGAAAAAAGGATAAAAAATTTGTGGTCCTTATGTACAATGGAATATCACTCAGCAATGAAATCAATGTCATAAGGCTAGTAGCAGCATGATGAGTGGATTTAGGTACGACGATTCTAAGTGAAATAAGTCACACAGAAAAGGACACTTCTCATAAGGTGTCACTTATAGAGGGAATGTAAAAACCGTTACACTTGAACTGAATTACAAAACAGAACAGAGTCACACATGCAGAAAACACACTATGGCTGCTAAACGGGAAAGGTGAGGTGGGGTGATACATAAAACAAGAGTTTCAAATTAGCTCAGATACCGTTCCATAAACCCAATATGTAATAGACAAGACCTACTCCTTGCTCAGAGAACTGGACTCAACACGCCCGATTCACCGCACAAGAATATATCTGACTAGTAATAATCTTAAAACCTATGTATTGATATCTTTCTGTTAGTGCGTCAAGTGGGTGTAAAGCGGCATAAACACAGCCGTGAAAAGCAGCTAAACCCCATTATAAACATAAATTACTTTTAAAAACCCATGAAACAAAGACAGTGAAAGAGAGAGAAATTCTTACACAATTCGTTCAGGGGCTGTGATGCAACCTGGATTGACCATATCTAGACCCACAGCTGGATGAGACATAAGGGTGGACACTCTTGGGGCTGAGAGGTTTGGTGAGGTTGGGTGAGCAAACGCAGACCCTTTAAAGTAATACTGCGTGCTACGCATCGCATGGGTCCCAAATCTCCAGGTTCAAGGGCATCTTCCTACATCGAAAACATGCATGAGAAACCCAGAAGATGGTACACCGTGTGATGGGGAAAGGTTTCTAAAACGCACCTCATTTCTCATCTCCTTGTGCTCGGGTTCACCATTCCAGCCACTTTACTAGCAATCTCCCCACTTGGAGCAGCAGCACCTTTAACCTCCTGTTCCGTACAGGTTGCAATTTGTCCTGAGGACGAACGGGAAGACAGGGAACCAATGAGAGACTAGCTCTTGGTGTTGGGAGAGGCACAGGTCACTCTATTTTCCCATCAGGAAGAAGAATTAACCACACGCTCAGCCTGCCCCCTGGAACCAGAACAGGGCCTGAAGCCATCCTGCGATTTTGCGGCCAGCTCCCGAAAAAGCGAGTTGTAAAATGGAGCTTAAGGGCACTGCAACCCACAAACCTGCACAGTTATAAATGATAACTCTCATCCACAAATATAATGAGGGAAGGCAAAGACGAGGAATTGAAATCAAGGCAGAATTGCAGGAAACAGATTTCAGGAGGTAGATTCGAATCGCCTTTAAAGCACATGAAATGCGGCAAAACGATGACAATGATGCCCTTGGCCAAAAAGGGCGTATGCGTTTTTTCCTGAATATATTCAGGAAAAAACGCATACGCCCTTTTTGGCCAACCAAGCAACCTGGAAAGGCAAATCAGCGCTACAAAGAAGTCTCGCTTCTCATCGGTCAAAAGGGCCATGCTGAAAAAAGTGTCAAAACCAGAAATGCAGGACAGGCCATGGAGAAATGGGAGCTTTGCTACACTGATGGGCGGGATGTAAATTGCCAACAGCCACTCTGGAGAAGTGTACGGTGTGTCCTGAAACATCTAAAAAACACAGCTTAGAGAGCATAGGGCACTTCCACGCATGGGGGTATAAAGTGGGAAAATTAAAAATCAGCAAGACACAAGCACCCCAAAGTTTAGGGCTGCTCTGTTGACAAGGACCTCCACTTCATTCCACCTTAAATATCCCAGGAAAGCGAAAAATGGATAAAAAATTTGAGGTCCATATGTACAATGGAATATCACTCAGCCATGAAATCAATGTCATAAGGCTAGTAGCAGCATGATGAGTGGATTTAGGTACGACGATTCTAAGTGTAATAAGTCACACAGAAAAGGACACTTCTCATAAGGTGTCACTTATAGAGGGAATGTAAAAACCGTTACATTTCAACTGAATTACAAAACAGAACAGAGTCCCACATGCAGAAAACACACTATGGCTGCTAAACGGGAAAGGTGAGGTGGGGTGATACATAAAACAAGAGTTTCAAATTAGCTCAGATACCGTTCCATAAACCCAATATGTAATAGACAAGACCTACTCCTTGCTCAGAGAACTGGACTCAACACCCCCGATTCACCGCACAAGAATATATCTGACTAGTAATAATCTTAAAACCTATGTATTGATATCTCTCTGTTAGTGTGTCAAGTGGGTGTAAAGCGGCATAAACACAGCCGTGAAAAGCAGCTAAACCCCATTATAAACATAAATTACTTTTAAAAACCCATGAAACAAAGACAGTGAAAGAGAGAGAAATTCTTACACAATTCGTTCAGGGGCTGTTATGCAACCTGGATTGACCATATCTAGACCCACAGCTGGATGAGACATAAGGGTGGACACTCTTGGGGCTGAGAGGTTTGGTGAGGTTGGGTGAGCAAACGCAGACCCTTTAAAGTAATACTGCGTGCTACCCATCGCATGGGTCCCAAATCTCCAGGTTCAAGGGCATCTTCCTACATCGAAAACATGCATGAGAAACCCAGAAGATGGTACACCGTGTGATGGGGAAAGGTTTCTAAAACGCACCTCATTTCTCATCTCCTTGTGCTCGGGTTCGCCATTCCAGCCACTTTACTAGCAATCTCCCCACTTGGAGCATCAGCACCTTTAACCTCCTGTTCCGTACAGGTTGCAATTTGTCCTGAGGATGAACGGGAAGACAGGGAACCAATGAGAGACTAGCTCTTGGTGTTGGGACAGGCACAGGTCACTCTATTTTCCCATCAGGAAGAAGAATTAACCACACGCTCAGCCTGCCCCCCGGAACCAGAACAGGGCCTGAAGCCATCCTGCGCTTTTGCGGCCAGCTCCCGAAAAAGCGAGTTGTAAAATGGAGCTTCAGGGCACTGCAACCCACAAACCTGCACAGTTATAAATGATAACTCTCGTCCACAAATATATTGAGGGAAGGCAAAGGTGAGGAATTGAAATCAAGGCAGAATTGCAGGAAACAGATTTCAGGAGGTAGATTCGAATCGCCTCTAAAGCACATGAAAAGCGGCAAAACGTTGACAATGATGCCCTTGGCCAAAAAGGGCGTATGCGTTTTTTCCTGAATATATTCAGGAAAAAACGCATACGCCCTTTTTGGCCAACCAAGCAACCTGGAAAGGCAAATCAGCGCTACAAAGAAGTCTCGCTTCCCATCGGTCAAAAGGGCCATGCTGAAAAAAGTTTCAAAACCAGAAATGCAGGACAGGCCATGGAGAAATGGGAGCCTTGCTACACTGATGGGCGGGATGTAAATTGCCAATAGCCACTCTGGAGAAGTGTACGGTATGTCCTGAAACATCTAAAAAACACAGCTTAGAGAGCATAGGGCACTTCCACGCATGGGTGTATAAAGTGGGAAAATTAAAAATCAGCAAGACACAAGCACCCCAAAGTTTAGGGCTGCTCTGTTGACAAGGACCTCCACTTCATTCCACCTTAAATATCCCAGGAAAGCGAAAAATGGATAAAAAATTTGTGGTCCTTATGTACAATGGAATATCACTCAGCCATGAAATCAATGTCATAAGGCTAGTAGCAGCATGATGAGTGGATTTAGGTACGACGATTCTAAGTGAAATAAGTCACACAGAAAAGGACACTTCTCATAAGGTGTCACTTATAGAGGGAATGTAAAAACCGTTACACTTGAACTGAATTACAAAACAGAACAGAGTCACACATGCAGAAAACACACTATGGCTGCTAAACGGGAAAGGTGAGGTGGGGTGATACATAAAACAAGAGTTTCAAATTAGCTCAGATACCGTTCCATAAACCCAATATGTAATAGACAAGACCTACTCCTTGCTCAGAGAACTGGACTCAACACGCCCGATTCACCGCACAAGAATATATCTGACTAGTAATAATCTTAAAACCTATGTATTGATATCTCTCTGTTAGAGCGTCAAGTAGGTGTAAAGCGGCATAAACACAGCCGTGAAAAGCAGCTAAACCCCATTATAAACATAAATTACTTTTAAAAACCCATGAAACAAAGACAGTGAAAGAGAGAAATTCTTACACAATTCGTTCAGGGTCTGTTATGCCAACTGGATTGACCATATCTAGACCCACAGCTGGATGAGACATAAGGGTGGACACTCTTGGGGCTGAGAGGTTTGGTGAGGTTGGGTGAGCAAACGCAGACCCTTTAAAGTAATACTGCGTGCTACCCATCGCATGGGTCCCAAATCTCCAGGTTCAAGGGCATCTTCCTACATCGAAAACATGCATGAGAAACCCAGAAGATGGTACACCGTGTGATGGGGAAAGGTTTCTAAAACGCACCTCATTTCTCATCTCCTTGTGCTCGGTTTCGCCATTCCAGCCACTTTACTAGCAATCTCCCCACTTGGAGCATCAGCACCTTTAACCTCCTGTTCCGTACAGGTTGCAATTTGTCCTGAGGATGAACGGGAAGACGGGGAACCAATGAGAGACTAGCTCTTGGTGTTGGGACAGGCACAGGTCACTCTATTTTCCCATCAGGAAGAAGAATTAACCACAGGCTCAGCCTGCCCCCTGGAACCAGAACAGGGCCTGAAGCCATCCTGCGCTTTTGCGGCCAGCTCCCGAAAAAGCGAGTTGTAAAATGGAGCTTCAGGGCACTGCAATTCACAAACCTGCACAGTTATAAATGATAACTCTCGTCCACAAATATATTGGGGGAAGGCAAAGATGAGGAATTGAAATCAAGGCAGAATTGCAGGAAACAGATTTCAGGAGGTAGATACGAATCGCCTCTAAAGCACATGAAAAGCGGCAAAACGTTGACAATGATGCCCTTGGCCAAAAAGGGCGAATGCGTTTTTTCCTGAATATATTCAGGAAAAAACGCATACGCCCTTTTTGGCCAACCAAGCAACCTGGAAAGGCAAATCAGCGCTACAAAGAAGTCTCGCTTCCCATCGGTCAAAAGGGCCATGCTGAAAAAAGTGTCAAAACCAGAAATGCAGGACAGGCCATGGAGAAATGGGAGCCTTGCTACACTGATGGGCGGGATGTAAATTGCCAACAGCCACTCTGGAGAAGTGTACGGTGTGTCCTGAAACATCTAAAAAACACAGCTTAGAGAAAATAGGGCACTTCCACGCATGGGGGTATAAAGTGGGAAAATTAAAAATCAGCAAGACACAAGCAACCCAAAGTTTAGGGCTGCTCTGTTGACAAGGACCTCCACTTCATTCCACCTTAAATATCCCAGGAAAGCGAAAAAAGGATAAAAAATTTGTGGTCCTTATGTACAATGGAATATCACTCAGCAATGAAATCAATGTCATAAGGCTAGTAGCAGCATGATGAGTGGATTTAGGTACGACGATTCTAAGTGAAATAAGTCACACAGAAAAGGACACTTCTCATAAGGTGTCACTTATAGAGGGAATGTAAAAACCGTTACACTTGAACTGAATTACAAAACAGAACAGAGTCACACATGCAGAAAACACACTATGGCTGCTAAACGGGAAAGGTGAGGTGGGGTGATACATAAAACAAGAGTTTCAAATTAGCTCAGATACCGTTCCATAAACCCAATATGTAATAGACAAGACCTACTCCTTGCTCAGAGAACTGGACTCAACATGCCCGATTCACCGCACAAGAATATATCTGACTAGTAATAATCTTAAAACCTATGTATTGATATCTCTCTGTTAGTGTGTCAAGTGGGTGTAAAGCGGCATAAACACAGCCGTGAAAAGCAGCTAAACCCCATTATAAACATAAATTACTTTTAAAAACCCATGAAACAAAGACAGTGAAAGAGAGAGAAATTCTTACACAATTCGTTCAGGGTCTGTGATGCAACCTGGATTGACCATATCTAGACCCACAGCTGGATGAGACATAAGGGTGGACACTCTTGGGGCTGAGAGGTTTGGTGAGGTTGGGTGAGCAAACGCAGACCCTTTAAAGTAATACCGCGTGCTACCCATCGCATGGGTCCCAAATCTCCAGGTTCAAGGGCATCTTCCTACATCGAAAACATGCATGAGAAACCCAGAAGATGGTACACCGTGTGATGGGGAAAGGTTTCTAAAACGCACCTCATTTCTCATCTCCTTGTGCTCGGGTTCGCCATTCCAGCCACTTTACTAGCAATCTCCCCACTTGGAGCATCAGCACCTTTAACCTCCTGTTCCGTACAGGTTGCAATTTGTCCTGAGGATGAACGGGAAGACGGGGAACCAATGAGAGACTAGCTCTTGGTGTTGGGACAGGCACAGGTCACTCTATTTTCCCATCAGGAAGAAGAATTAACCACACGCTCAGCCTGCCCCCCGGAACCAGAACAGGGCCTGAAGCCATCCTGCGCTTTTGCGGCCAGCTCCCGAAAAAGCGAGTTGTAAAATGGAGCTTCAGGGCACTGCAACCCACAAACCTGCACAGTTATAAATGATAACTCTCGTCCACAAATATATTGAGGGAAGGCAAAGATGAGGAATTGAAATCAAGGCAGAATTGCAGGAAACAGATTTCAGGAGGTAGATTCGAATCGCCTCTAAAGCACATGAAAAGCGGCAAAACTTTGACAATGATGCCCTTGGCCAAAAAGGGCGTATGTGTTTTTTCCTGAATATATTCAGGAAAAAACGCATACGCCCTTTTTGGCCATCCAAGCAACCTGGAAAGGCAAATCAGCGCTACAAAGAAGTCTCGCTTCCCATCGGTCAAAAGGGCCATGCTGAAAAAAGTGTCAAAACCAGAAATGCAGGACAGGCCATGGAGAAATGGGAGCCTTGCTACACTGATGGGCGGGATGTAAATTGCCAACAGCCACTCTGGAGAAGTGTACGGTGTGTCCTGAAACATCTAAAAAACACAGCTTAGAGAAAATAGGGCACTTCCACGCATGGGGGTATAAAGTGGGAAAATTAAAAATCAGCAAGACACAAGCAACCCAAAGTTTAGGGCTGCTCTGTTGACAAGGACCTCCACTTCATTCCACCTTAAATATCCCAGGAAAGCGAAAAAAGGATAAAAAATTTGTGGTCCTTATGTACAATGGAATATCACTCAGCCATGAAATCAATGTCATAAGGCTAGTAGCAGCATGATGAGTGGATTTAGGTACGACGATTCTAAGTGAAATAAGTCACACAGAAAAGGACACTTCTCATAAGGTGTCACTTATAGAGGGAATGTAAAAACCGTTACACTTGAACTGAATTACAAAACAGAACAGAGTCACACATGCAGAAAACACACTATGGCTGCTAAACGGGAAAGGTGAGGTGGGGTGATACATAAAACAAGAGTTTCAAATTAGCTCAGATACCGTTCCATAAACCCAATATGTAATAGACAAGACCTACTCCTTGCTCAGAGAACTGGACTCAACACGCCCGATTCACCGCACAAGAATATATCTGACTAGTAATAATCTTAAAACCTATGTATTGATATCTCTCTGTTAGTGTGTCAAGTGGGTGTAAAGCGGCATAAACACAGCCGTGAAAAGCAGCTAAACCCCATTATAAACATAAATTACTTTTAAAAACCCATGAAACAAAGACAGTGAAAGAGAGAGAAATTCTTACACAATTCGTTCAGGGTCTGTTATGCCACCTGGATTGACCATATCTAGACCCACAGCTGGATGAGACATAAGGGTGGACACTCTTGGGGCTGAGAGGTTTGGTGAGGTTGGGTGAGCAAACGCAGACCCTTTAAAGTAATACTGCGTGCTACCCATCGCATGGGTCCCAAATCTCCAGGTTCAAGGGCATCTTCCTACATCGAAAACATGCATGAGAAACCCAGAAGATGGTACACCGTGTGATGGGGAAAGGTTTCTAAAACGCACCTCATTTCTCATCTCCTTGTGCTCGGTTTCGCCATTCCAGCCACTTTACTAGCAATCTCCCCACTTGGAGCATCAGCACCTTTAACCTCCTGTTCCGTACAGGTTGCAATTTGTCCTGAGGATGAACGGGAAGACGGGGAACCAATGAGAGACTAGCTCTTGGTGTTGGGACAGGCACAGGTCACTCTATTTTCCCATCAGGAAGAAGAATTAACCACAGGCTCAGCCTGCCCCCTGGAACCAGAACAGGGCCTGAAGCCATCCTGCGCTTTTGCGGCCAGCTCCCGAAAAAGCGAGTTGTAAAATGGAGCTTCAGGGCACTGCAATTCACAAACCTGCACAGTTATAAATGATAACTCTCGTCCACAAATATATTGGGGGAAGGCAAAGATGAGGAATTGAAATCAAGGCAGAATTGCAGGAAACAGATTTCAGGAGGTAGATACGAATCGCCTCTAAAGCACATGAAAAGCGGCAAAACGTTGACAATGATGCCCTTGGCCAAAAAGGGCGAATGCGTTTTTTCCTGAATATATTCAGGAAAAAACGCATACGCCCTTTTTGGCCAACCAAGCAACCTGGAAAGGCAAATCAGCGCTACAAAGAAGTCTCGCTTCCCATCGGTCAAAAGGGCCATGCTGAAAAAAGTGTCAAAACCAGAAATGCAGGACAGGCCATGGAGAAATGGGAGCCTTGCTACACTGATGGGCGGGATGTAAATTGCCAACAGCCACTCTGGAGAAGTGTACGGTGTGTCCTGAAACATCTAAAAAACACAGCTTAGAGAAAATAGGGCACTTCCACGCATGGGGGTATAAAGTGGGAAAATTAAAAATCAGCAAGACACAAGCAACCCAAAGTTTAGGGCTGCTCTGTTGACAAGGACCTCCACTTCATTCCACCTTAAATATCCCAGGAAAGCGAAAAAAGGATAAAAAATTTGTGGTCCTTATGTACAATGGAATATCACTCAGCAATGAAATCAATGTCATAAGGCTAGTAGCAGCATGATGAGTGGATTTAGGTACGACGATTCTAAGTGAAATAAGTCACACAGAAAAGGACACTTCTCATAAGGTGTCACTTATAGAGGGAATGTAAAAACCGTTACACTTGAACTGAATTACAAAACAGAACAGAGTCACACATGCAGAAAACACACTATGGCTGCTAAACGGGAAAGGTGAGGTGGGGTGATACATAAAACAAGAGTTTCAAATTAGCTCAGATACCGTTCCATAAACCCAATATGTAATAGACAAGACCTACTCCTTGCTCAGAGAACTGGACTCAACACGCCCGATTCACCGCACAAGAATATATCTGACTAGTAATAATCTTAAAACCTATGTATTGATATCTCTCTGTTAGTGTGTCAAGTGGGTGTAAAGCGGCATAAACACAGCCGTGAAAAGCAGCTAAACCCCATTATAAACATAAATTACTTTTAAAAACCCATGAAACAAAGACAGTGAAAGAGAGAGAAATTCTTACACAATTCGTTCAGGGTCTGTGATGCAACCTGGATTGACCATATCTAGACCCACAGCTGGATGAGACATAAGGGTGGACACTCTTGGGGCTGAGAGGTTTGGTGAGGTTGGGTGAGCAAACGCAGACCCTTTAAAGTAATACTGCGTGCTACCCATCGCATGGGTCCCAAATCTCCAGGTTCAAGTGCATCTTCCTACATCGAAAATATGCATGAGAAACCCAGAAGATGGTACACCGTGTGATGGGGAAAGGTTTCTAAAACGCACCTCATTTCTCATCTCCTTGTGCTCGGGTTCGCCATTCCAGCCACTTTACTAGCAATCTCCCCACTTGGAGCATCAGCACCTTTAACCTCCTGTTCCGTACAGGTTGCAATTTGTCCTGAGGATGAACGGGAAGACGGGGAACCAATGAGAGACTAGCTCTTGGTGTTGGGACAGGCACAGGTCACTCTATTTTCCCATCAGGAAGAAGAATTAACCACAGGCTCAGCCTGCCCCCTGGAACCAGAACAGGGCCTGAAGCCATCCTGCGCTTTTGCCGCCAGCTCCCGAAAAAGCGAGTTGTAAAATGGAGCTTCAGGGCACTGCAATTCACAAACCTGCACAGTTGTAAATGATAACTCTCGTCCACAAATATATTGGGGGAAGGCAAAGATGAGGAATTGAAATCAAGGCAGAATTGCAGGAAACAGATTTCAGGAGGTAGATTCGAATCGCCTCTAAAGCACATGAAAAGCGGCAAAACGTTGACAATGATGCCCTTGGCCAAAAAGGGCGTATGCGTTTTTTCCTGAATATATTCAGGAAAAAACGCATACGCCCTTTTTGGCCAACCAAGCAACCTGGAAAGGCAAATCAGCGCTACAAAGAAGTCTCGCTTCCCATCGGTCAAAAGGGCCATGCTGAAAAAAGTGTCAAAACCAGAAATGCAGGACAGGCCATGGAGAAATGGGAGCCTTGCTACACTGATGGGCGGGATGTAAATTGCCAACAGCCACTCTGGAGAAGTGTACGGTGTGTCCTGAAACATCTAAAAAACACAGCTTAGAGAAAATAGGGCACTTCCACGCATGGAGGTATAAAGTGGGAAAATTAAAAATCAGCAAGACACAAGCAACCCAAAGTTTAGGGCTGCTCTGTTGACAAGGACCTCCACTTCATTCCACCTTAAATATCTCAGGAAAGCGAAAAAAGGATAAAAAATTTGTGGTCCTTATGTACAATGGAATATCACTCAGCAATGAAATCAATGTCATAAGGCTAGTAGCAGCATGATGAGTGGATTTAGGTACGACGATTCTAAGTGAAATAAGTCACACAGAAAAGGACACTTCTCATAAGGTGTCACTTATAGAGGGAATTTAAAAACCGTTACACTTGAACTGAATTACAAAACAGAACAGAGTCACACATGCAGAAAACACACTATGGCTGCTAAACGGGAAAGGTGAGGTGGGGTGATACATAAAACAAGAGTTTCAAATTAGCTCAGATACCGTTCCATAAACCCAATATGTAATAGACAAGACCTACTCCTTGCTCAGAGAACTGGACTCAACACGCCCGATTCACCGCACAAGAATATATCTGACTAGTAATAATCTTAAAACCTATGTATTGATATCTTTCTGTTAGTGCGTCAAGTGGGTGTAAAGCGGCATAAACACAGCCGTGAAAAGCAGCTAAACCCCATTATAAACATAAATTACTTTTAAAAACCCATGAAACAAAGACAGTGAAAGAGAGAGAAATTCTTACACAATTCGTTCAGGGGCTGTGATGCAACCTGGATTGACCATATCTAGACCCACAGCTGGATGAGACATAAGGGTGGACACTCTTGGGGCTGAGAGGTTTGGTGAGGTTGGGTGAGCAAACGCAGACCCTTTAAAGTAATACTGCGTGCTACGCATCGCATGGGTCCCAAATCTCCAGGTTCAAGGGCATCTTCCTACATCGAAAACATGCATGAGAAACCCAGAAGATGGTACACCGTGTGATGGGGAAAGGTTTCTAAAACGCACCTCATTTCTCATCTCCTTGTGCTCGGGTTCACCATTCCAGCCACTTTACTAGCAATCTCCCCACTTGGAGCAGCAGCACCTTTAACCTCCTGTTCCGTACAGGTTGCAATTTGTCCTGAGGACGAACGGGAAGACAGGGAACCAATGAGAGACTAGCTCTTGGTGTTGGGACAGGCACAGGTCACTCTATTTTCCCATCAGGAAGAAGAATTAACCACACGCTCAGCCTGCCCCCCGGAACCAGAACAGGGCCTGAAGCCATCCTGCGATTTTGCGGCCAGCTCCCGAAAAAGCGAGTTGTAAAATGGAGCTTAAGGGCACTGCAACCCACAAACCTGCACAGTTATAAATGATAACTCTCATCCACAAATATAATGAGGGAAGGCAAAGACGAGGAATTGAAATCAAGGCAGAATTGCAGGAAACAGATTTCAGGAGGTAGATTAGAATCGCCTTTAAAGCACATGAAATGCGGCAAAACGATGACAATGATGCCCTTGGCCAAAAAGGGCGTATGCGTTTTTTCCTGAATATATTCAGGAAAAAACGCATACGCCCTTTTTGGCCAACCAAGCAACCTGGAAAGGCAAATCAGCGCTACAAAGAAGTCTCGCTTCTCATCGGTCAAAAGGGCCATGCTGAAAAAAGTGTCAAAACCAGAAATGCAGGACAGGCCATGGAGAAATGGGAGCTTTGCTACACTGATGGGCGGGATGTAAATTGCCAACAGCCACTCTGGAGAAGTGTACGGTGTGTCCTGAAACATCTAAAAAACACAGCTTAGAGAGCATAGGGCACTTCCACGCATGGGGGTATAAAGTGGGAAAATTAAAAATCAGCAAGACACAAGCACCCCAAAGTTTAGGGCTGCTCTGTTGACAAGGACCTCCACTTCATTCCACCTTAAATATCCCAGGAAAGCGAAAAATGGATAAAAAATTTGAGGTCCATATGTACAATGGAATATCACTCAGCCATGAAATCAATGTCATAAGGCTAGTAGCAGCATGATGAGTGGATTTAGGTACGACGATTCTAAGTGTAATAAGTCACACAGAAAAGGACACTTCTCATAAGGTGTCACTTATAGAGGGAATGTAAAAACCGTTACATTTCAACTGAATTACAAAACAGAACAGAGTCCCACATGCAGAAAACACACTATGGCTGCTAAACGGGAAAGGTGAGGTGGGGTGATACATAAAACAAGAGTTTCAAATTAGCTCAGATACCGTTCCATAAACCCAATATGTAATAGACAAGACCTACTCCTTGCTCAGAGAACTGGACTCAACACCCCCGATTCACCGCACAAGAATATATCTGACTAGTAATAATCTTAAAACCTATGTATTGATATCTCTCTGTTAGTGTGTCAAGTGGGTGTAAAGCGGCATAAACACAGCCGTGAAAAGCAGCTAAACCCCATTATAAACATAAATTACTTTTAAAAACCCATGAAACAAAGACAGTGAAAGAGAGAGAAATTCTTACACAATTCGTTCAGGGGCTGTTATGCAACCTGGATTGACCATATCTAGACCCACAGCTGGATGAGACATAAGGGTGGACACTCTTGGGGCTGAGAGGTTTGGTGAGGTTGGGTGAGCAAACGCAGACCCTTTAAAGTAATACTGCGTGCTACCCATCGCATGGGTCCCAAATCTCCAGGTTCAAGGGCATCTTCCTACATCGAAAACATGCATGAGAAACCCAGAAGATGGTACACCGTGTGATGGGGAAAGGTTTCTAAAACGCACCTCATTTCTCATCTCCTTGTGCTCGGGTTCGCCATTCCAGCCACTTTACTAGCAATCTCCCCACTTGGAGCATCAGCACCTTTAACCTCCTGTTCCGTACAGGTTGCAATTTGTCCTGAGGATGAACGGGAAGACAGGGAACCAATGAGAGACTAGCTCTTGGTGTTGGGACAGGCACAGGTCACTCTATTTTCCCATCAGGAAGAAGAATTAACCACACGCTCAGCCTGCCCCCCGGAACCAGAACAGGGCCTGAAGCCATCCTGCGCTTTTGCGGCCAGCTCCCGAAAAAGCGAGTTGTAAAATGGAGCTTCAGGGCACTGCAACCCACAAACCTGCACAGTTATAAATGATAACTCTCGTCCACAAATATATTGAGGGAAGGCAAAGGTGAGGAATTGAAATCAAGGCAGAATTGCAGGAAACAGATTTCAGGAGGTAGATTCGAATCGCCTCTAAAGCACATGAAAAGCGGCAAAACGTTGACAATGATGCCCTTGGCCAAAAAGGGCGTATGCGTTTTTTCCTGAATATATTCAGGAAAAAACGCATACGCCCTTTTTGGCCAACCAAGCAACCTGGAAAGGCAAATCAGCGCTACAAAGAAGTCTCGCTTCCCATCGGTCAAAAGGGCCATGCTGAAAAAAGTTTCAAAACCAGAAATGCAGGACAGGCCATGGAGAAATGGGAGCCTTGCTACACTGATGGGCGGGATGTAAATTGCCAATAGCCACTCTGGAGAAGTGTACGGTATGTCCTGAAACATCTAAAAAACACAGCTTAGAGAGCATAGGGCACTTCCACGCATGGGTGTATAAAGTGGGAAAATTAAAAATCAGCAAGACACAAGCACCCCAAAGTTTAGGGCTGCTCTGTTGACAAGGACCTCCACTTCATTCCACCTTAAATATCCCAGGAAAGCGAAAAATGGATAAAAAATTTGTGGTCCTTATGTACAATGGAATATCACTCAGCCATGAAATCAATGTCATAAGGCTAGTAGCAGCATGATGAGTGGATTTAGGTACGACGATTCTAAGTGAAATAAGTCACACAGAAAAGGACACTTCTCATAAGGTGTCACTTATAGAGGGAATGTAAAAACCGTTACACTTGAACTGAATTACAAAACAGAACAGAGTCACACATGCAGAAAACACACTATGGCTGCTAAACGGGAAAGGTGAGGTGGGGTGATACATAAAACAAGAGTTTCAAATTAGCTCAGATACCGTTCCATAAACCCAATATGTAATAGACAAGACCTACTCCTTGCTCAGAGAACTGGACTCAACACGCCCGATTCACCGCACAAGAATATATCTGACTAGTAATAATCTTAAAACCTATGTATTGATATCTCTCTGTTAGAGCGTCAAGTAGGTGTAAAGCGGCATAAACACAGCCGTGAAAAGCAGCTAAACCCCATTATAAACATAAATTACTTTTAAAAACCCATGAAACAAAGACAGTAAAAGAGAGAGAAATTCTTACACAATTCGTTCAGGGGCTGTGATGCAACCTGGATTGACCATATCTAGTCCCACAGCTGGATGAGACATAAGGGTGGACACTCTTGGGGCTGAGAGGTTTGCTGAGTTTGGGTGAGCAAACGCAGACCCTTTAAAGTAATACTGTGTGCTACCCATCGCATGGGTCCCAAATCTCCAGGTTCAAGGGCATCTTCCTACATGGAAAACATGCATGAGAAACCCAGAAGATGGTACACCGTGTGATGGGGAAAGGTTTCTAAAACGCACCTCATTTCTCATATCCTTGTGCTTGGGTTCGCCATTCCAGCCACTTTACTAGCAATCTCCCTACTTGGAGCATCAGCACCTTTAACCTCCTGTTCCATACAGGTTGCAATTTGTCCTGATGATGAACGGGAAGACGGGGAACCAATGAGAGACTAGCTCTTGGTGTTGGGACAGGCACAGGTCACTCTATTTTCCCATCAGGAAGAAGAATTAACCACAGGCTCAGCCTGCCCCCCGGAACCAGAACAGGGCCTGAAGTCATCCTGCGCTTTTGCGGCCAGCTCCCAAAAAAGCGACTTGTAAAATGGAGCTTCAGGGCACTGCAATTCACAAACCTGCAGAGTTATAAATGATAACTCTCGTCCACAAATATATTGAGGGAAGGCAAAGAAGAGGATTTGAAATCAAGGCCGAATTGCAGGAAACAGATTTCAGGAGGTAGATTCGAATCGCCTTTAAAGCACATGAAAAGCAGCAAAACGTTGACAATGATGCCCTTTGCCAAAAAGGGCGTATGCGTTTTTTGCTGAATATATTCAGGAAAAAACGCATACGCCCTTTTAGGCCAACCAAGCAACCTGTAAAGGCAAATCAGCGCTACAAAGAAGTCTCGCTTCCCATCGGTCAAAAGGGCCATGCTGAAAAAAGTATCAAAACCAGAAATGCAGGACAGGCCATGGAGAAATGGGAGCCTTGGTACACTGATGGGCGGAATGTAAATTGCCAACAGCCACTCTGGAGAAGTGTACGGTGTGTCCTGAAACATCTAAAAAACACAGCTTAGAGAGCATAGGGCACTTCCACGCATGGGGGTATAAAGTGGGAAAATTAAAAATCAGCAAGACACAAGCACCCCAAAGTTTAGGGCTGCTCTGTTGACAAGGACCTCCACTTCATTCCACCTTAAATATCCCAGGAAAGCGAAAAATGGATACAAAAGTTGTGGTCCTTATGTACAATGGAATATCACTCAGCCATGAAATCAATGTCATAAGGCTAGTAGCAGCATGATGAGTGGATTTAGGTACGACGATTCTAAGTGAAATAAGTCACCCAGAAAAGGACACTTCTCATAAGGTGTCACTTATAGAGGGAATGTAAAAACCGTTACACTTGAAAGGAATTACAAAACAGAACAGAGTCACACATGCAGAAAACACACTATGGCTGCTTAACGGGAAAGGTGAGGTGGGGTGATACATAAAACAAGAGTTTCAAATTAGCTCAGATACCGTTCCATAAACCCAATATGTAATAGACAAGACCTACTCCTTGCTCAGAGAACTGGACTCAACACGCCCGATTCACCGCACAAGAATATATCTGACTAGTAATAATCTTAAAACCTATGTATTGATATCTCTCTGTTAGTGTGTCAAGTGGGTGTAAAGCGGCATAAACACAGCCGTGAAAAGCAGCTAAACCCCATTATAAAAATAAATTACTTTTAAAAACCCATGAAACAAAGACAGGGAAAGAGAGAGAAATTCTTACACAATTCGTTCAGGGGCTGTGATGCAACCTGGATTGACCATATCTAGACCCACAGCTGGATGAGACATAAGGGTGGACACTCTTGGGGCTGAGAGGTTTGGTGAGGTTGGGTGAGCAAACGCAGACCCTTTAAAGTAATACTGCGTGCTACCCATCGCATGGGTCACAAATCTCCAGGTTCAAGGGCAACTTCCTACATCGAAAACATGCATGAGAAACCCAGAAGATGGTACACCGTGTGATGGGGAAAGGTTTCTAAAACGCACCTCATTTCTCATCTCCTTTTGCTCGGGTTCGCCATTCCAGCCACTTTACTAGCAATCTCCCTACTTGGAGCATCAGCACCTTTAACCTCCTGTTCCGTACAGGTTGCAATTTGTCCTGAGGATGAACGGGAAGACGGGGAACCAATGAGAGACTAGCTCTTGGTGTTGGGACAGGCACAGGTCACTCTATTTTCCCATCAGGAAGAAGAATTAACCACAGGCTCAGCCTGCCCCCCGGAACGAGAACAGGGCCTGAAGCCATCCTGCGCTTTTGCGGCCAGCTCCCAAAAAAGCGACTTGTAAAATGGAGCTTCTGGGCACTGCAATTCACAAACCTGCAGAGTTATAAATGATAACTATCGTCCACAAATATATTGAGGGAAGGCAAAGAAGAGGATTTGAAATCAAGGCAGAATTGCAGGAAACAGATTTCAGGAGGTAGATTCGAATCCCCTTTAAAGCACATGAAAAGCGGCAAAACGTTGACAATGATGCCCTTGGCCAAAAAGGGCGTATGCGTTTTTTCCTGAATATATTCAGGAAAAAACGCATACGCCCTTTTTGGCCAACCAAGCAACCTGGAAAGGCAAATCAGCGCTACAAAGAAGTCTCGCTTCCCATCGGTCAAAAGGGCCATGCTGAAAAAAGTGTCCAAACCAGAAATGCAGGACAGGCCATGGAGAAATGGGAGCCTTGCTACACTGATGGGCGGGATGTAAATTGCCAACAGCCACTCTGGAGAAGTGTACGGTGTGTCCTGAAACATCTAAAAAACACAGCTTAGAGAGCATAGGGCACTTCCACGCATGGGGGGATAAAGTGGGAAAATTGAAAATCAGCAAGACACAAGCACCCCAAAGTTTAGGGCTGCTCTGTTGACAAGGACCTCCACTTCATTCCACCTTAAATATCCCAGGAAAGCGAAAAATGGGTAAAAAATTGTGGTCCTTATGTACAATGGAATATCACTCAGCCATGAAATCAATGTCATAAGGCTAGTAGCAGCATGATGAGTGGATTTAGGTAAGACGATTCTAAGTGAAATAAGTCACACAGAAAAGGACACTTCTCATAAGGTGTCACTTATAGAGGGAATGTAAAAATCGTTACACTTGAACTGAATTACAAAACAGAACAGAGTCACACATGCAGAAAACACACTATGGCTGCTTAACGGGAAAGGTGAGGTGGGGTGATACATAAAACAAGAGTTTCAAATTAGCTCAGATACCGTTCCATAAACCCAATATGTAATAGACAAGACCTACTCCTTGCTCAGAGAACTGGACTCAACACGCCCGATTCACCGCACAAGAATATATCTGACTAGTAATAATCTTAAAACCTATGTATTGATATCTCTCTGTTAGTGTGCCAAGTGGGTGTAAAGCGGCATAAACACAGCCGTGAAAAGCAGCTAAACCCCATTATAAAAATAAATTACTTTTAAAAACCCATGAAACAAAGACAGGGAAAGAGAGAGAAATTCTTACACAATTCGTTCAGGGGCTGTGATGCAACCTGGATTGACCATATCTAGACCCACAGCTGGATGAGACATAAGGGTGGACACTCTTGGGGCTGAGAGGTTTGGTGAGGTTGGGTGAGCAAACGCAGACCCTTTAAAGTAATACTGCGTGCTACCCATCGCATGGGTCCCAAATCTCCAGGTTCTAGGGCATCTACCTACATCGAAAACATGCATGAGAAACCCAGAAGATGGTACACCGTGTGATGGGGAAAGGTTTCTAAAACGCACCTCATTTCTCATCTCCTTGTGCTCGGGTTCGCCATTCCAGCCACTTTACTAGCAATCTCCCTACTTGGAGCATCAGCACCTTTAACCTCCTGTTCCGTACAGGTTGCAATTTGTCCTGAGGATGAACGGGAAGACGGGGAACCAATGAGAGACTAGCTCTTGGTGTTGGGACAGGCACAGGTCACTCTATTTTCCCATCAGGAAGAAGAATTAACCACAGGCTCAGCCTGACCCACGGAACCAGAACAGGGCCTGAAGCCATCCTGCGCTTTTGCGGCCAGCTCCCAAAAAAGCGACTTGTAAAATGGAGCTTCAGGGCACTGCAATTCACAAACCTGCAGAGTTATAAATGATAACTCTCGTCCACAAATATATTGAGGAAAGGCAAAGAAGAGGATTTGAAATCAAGGCAGAATTGCAGGAAACAGATTTCAGGAGGTAGATTCGAATCGCCTTTAAAGCACATGAAAAGCGGCAAAACGTTGACAATGATGCCCTTGGCCAAAAAGGGCGTATGCGTTTTTTCCTGAATATATTCAGGAAAAAACGCATACGCCCTTTTTGGCCAACCAAGCAACCTGGAAAGGCAAATCAGCGCTACAAAGAAGTCTCGCTTCCCATCGGTCAAAAGGGCCATGCTGAAAAAAGTGTCCAAACCAGAAATGCAGGACAGGCCATGGAGAAATGGGAGCCTTGCTACACTGATGGGCGGGATGTAAATTGCCAACAGCCACTCTGGAGAAGTGTACGGTGTGTCCTGAAACATCTAAAAAACACAGCTTAGAGAGCATAGGGCACGTCCACGCATGGGGGGATAAAGTGGGAAAATTGAAAATCAGCAAGACACAAGCACCCCAAAGTTTAGGGCTGCTCTGTTGACAAGGACCTCCACTTCATTCCACCTTAAATATCCCAGGAAAGCGAAAAATGGATAAAAAATTGTGGTCCTTATGTACAATGGAATATCACTCAGCCATGAAATCAATGTCATAAGGCTAGTAGCAGCATGATGAGTGGATTTAGGTAAGACGATTCTAAGTGAAATAAGTCACACAGAAAAGGACACTTCTCATAAGGTGTCACTTATAGAGGGAATGTAAAAATCGTTACACTTGAACTGAATTACAAAACAGAACAGAGTCACACATGCAGAAAACACACTATGGCTGCTTAACGGGAAAGGTGAGGTGGGGTGATACATAAAACAAGAGTTTCAAATTAGCTCAGATACCGTTCCATAAACCCAATATGTAATAGACAAGACCTACTCCTTGCTCAGAGAACTGGACTCAACACGCCCGATTCACCGCACAAGAATATATCTGACTAGTAATAATCTTAAAACCTATGTATTGATATCTCTCTGTTAGTGTGTCAAGTGGGTGTAAAGCGGCATAAACACAGCCGTGAAAAGCAGCTAAACCCCATTATAAAAATAAATTACTTTTAAAAACCCATGAAACAAAGACAGAGAAAGAGAGAGAAATTCTTACACAATTCGTTCAGGGTTTCTGATGCCACCTGGATTGACCATATCTAGTCCCACAGCTGGATGAGACATAAGGGTGGACACTCTTGGGGCTGAGAGGTTTGGTGAGTTTGGGTGAGCAAACGCAGACCCTTTAAAGTAATACTGCGTGCTACCCATTGCATGGGTCCCAAATCTCCAGGTTCAAGGGCATCTTCCTACATGGAAAACATGCATGAGAAACCCAGAAGATGGTACACCGTGTGATGGGGAAAGGTTTCTAAAACGCACCTCATTTCTCATATCCTTGTGCTTGGGTTCGCCATTCCAGCCACTTTACTAGCAATCTCCCCACTTGGAGCATCAGCACCTTTAACCTCCTGTTCCGTACAGGTTGCAATTTGTCCTGAGGATGAACGGGAAGACGGGGAACCAATGAGAGACTAGCTCTTGGTGTTGGGACAGGCACAGGTCACTCTATTTTCCCATCAGGAAGAAGAATTAACCACAGGCTCAGCCTGCCCCCCGGAACCAGAACAGGGCCTGAAGTCATCCTGCGCTTTTGCGGCCAGCTCCCAAAAAAGCGACTTGTAAAATGGAGCTTCAGGGCACTGCAATTCACAAACCTGCAGAGTTATAAATGATAACTCTCGTCCACAAATATATTGAGGGAAGGCAAAGAAGAGGATTTGAAATCAAGGCCGAATTGCAGGAAACAGATTTCAGGAGGTAGATTCGAATCGCCTTTAAAGCACATGAAATGCGGCAAAACGATGACAATGATGCCCTTGGCCAAAAAGGGCGTATGCGTTTTTTCCTGAATATATTCAGGAAAAAACGCATACGCCCTTTTTGGCCAACCAAGCAACCTGGAAAGGCAAATCAGCGCTACAAAGAAGTCTCGCTTCTCATCGGTCAAAAGGGCCATGCTGAAAAAAGTGTCAAAACCAGAAATGCAGGACAGGCCATGGAGAAATGGGAGCTTTGCTACACTGATGGGCGGGATGTAAATTGCCAACAGCCACTCTGGAGAAGTGTACGGTGTGTCCTGAAACATCTAAAAAACACAGCTTAGAGAGCATAGGGCACTTCCACGCATGGGGGTATAAAGTGGGAAAATTAAAAATCAGCAAGACACAAGCACCCCAAAATTTAGGGCTGCTCTGTTGACAAGGACCTCCACTTCATTCCACCTTAAATATCCCAGGAAAGCGAAAAATGGATAAAAAATTTGAGGTCCATATGTACAATGGAATATCACTCAGCCATGAAATCAATGTC
This sequence comes from Balaenoptera physalus, assembly GCF_965194825.1. NCBI lineage: Eukaryota > Metazoa > Chordata > Mammalia > Artiodactyla > Balaenopteridae > Balaenoptera > Balaenoptera physalus. Next base: position 32,922 of record NW_028125735.1, read on the forward strand.
ATAAGGCTAGTAGCAGCATGATGAGTGGATTTAGGTACGACGATTCTAAGTGTAATAAGTCACACAGAAAAGGACACTTCTCATAAGGTGTCACTTATAGAGGGAATGTAAAAACCGTCACACTTCAACTGAATTACAAAACAGAACAGAGTCACACATGCAGAAATCACACTATGGCTGCTTAACGGGAAAGGTGAGGTGGGGTGATACATAAAACACGAGTTTCAAATTAGCTCAGATACCGTTCCATAAACCCAATATGTAATAGACAAGACCTACTCCTTGCTCAGAGAACTGGACTCAACACGCACGACTCACCACACAAGAATATATCTGACTAGTAATAATCTTAAAACCTATGTATTGATATCTCTCTTTTAGTGTGTCAAGTGGGTGTAAATCGGCATAAACACAGCCGTGAAAAGCAGCTAAACCCCATTATAAAAATAAATTACTTTTAAAAACCCATGAAACAAAGACAGTGAAAGAGAGAGAAATTCTTACACAATTCGTTCAGGGTCTCTGATGCCACCTGGATTGACCATATCTAGTCCCACAGCTGGATGAGACATAAGGGTGGACACTCTTGGGGCTGAGAGGTTTGGTGAGTTTGGGTGAACAAACGCAGACCCTTTAAAGTAATACTGCGTGCTACCCATTGCATGGGTCCCAAATCTCCAGGTTCAAGGGCATCTTCCTACATGGAAAACATGCATGAGAAACCAAGAAGATGGTACACCGTGTGATGGGGAAAGGTTTCTAAAACGCACCTCATTTCTCATCTCCTTTTGCTCGGGTTCGCCATTCCAGCCACTTTACTAGCAATCTCCCTACTTGGAGCATCAGCACCTTTAACCTCCTGTTCCGTACAGGTTGCAATTTGTCCTGAGGATGAACGGGAAGACGGGGAACCAATGAGAGACTAGCTCTTGGTGTTGGGACAGGCACAGGTCACTCTATTTTCCCATCAGGAAGAAGAATTAACCACAGGCTCAGCCTGCCCCCCGGAACCAGAACAGGGCCTGAAGCCATCCTGCGCTTTTGCGGCCAGCTCCCAAAAAAGCGACTTGTAAAATGGAGCTTCTGGGCACTGCAATTCACAAACCTGCAGAGTTATAAATGATAACTCTCGTCCACAAATATATTGAGGGAAGGCAAAGAAGAGGAATTGAAATCAAGGCAGAATTGCAGGAAACAGATTTCAGGAGGTAGATTCGAATCCCCTTTAAAGCACATGAAAAGTGGCAAAACGTTGACAATGATGCCCTTGGCCAAAAAGGGCGTATGCGTTTTTTCCTGAATATATTCAGGAAAAAACGCATACGCCCTTTTTGGCCAACCAAGCAACCTGGAAAGGCAAATCAGCGCTACAAAGAAGTCTCGCTTCCCATCGGTCAAAAGGGCCATGCTGAAAAAAGTGTCCAAACCAGAAATGCAGGACAGGCCATGGAGAAATGGGAGCCTTGCTACACTGATGGGCGGGATGTAAATTGCCAACAGCCACTCTGGAGAAGTGTACGGTGTGTCCTGAAACATCTAAAAAACACAGCTTAGAGAGCATAGGGCACTTCCACGCATGGGGGGATAAAGTGGGAAAATTGAAAATCAGCAAGACACAAGCACCCCAAAGTTTAGGGCTGCTCTGTTGACAAGGACCTCCACTTCATTCCACCTTAAATATCCCAGGAAATCGAAAAATGGATAAAAAATTGTGGTCCTTATGTACAATGGAATATCACTCAGCCATGAAATCAATGTCATAAGGCTAGTAGCAGCATGATGAGTGGATTTAGGTAAGACAATTCTAAGTGAAATAAGTCACACAGAAAAGGACACTTCTCATAAGGTGTCACTTATAGAGGGAATGTAAAAATCGTTACACTTGAACTGAATTACAAAACAGAACAGAGTCACACATGCAGAAAACACACTATGGCTGCTTAACGGGAAAGGTGAGGTGGGGTGATACATAAAACAAGAGTTTCAAATTAGCTCAGATACCGTTCCATAAACCCAATATGTAATAGACAAGACCTACTCCTTGCTCAGAGAACTGGACTCAACACGCCCGATTCACCGCACAAGAATATATCTGACTAGTAATAATCTTAAAACCTATGTATTGATATCTCTCTGTTAGTGTGTCAAGTGGGTGTAAAGCGGCATAAACACAGCCGTGAAAAGCAGCTAAACCCCATTCTAAAAATAAATTACTTTTAAAAACCCATGAAACAAAGACAGGGAAAGAGAGAGAAATTCTTACACAATTCGTTCAGGGGCTGTGATGCAACCTGGATTGACCATATCTAGACCCACAGCTGGATGAGACATAAGGGTGGACACTCTTGGGGCTGAGAGGTTTGGTGAGGTTGGGTGAGCAAACGCAGACCCTTTAAAGTAATACTGTGTGCTACCCATCGCATGGGTCCCAAATCTCCAGGTTCAAGGGCATCTACCTACATCGAAAACATGCATGAGAAACCCAGAAGATGGTACACCGTGTGATGGGGAAAGGTTTCTAAAACGCACCTCATTTCTCATCTCCTTGTGCTCGGGTTCGCCATTCCAGCCACTTTACTAGCAATCTCCCTACTTGGAGCATCAGCACCTTTAACCTCCTGTTCCGTACAGGTTGCAATTTGTCCTGAGGATGAACGGGAAGACGGGGAACCAATGAGAGACTAGCTCTTGGTGTTGGGACAGGCACAGGTCACTCTATTTTCCCATCAGGAAGAAGAATTAACCACAGGCTCAGCCTGACCCACGGAACCAGAACAGGGCCTGAAGCCATCCTGCGCTTTTGCGGCCAGCTCCCAAAAAAGCGACTTGTAAAATGGAGCTTCAGGGCACTGCAATTCACAAACCTGCAGAGTTATAAATGATAACTCTCGTCCACAAATATATTGAGGAAAGGCAAAGAAGAGGATTTGAAATCAAGGCAGAATTGCAGGAAACAGATTTCAGGAGGTAGATTCGAATCGCCTTTAAAGCACATGAAAAGCGGCAAAACGTTGACAATGATGCCCTTGGCCAAAAAGGGCGTATGCGTTTTTTCCTGAATATATTCAGGAAAAAACGCATACGCCCTTTTTGGCCAACCAAGCAACCTGGAAAGGCAAATCAGCGCTACAAAGAAGTCTCGCTTCCCATCGGTCAAAAGGGCCATGCTGAAAAAAGTGTCAAAACCAGAAATGCAGGACAGGCCATGGAGAAATGGGAGCCTTGCTACACTGATGGGCGGGATGTAAATTGCCAACAGCCACTCTGGAGAAGTGTACGGTGTGTCCTGAAACATCTAAAAAACACAGCTTAGAGAGCACAGGGCACTTCCACGCATGGGGAGATAAAGTGGGAAAATTGAAAATCAGCAAGACACAAGCACCCCAAAGTTTAGGGCTGCTCTGTTGACAAGGACCTCCACTTCATTCCACCTTAAATATCCCAGGAAAGCGAAAAATGGATAAAAAATTGTGGTCCTTATGTACAATGGAATATCACTCAGCCATGAAATCAATGTCATAAGGCTAGTAGCAGCATGATGAGTGGATTTAGGTAAGACGATTCTAAGTGAAATAAGTCACACAGAAAAGGACACTTCTCATAAGGTGTCACTTATAGAGGGAATGTAAAAATCGTTACACTTGAACTGAATTACAAAACAGAACAGAGTCACACATGCAGAAAACACACTATGGCTGCTTAACGGGAAAGGTGAGGTGGGGTGATACATAAAACAAGAGTTTCAAATTAGCTCAGATACCGTTCCATAAACCCAATATGTAATAGACAAGACCTACTCCTTGCTCAGAGAACTGGACTCAACACGCCCGATTCACCGCACAAGAATATATCTGACTAGTAATAATCTTAAAACCTATGTATTGATATCTCTCTGTTAGTGTGTCAAGTGGGTGTAAAGCGGCATAAACACAGCCGTGAAAAGCAGCTAAACCCCATTATAAAAATAAATTACTTTTAAAAACCCATGAAACAAAGACAGGGAAAGAGAGAGAAATTCTTACACAATTCGTTCAGGGGCTGTGATGCAACCTGCATTGACCATATCTAGACCCACAGCTGGATGAGACATAAGGGTGGACACTCTTGGGGCTGAGAGGTTTGGTGAGGTTGGGTGAGCAAACGCAGATCCTTTAAAGTAATACTGCATGCTACCCATCGCATGGGTCCCAAATCTCCAGGTTCAAGGGCATCTACCTACATCGAAAACATGCATGAGAAACCCAGAAGATGGTACACCGTGTGATGGGGAAAGGTTTCTAAAACGCACCTCATTTCTCATCTCCTTGTGCTCGGGTTCGCCATTCCAGCCACTTTACTAGCAATCTCCCTACTTGGAGCATCAGCACCTTTAACCTCCTGTTCCGTACAGGTTGCAATTTGTCCTGAGGATGAACGGGAAGACGGGGAACCAATGAGAGACTAGCTCTTGGTGTTGGGACAGGCACAGGTCACTCTATTTTCCCATCAGGAAGAAGAATTAACCACAGGCTCAGCCTGACCCGCGGAAGCAGAACAGGGCCTGAAGCCATCCTGCGCTTTTGCGGCCAGCTCCCAAAAAAGCGACTTGTAAAATGGAGCTTCAGGGCACTGCAATTCACAAACCTGCAGAGTTATAAATGATAACTCTCGTCCACAAATATATTGAGGAAAGGCAAAGAAGAGGATTTGAAATCAAGGCAGAATTGCAGGAAACAGATTTCAGGAGGTAGATTCGAATCGCCTTTAAAGCACATGAAAAGCGGCAAAACGTTGACAATGATGCCCTTGGCCAAAAAGGGCGTATGCGTTTTTTCCTGAATATATTCAGGAAAAAACGCATACGCCCTTTTTGGCCAACCAAGCAACCTGGAAAGGCAAATCAGCGCTACAAAGAAGTCTCGCTTCCCATCGGTCAAAAGGGCCATGCTGAAAAAAGTGTCAAAACCAGAAATGCAGGACAGGCCATGGAGAAATGGGAGCCTTGCTACACTGATGGGCGGGATGTAAATTGCCAACAGCCACTCTGGAGAAGTGTACGGTGTGTCCTGAAACATCTAAAAAACACAGCTTAGAGAGCATAGGGCACTTCCACGCATGGGGGGATAAAGTGGGAAAATTGAAAATCAGCAAGACACAAGCACCCCAAAGTTTAGGGCTGCTCTGTTGACAAGGACCTCCACTTCATTCCACCTTAAATATCCCAGGAAAGCGAAAAATGGATAAAAAATTGTGGTCCTTATGTACAATGGAATATCACTCAGCCATGAAATCAATGTCATAAGGCTAGTAGCAGCATGATGAGTGGATTTAGGTAAGACGATTCTAAGTGAAATAAGTCACACAGAAAAGGACACTTCTCATAAGGTGTCACTTATAGAGGGAATGTAAAAACCGTTACACTTGAACTGAATTACAAAACAGAACAGAGTCACACATGCAGAAAACACACTATGGCTGCTTAACGGGAAAGGTGAGGTGGGGTGATACATAAAACAAGAGTTTCAAATTAGCTCAGATACCGTTCCATAAACCCAATATGTAATAGACAAGACCTACTCCTTGCTCAGAGAACTGGACTCAACACGCCCGATTCACCGCACAAGAATATATCTGACTAGTAATAATCTTAAAACCTATGTATTGATATCTCTCTGTTAGTGTGTCAAGTGGGTGTAAAGCGGCATAAACACAGCCGTGAAAAGCAGCTAAACCCCATTATAAAAATAAATTACTTTTAAAAACCCATGAAACAAAGACAGGGAAAGAGAGAGAAATTCTTACACAATTCGTTCAGGGGCTGTGATGCAACCTGGATTGACCATATCTAGACCCACAGCTGGATGAGACATAAGGGTGGACACTCTTGGGGCTGAGAGGTTTGGTGAGGTTGGGTGAGCAAACGCAGACCCTTTAAAGTAATACTGCGTGCTACCCATCGCATGGGTCCCAAATCTCCAGGTTCTAGGGCATCTACCTACATCGAAAACATGCATGAGAAACCCAGAAGATGGTAAACCGTGTGATGGGGAAAGGTTTCTAAAACGCACCTCATTTCTCATCTCCTTGTGCTCGGGTTCGCCATTCCAGCCACTTTACTAGCAATCTCCCTACTTGGAGTCTCAGCACCTTTAACCTCCTGTTCCATACAGGTTGCAATTTGTCCTGAGGATGAACGGGAAGACGGGGAACCAATGAGAGACTAGCTCTTGGTGTTGGGACAGGCACAGGTCACTCTATTTTCCCATCAGGAAGAAGAATTAACCACAGGCTCAGCCTGACCCGCGGAACCAGAACAGGGCCTGAAGCCATCCTGCGCTTTTGCGGCCAGCTCCCAAAAAAGCGACTTGTAAAATGGAGCTTCAGGGCACTGCAATTCACAAACCTGCAGAGTTATAAATGATAACTCTCGTCCACAAATATATTGAGGAAAGGCAAAGAAGAGGATTTGAAATCAAGGCAGAATTGCAGGAAACAGATTTCAGGAGGTAGATTCGAATCGCCTTTAAAGCACATGAAAAGCGGCAAAACGTTGACAATGATGCCCTTGGCCAAAAAGGGCGTATGCGTTTTTTCCTGAATATATTCAGGAAAAAACGCATACGCCCTTTTTGGCCAACCAAGCAACCTGGAAAGGCAAATCAGCGCTACAAAGAAGTCTCGCTTCCCATCGGTCAAAAGGGCCATGCTGAAAAAAGTGTCAAAACCAGAAATGCAGGACAGGCCATGGAGAAATGGGAGCCTTGCTACACTGATGGGCGGGATGTAAATTGCCAACAGCCACTCTGGAGAAGTGTACGGTGTGTCCTGAAACATCTAAAAAAACACAGCTTAGAGAGCATAGGGCACTTCCACGCATGGGGGGATAAAGTGGGAAAATTGAAAATCAGCAAGACACAAGCACCCCAAAGTTTAGGGCTGCTCTGTTGACAAGGACCTCCACTTCATTCCACCTTAAATATCCCAGGAAAGCGAAAAATGGATAAAAAATTGTGGTCCTTATGTACAATGGAATATCACTCAGCCATGAAATCAATGTCATAAGGCTAGTAGCAGCATGATGAGTGGATTTAGGTAAGACGATTCTAAGTGAAATAAGTCACACAGAAAAGGACACTTCTCATAAGGTGTCACTTATAGAGGGAATGTAAAAACCGTTACACTTGAACTGAATTACAAAACAGAACAGAGTCACACATGCAGAAAACACACTATGGCTGCTTAACGGGAAAGGTGAGGTGGGTTGATACATAAAACAAGAGTTTCAAATTAGCTCAGATACCGTTCCATAAACCCAATATGTAATAGACAAGACCTACTCCTTGCTCAGAGAACTGGACTCAACACGCCCGATTCACCGCACAAGAATATATCTGACTAGTAATAATCTTAAAACCTATGTATTGATATCTCTCTGTTAGTGTGTCAAGTGGGTGTAAAGCGGCATAAACACAGCCGTGAAAAGCAGCTAAACCCCATTATAAAAATAAATTACTTTTAAAAACCCATGAAACAAAGACAGGGAAAGAGAGAGAAATTCTTACACAATTCGTTCAGGGGCTGTGATGCAACCTGGATTGACCATATCTAGACCCACAGCTGGATGAGACATAAGGGTGGACACTCTTGGGGCTGAGAGGTTTGGTGAGGTTGGGTGAGCAAACGCAGACCCTTTAAAGTAATACTGCGTGCTACCCATCGCATGGGTCCCAAATCTCCAGGTTCAAGGGCATCTTCCTACATCGAAAACATGAATGAGAAACCCAGAAGATGGTACACCGTGTGATGGGGAAAGGTTTCTAAAACGCACCTCATTTCTCATCTCCTTGTGCTCGGGTTCGCCATTCCAGCCACTTTACTAGCAATCTCCCTACTTGGAGCATCAGCACCTTTAACCTCCTGTTCCATACAGGTTGCAATTTGTCCTGAGGATGAACGGGAAGACGGGGAACCAATGAGAGACTAGCTCTTGGTGTTGGGACAGGCACAGGTCACTCTATTTTCCCATCAGGAAGAAGAATTAACCACAGGCTCAGCCTGCCCCCCGGAACCAGAACAGGGCCTGAAGCCATCCTGCGCTTTTGCGGCAAGCTCCCAAAAAAGAGACTTGTAAAATGGAGCTTCAGGGCACTGCAATTCACAAACCTGCAGAGTTATAAATGATAACTCTCGTCCACAAATATATTGAGGGAAGGCAAAGAAGAGGATTTGAAATCAAGGCAAAATTGCAGGAAACAGATTTCAGGAGGTAGATTCGAATCGCCTTTAAAGCACATGAAAAGCGGCAAAACGTTGACAATGATGCCCTTGGCCAAAAAGGGCGTATGCGTTTTTTCCTGAATATATTCAGGAAAAAACGCATACGCCCTTTTTGGCCAACCAAGCAACCTGGAAAGGCAAATCAGCGCTACAAAGAAGTCTCGCTTCCCATCGGTCAAAAGGGCCATGCTGAAAAAAGTGTCAAAACCAGAAATGCAGGACAGGCCATGGAGAAATGGGAGCCTTGCTACACTGATGGGCGGGATGTAAATTGCCAACAGCCACTCTGGAGAAGTGTACGGTGTGTCCTGAAACATCTAAAAAACACAGCTTAGAGAGCATAGGGCACTTCCACGCATGGGGGGATAAAGTGGGAAAATTGAAAATCAGCAAGACACAAGCACCCCAAAGTTTAGGGCTGCTCTGTTGACAAGGACCTCCACTTCATTCCACCTTAAATATCCCAGGAAAGCGAAAAATGGATAAAAAATTGTGGTCCTTATGTACAATGGAATATCACTCAGCCATGAAATCAATGTCATAAGGCTAGTAGCAGCATGATGAGTGGATTTAGGTAAGACGATTCTAAGTGAAATAAGTCACACAGAAAAGGACACTTCTCATAAGGTGTCACTTATAGAGGGAATGTAAAAATCGTTACACTTGAACTGAATTACAAAACAGAACAGAGTCACACATGCAGAAAACACACTATGGCTGCTTAACGGGAAAGGTGAGGTGGGGTGATACATAAAACAAGAGTTTCAAATTAGCTCAGATACCGTTCCATAAACCCAATATGTAATAGACAAGACCTACTCCTTGCTCAGAGAACTGGACTCAACACGCCCGATTCACCGCACAAGAATATATCTGACTAGTAATAATCTTAAAACCTATGTATTGATATCTCTCTGTTAGTGTGTCAAGTGGGTGTAAAGCGGCATAAACACAGCCGTGAAAAGCAGCTAAACCCCATTATAAAAATAAATTACTTTTAAAAACCCATGAAACAAAGACAGGGAAAGAGAGAGAAATTCTTACACAATTCGTTCAGGGGCTGTGATGCAACCTGGATTGACCATATCTAGACACACAGCTGGATGAGACATAAGGGTGGACACTCTTGGGGCTGAGAGGTTTGGTGAGGTTGGCTGAGCAAACGCAGATCCTTTAAAGTAATACTGCATGCTACCCATCGCATGGGTCCCAAATCTCCAGGTTCAAGGGCATCTACCTACATCGAAAACATGCATGAGAAACCCAGAAGATGGTACACCGTGTGATGGGGAAAGGTTTCTAAAACGCACCTCATTTCTCATCTCCTTGTGCTCGGATTCGCCATTCCAGCCACTTTACTAGCAATCTCCCTACTTGGAGCATCAGCACCTTTAACCTCCTGTTCTGTACAGGTTGCAATTTGTCCTGAGGATGAACGGGAAGACGGGGAACCAATGAGAGACTAGCTCTTGGTGTTGGGACAGGCACAGGTCACTCTATTTTCCCATCAGGAAGAAGAATTAACCACAGGCTCAGCCTGACCCGCGGAACCAGAACAGGGCCTGAAGCCATCCTGCGCTTTTGCGGCCAGCTCCCAAAAAAGCGACTTGTAAAATGGAGCTTCAGGGCACTGCAATTCACAAACCTGCAGAGTTATAAATGATAACTCTCGTCCACAAATATATTGAGGAAAGGCAAAGAAGAGGATTTGAAATCAAGGCAGAATTGCAGGAAACAGATTTCAGGAGGTAGATTCGAATCGCCTTTAAAGCACATGAAAAGCGGCAAAACGTTGACAATGATGCCCTTGGCCAAAAAGGGCGTATGCGTTTTTTCCTGAATATATTCAGGAAAAAACGCATACGCCCTTTTTGGCCAACCAAGCAACCTGGAAAGGCAAATCAGCGCTACAAAGAAGTCTCGCTTCCCATCGGTCAAAAGGGCCATGCTGAAAAAAGTGTCAAAACCAGAAATGCAGGACAGGCCATGGAGAAATGGGAGCCTTGCTACACTGATGGGCGGGATGTAAATTGCCAACAGCCACTCTGGAGAAGTGTACGGTGTGTCCTGAAACATCTAAAAAACACAGCTTAGAGAGCATAGGGCACTTCCACGCATGGGGGGATAAAGTGGGAAAATTGAAAATCAGCAAGACACAAGCACCCCAAAGTTTAGGGCTGCTCTGTTGACAAGGACCTCCACTTCATTCCACCTTAAATATCCCAGGAAAGCGAAAAATGGATAAAAAATTGTGGTCCTTATGTACAATGGAATATCACTCAGCCATGAAATCAATGTCATAAGGCTAGTAGCAGCATGATGAGTGGATTTAGGTAAGACGATTCTAAGTGAAATAAGTCACACAGAAAAGGACACTTCTCATAAGGTGTCACTTATAGAGGGAATGTAAAAACCGTTACACTTGAACTGAATTACAAAACAGAACAGAGTCACACATGCAGAAAACACACTATGGCTGCTTAACGGGAAAGGTGAGGTGGGGTGATACATAAAACAAGAGTTTCAAATTAGCTCAGATACCGTTCCATAAACCCAATATGTAATAGACAAGACCTACTCCTTGCTCAGAGAACTGGACTCAACACGCCCGATTCACCGCACAAGAATATATCTGACTAGTAATAATCTTAAAACCTATGTATTGATATCTCTCTGTTAGTGTGTCAAGTGGGTGTAAAGCGGCATAAACACAGCCGTGAAAAGCAGCTAAACCCCATTATAAAAATAAATTACTTTTAAAAACCCATGAAACAAAGACAGGGAAAGAGAGAGAAATTCTTACACAATTCGTTCAGGGGCTGTGATGCAACCTGGATTGACCATATCTAGACCCACAGCTGGATGAGACATAAGGGTGGACACTCTTGGGGCTGAGAGGTTTGGTGAGGTTGGGTGAGCAAACGCAGACCCTTTAAAGTAATACTGCGTGCTACCCATCGCATGGGTCCCAAATCTCCAGGTTCAAGGGCATCTACCTACATCGAAAACATGCATGAGAAACCCAGAAGATGGTACACCGTGTGATGGGGAAAGGTTTCTAAAACGCACCTCATTTCTCATCTCCTTGTGCTCGGGTTCGCCATTCCAGCCACTTTACTAGCAATCTCCCCACTTGGAGCATCAGCACCTTTAACCTCCTGTTCCGTACAGGTTGCAATTTGTCCTGAGGATGAACGGGAAGACGGGGAACCAATGAGAGACTAGCTCTTGGTGTTGGGACAGGCACAGGTCACTCTATTTTCCCATCAGGAAGAAGAATTAACCACAGGCTCAGCCTGACCCGCGGAACCAGAACAGGGCCTGAAGCCATCCTGCGCTTTTGCGGCCAGCTCCCAAAAAAGCGAGTTGTAAAATGGAGCTTCAGGGCACTGCAATTCACAAACCTGCAGAGTTATAAATGATAACTCTCGTCCACAAATATATTGAGGAAAGGCAAAGAAGAGGATTTGAAATCAAGGCAGAATTGCAGGAAACAGATTTCAGGAGGTAGATTCGAATCGCCTTTAAAGCACATGAAAAGCGGCAAAACGTTGACAATGATGCCCTTGGCCAAAAAGGGCGTATGCGTTTTTTCCTGAATATATTCAGGAAAAAACGCATACGCCCTTTTTGGCCAACCAAGCAACCTGGAAAGGCAAATCAGCGCTACAAAGAAGTCTCGCTTCCCATCGGTCAAAAGGGCCATGCTGAAAAAAGTGTCAAAACCAGAAATGCAGGACAGGCCATGGAGAAATGGGAGCCTTGCTACACTGATGGGCGGGATGTAAATTGCCAACAGCCACTCTGGAGAAGTGTACGGTGTGTCCTGAAACATCTAAAAAACACAGCTTAGAGAGCATAGGGCACTTCCACGCATGGGGGGATAAAGTGGGAAAATTGAAAATCAGCAAGACACAAGCACCCCAAAGATTAGGGCTGCTCTGTTGACAAGGACCTCCACTTCATTCCACCTTAAATATCCCAGGAAAGCGAAAAATGGATAAAAAATTGTGGTCCTTATGTACAATGGAATATCACTCAGCCATGAAATCAATGTCATAAGGCTAGTAGCAGCATGATGAGTGGATTTAGGTAAGACGATTCTAAGTGAAATAAGTCACACAGAAAAGGACACTTCTCATAAGGTGTCACTTATAGAGGGAATGTAAAAATCGTTACACTTGAACTGAATTACAAAACAGAACAGAGTCACACATGCAGAAAACACACTATGGCTGCTTAACGGGAAAGGTGAGGTGGGGTGATACATAAAACAAGAGTTTCAAATTAGCTCAGATACCGTTCCATAAACCCAATATGTAATAGACAAGACCTACTCCTTGCTCAGAGAACTGGACTCAACACGCCCGATTCACCGCACAAGAATATATCTGACTAGTAATAATCTTAAAACCTATGTATTGATATCTCCCTGTTAGTGTGTCAAGTGGGTGTAAAGCGGCATAAACACAGCCGTGAAAAGCAGCTAAACCCCATTATAAAAATAAATTACTTTTAAAAACCCATGAAACAAAGACAGGGAAAGAGAGAGAAATTCTTACACAATTCGTTCAGTGTCTGTGATGCAACCTGGATTGACCATATCTAGACCCACAGCTGGATGAGACATAAGGGTGGACACTCTTGGGGCTGAGAGGTTTGGTGAGGTTGGGTGAGCAAACGCAGACCCTTTAAAGTAATACTGCGTGCTACCCATCGCATGGGTCCCAAATCTCCAGGTTCAAGGGCATCTACCTACATCGAAAACATGCATGAGAAACCCAGAAGATGGTACACCGTGTGATGGGGAAAGGTTTCTAAAACGCACCTCATTTCTCATCTCCTTGTGCTCGGGTTCGCCATTCCAGCCACTTTACTAGCAATCTCCCTACTTGGAGCATCAGCACCTTTAACCTCCTGTTCCGTACAGGTTGCAATTTGTCCTGAGGATGAACGGGAAGACGGGGAACCAATGAGAGACTAGCTCTTGGTGTTGGGACAGGCACAGGTCACTCTATTTTCCCATCAGGAAGAAGAATTAACCACAGGCTCAGCCTGACCCACGGAACCAGAACAGGGCCTGAAGCCATCCCGCGCTTTTGCGGCCAGCTCCCAAAAAAGCGACTTGTAAAATGGAGCTTCAGGGCACTGCAATTCACAAACCTGCAGAGTTATAAATGATAACTCTCGTCCACAAATATATTGAGGAAAGGCAAAGAAGAGGATTTGAAATCAAGGCAGAATTGCAGGAAACAGATTTCAGGAGGTAGATTCGAATCGCCTTTAAAGCACATGAAAAGCGGCAAAACGTTGACAATGATGCCCTTGGCCAAAAAGGGCGTATGCGTTTTTTCCTGAATATATTCAGGAAAAAACGCATACGCCCTTTTTGGCCAACCAAGCAACCTGGAAAGGCAAATCAGCGCTACAAAGAAGTCTCGCTTCCCATCGGTCAAAAGGGCCATGCTGAAAAAAGTGTCAAAACCAGAAATGCAGGACAGGCCATGGAGAAATGGGAGCCTTGCTACACTGATGGGCGGGATGTAAATTGCCAACAGCCACTCTGGAGAAGTGTACGGTGTGTCCTGAAACATCTAAAAAACACAGCTTAGAGAGCATAGGGCACTTCCACGCATGGGGGGATAAAGTGGGAAAATTGAAAATCAGCAAGACACAAGCACCCCAAAGTTTAGGGCTGCTCTGTTGACAAGGACCTCCACTTCATTCCACCTTAAATATCCCAGGAAAGCGAAAAATGGATAAAAAATTGTGGTCCTTATGTACAATGGAATATCACTCAGCCATGAAATCAATGTCATAAGGCTAGTAGCAGCATGATGAGTGGATTTAGGTAAGACGATTCTAAGTGAAATAAGTCACACAGAAAAGGACACTTCTCATAAGGTGTCACTTATAGAGGGAATGTAAAAACCGTTACACTTGAACTGAATTACAAAACAGAACAGAGTCACACATGCAGAAAACACACTATGGCTGCTTAACGGGAAAGGTGAGGTGGGGTGATACATAAAACAAGAGTTTCAAATTAGCTCAGATACCGTTCCATAAACCCAATATGTAATAGACAAGACCTACTCCTTGCTCAGAGAACTGGACTCAACACGCCCGATTCACCGCACAAGAATATATCTGACTAGTAATAATCTTAAAACCTATGTATTGATATCTCTCTGTTAGTGTGTCAAGTGGGTGTAAAGCGGCATAAACACAGCCGTGAAAAGCAGCTAAACCCCATTATAAAAATAAATTACTTTTAAAAACCCATGAAACAAAGACAGGGAAAGAGAGAGAAATTCTTACACAATTCGTTCAGGGGCTGTGATGCAACCTGGATTGACCATATCTAGACCCACAGCTGGATGAGACATAAGGGTGGACACTCTTGGGGCTGAGAGGTTTGGTGAGGTTGGCTGAGCAAACGCAGATCCTTTAAAGTAATACTGCATGCTACCCATCGCATGGGTCCCAAATCTCCAGGTTCAAGGGCATCTACCTACATCGAAAACATGCATGAGAAACCCAGAAGATGGTACACCGTGTGATGGGGAAAGGTTTCTAAAACGCACCTCATTTCTCATCTCCTTGTGCTCGGATTCGCCATTCCAGCCACTTTACTAGCAATCTCCCTACTTGGAGCATCAGCACCTTTAACCTCCTGTTCTGTACAGGTTGCAATTTGTCCTGAGGATGAACGGGAAGACGGGGAACCAATGAGAGACTAGCTCTTGGTGTTGGGACAGGCACAGGTCACTCTATTTTCCCATCAGGAAGAAGAATTAACCACAGGCTCAGCCTGACCCGCGGAACCAGAACAGGGCCTGAAGCCATCCTGCGCTTTTGCGGCCAGCTCCCAAAAAAGCGACTTGTAAAATGGAGCTTCAGGGCACTGCAATTCACAAACCTGCAGAGTTATAAATGATAACTCTCGTCCACAAATATATTGAGGAAAGGCAAAGAAGAGGATTTGAAATCAAGGCAGAATTGCAGGAAACAGATTTCAGGAGGTAGATTCGAATCGCCTTTAAAGCACATGAAAAGCGGCAAAACGTTGACAATGATGCCCTTGGCCAAAAAGGGCGTATGCGTTTTTTCCTGAATATATTCAGGAAAAAACGCATACGCCCTTTTTGGCCAACCAAGCAACCTGGAAAGGCAAATCAGCGCTACAAAGAAGTCTCGCTTCCCATCGGTCAAAAGGGCCATGCTGAAAAAAGTGTCAAAACCAGAAATGCAGGACAGGCCATGGAGAAATGGGAGCCTTGCTACACTGATGGGCGGGATGTAAATTGCCAACAGCCACTCTGGAGAAGTGTACGGTGTGTCCTGAAACATCTAAAAAACACAGCTTAGAGAGCATAGGGCACTTCCACGCATGGGGGGATAAAGTGGGAAAATTGAAAATCAGCAAGACACAAGCACCCCAAAGTTTAGGGCTGCTCTGTTGACAAGGACCTCCACTTCATTCCACCTTAAATATCCCAGGAAAGCGAAAAATGGATAAAAAATTGTGGTCCTTATGTACAATGGAATATCACTCAGCCATGAAATCAATGTCATAAGGCTAGTAGCAGCATGATGAGTGGATTTAGGTAAGACGATTCTAAGTGAAATAAGTCACACAGAAAAGGACACTTCTCATAAGGTGTCACTTATAGAGGGAATGTAAAAACCGTTACACTTGAACTGAATTACAAAACAGAACAGAGTCACACATGCAGAAAACACACTATGGCTGCTTAACGGGAAAGGTGAGGTGGGGTGATACATAAAACAAGAGTTTCAAATTAGCTCAGATACCGTTCCATAAACCCAATATGTAATAGACAAGACCTACTCCTTGCTCAGAGAACTGGACTCAACACGCCCGATTCACCGCACAAGAATATATCTGACTAGTAATAATCTTAAAACCTATGTATTGATATCTCTCTGTTAGTGTGTCAAGTGGGTGTAAAGCGGCATAAACACAGCCGTGAAAAGCAGCTAAACCCCATTATAAAAATAAATTACTTTTAAAAACCCATGAAACAAAGACAGGGAAAGAGAGAGAAATTCTTACACAATTCGTTCAGGGGCTGTGATGCAACCTGGATTGACCATATCTAGACCCACAGCTGGATGAGACATAAGGGTGGACACTCTTGGGGCTGAGAGGTTTGGTGAGGTTGGGTGAGCAAACGCAGACCCTTTAAAGTAATACTGCGTGCTACCCATCGCATGGGTCCCAAATCTCCAGGTTCAAGGGCATCTACCTACATCGAAAACATGCATGAGAAACCCAGAAGATGGTACACCGTGTGATGGGGAAAGGTTTCTAAAACGCACCTCATTTCTCATCTCCTTGTGCTCGGGTTCGCCATTCCAGCCACTTTACTAGCAATCTCCCCACTTGGAGCATCAGCACCTTTAACCTCCTGTTCCGTACAGGTTGCAATTTGTCCTGAGGATGAACGGGAAGACGGGGAACCAATGAGAGACTAGCTCTTGGTGTTGGGACAGGCACAGGTCACTCTATTTTCCCATCAGGAAGAAGAATTAACCACAGGCTCAGCCTGACCCGCGGAACCAGAACAGGGCCTGAAGCCATCCTGCGCTTTTGCGGCCAGCTCCCAAAAAAGCGAGTTGTAAAATGGAGCTTCAGGGCACTGCAATTCACAAACCTGCAGAGTTATAAATGATAACTCTCGTCCACAAATATATTGAGGAAAGGCAAAGAAGAGGATTTGAAATCAAGGCAGAATTGCAGGAAACAGATTTCAGGAGGTAGATTCGAATCGCCTTTAAAGCACATGAAAAGCGGCAAAACGTTGACAATGATGCCCTTGGCCAAAAAGGGCGTATGCGTTTTTTCCTGAATATATTCAGGAAAAAACGCATACGCCCTTTTTGGCCAACCAAGCAACCTGGAAAGGCAAATCAGCGCTACAAAGAAGTCTCGCTTCCCATCGGTCAAAAGGGCCATGCTGAAAAAAGTGTCAAAACCAGAAATGCAGGACAGGCCATGGAGAAATGGGAGCCTTGCTACACTGATGGGCGGGATGTAAATTGCCAACAGCCACTCTGGAGAAGTGTACGGTGTGTCCTGAAACATCTAAAAAACACAGCTTAGAGAGCATAGGGCACTTCCACGCATGGGGGGATAAAGTGGGAAAATTGAAAATCAGCAAGACACAAGCACCCCAAAGATTAGGGCTGCTCTGTTGACAAGGACCTCCACTTCATTCCACCTTAAATATCCCAGGAAAGCGAAAAATGGATAAAAAATTGTGGTCCTTATGTACAATGGAATATCACTCAGCCATGAAATCAATGTCATAAGGCTAGTAGCAGCATGATGAGTGGATTTAGGTAAGACGATTCTAAGTGAAATAAGTCACACAGAAAAGGACACTTCTCATAAGGTGTCACTTATAGAGGGAATGTAAAAATCGTTACACTTGAACTGAATTACAAAACAGAACAGAGTCACACATGCAGAAAACACACTATGGCTGCTTAACGGGAAAGGTGAGGTGGGGTGATACATAAAACAAGAGTTTCAAATTAGCTCAGATACCGTTCCATAAACCCAATATGTAATAGACAAGACCTACTCCTTGCTCAGAGAACTGGACTCAACACGCCCGATTCACCGCACAAGAATATATCTGACTAGTAATAATCTTAAAACCTATGTATTGATATCTCCCTGTTAGTGTGTCAAGTGGGTGTAAAGCGGCATAAACACAGCCGTGAAAAGCAGCTAAACCCCATTATAAAAATAAATTACTTTTAAAAACCCATGAAACAAAGACAGGGAAAGAGAGAGAAATTCTTACACAATTCGTTCAGTGTCTGTGATGCAACCTGGATTGACCATATCTAGACCCACAGCTGGATGAGACATAAGGGTGGACACTCTTGGGGCTGAGAGGTTTGGTGAGGTTGGGTGAGCAAACGCAGACCCTTTAAAGTAATACTGCGTGCTACCCATCGCATGGGTCCCAAATCTCCAGGTTCAAGGGCATCTACCTACATCGAAAACATGCATGAGAAACCCAGAAGATGGTACACCGTGTGATGGGGAAAGGTTTCTAAAACGCACCTCATTTCTCATCTCCTTGTGCTCGGGTTCGCCATTCCAGCCACTTTACTAGCAATCTCCCTACTTGGAGCATCAGCACCTTTAACCTCCTGTTCCGTACAGGTTGCAATTTGTCCTGAGGATGAACGGGAAGACGGGGAACCAATGAGAGACTAGCTCTTGGTGTTGGGACAGGCACAGGTCACTCTATTTTCCCATCAGGAAGAAGAATTAACCACAGGCTCAGCCTGACCCACGGAACCAGAACAGGGCCTGAAGCCATCCCGCGCTTTTGCGGCCAGCTCCCAAAAAAGCGACTTGTAAAATGGAGCTTCAGGGCACTGCAATTCACAAACCTGCAGAGTTATAAATGATAACTCTCGTCCACAAATATATTGAGGAAAGGCAAAGAAGAGGATTTGAAATCAAGGCAGAATTGCAGGAAACAGATTTCAGGAGGTAGATTCGAATCGCCTTTAAAGCACATGAAAAGCGGCAAAACGTTGACAATGATGCCCTTGGCCAAAAAGGGCGTATGCGTTTTTTCCTGAATATATTCAGGAAAAAACGCATACGCCCTTTTTGGCCAACCAAGCAACCTGGAAAGGCAAATCAGCGCTACAAAGAAGTCTCGCTTCCCATCGGTCAAAAGGGCCATGCTGAAAAAAGTGTCAAAACCAGAAATGCAGGACAGGCCATGGAGAAATGGGAGCCTTGCTACACTGATGGGCGGGATGTAAATTGCCAACAGCCACTCTGGAGAAGTGTACGGTGTGTCCTGAAACATCTAAAAAACACAGCTTAGAGAGCATAGGGCACTTCCACGCATGGGGGGATAAAGTGGGAAAATTGAAAATCAGCAAGACACAAGCACCCCAAAGTTTAGGGCTGCTCTGTTGACAAGGACCTCCACTTCATTCCACCTTAAATATCCCAGGAAAGCGAAAAATGGATAAAAAATTGTGGTCCTTATGTACAATGGAATATCACTCAGCCATGAAATCAATGTCATAAGGCTAGTAGCAGCATGATGAGTGGATTTAGGTAAGACGATTCTAAGTGAAATAAGTCACACAGAAAAGGACACTTCTCATAAGGTGTCACTTATAGAGGGAATGTAAAAACCGTTACACTTGAACTGAATTACAAAACAGAACAGAGTCACACATGCAGAAAACACACTATGGCTGCTTAACGGGAAAGGTGAGGTGGGGTGATACATAAAACAAGAGTTTCAAATTAGCTCAGATACCGTTCCATAAACCCAATATGTAATAGACAAGACCTACTCCTTGCTCAGAGAACTGGACTCAACACGCCCGATTCACCGCACAAGAATATATCTGACTAGTAATAATCTTAAAACCTATGTATTGATATCTCTCTGTTAGTGTGTCAAGTGGGTGTAAAGCGGCATAAACACAGCCGTGAAAAGCAGCTAAACCCCATTATAAAAATAAATTACTTTTAAAAACCCATGAAACAAAGACAGGGAAAGAGAGAGAAATTCTTACACAATTCGTTCAGGGGCTGTGATGCAACCTGGATTGACCATATCTAGACCCACAGCTGGATGAGACATAAGGGTGGACACTCTTGGGGCTGAGAGGTTTGGTGAGGTTGGCTGAGCAAACGCAGATCCTTTAAAGTAATACTGCATGCTACCCATCGCATGGGTCCCAAATCTCCAGGTTCAAGGGCATCTACCTACATCGAAAACATGCATGAGAAACCCAGAAGATGGTACACCGTGTGATGGGGAAAGGTTTCTAAAACGCACCTCATTTCTCATCTCCTTGTGCTCGGATTCGCCATTCCAGCCACTTTACTAGCAATCTCCCTACTTGGAGCATCAGCACCTTTAACCTCCTGTTCCGTACAGGTTGCAATTTGTCCTGAGGATGAACGGGAAGACGGGGAACCAATGAGAGACTAGCTCTTGGTGTTGGGACAGGCACAGGTCACTCTATTTTCCCATCAGGAAGAAGAATTAACCACAGGCTCAGCCTGACCCGCGGAACCAGAACAGGGCCTGAAGCCATCCTGCGCTTTTGCGGCCAGCTCCCAAAAAAGCGACTTGTAAAATGGAGCTTCAGGGCACTGCAATTCACAAACCTGCAGAGTTATAAATGATAACTCTCGTCCACAAATATATTGAGGAAAGGCAAAGAAGAGGATTTGAAATCAAGGCAGAATTGCAGGAAACAGATTTCAGGAGGTAGATTCGAATCGCCTTTAAAGCACATGAAAAGCGGCAAAACGTTGACAATGATGCCCTTGGCCAAAAAGGGCGTATGCGTTTTTTCCTGAATATATTCAGGAAAAAACGCATACGCCCTTTTTGGCCAACCAAGCAACCTGGAAAGGCAAATCAGCGCTACAAAGAAGTCTCGCTTCCCATCGGTCAAAAGGGCCATGCTGAAAAAAGTGTCAAAACCAGAAATGCAGGACAGGCCATGGAGAAATGGGAGCCTTGCTACACTGATGGGCGGGATGTAAATTGCCAACAGCCACTCTGGAGAAGTGTACGGTGTGTCCTGAAACATCTAAAAAACACAGCTTAGAGAGCATAGGGCACTTCCACGCATGGGGGGATAAAGTGGGAAAATTGAAAATCAGCAAGACACAAGCACCCCAAAGTTTAGGGCTGCTCTGTTGACAAGGACCTCCACTTCATTCCACCTTAAATATCCCAGGAAAGCGAAAAATGGATAAAAAATTGTGGTCCTTATGTACAATGGAATATCACTCAGCCATGAAATCAATGTCATAAGGCTAGTAGCAGCATGATGAGTGGATTTAGGTAAGACGATTCTAAGTGAAATAAGTCACACAGAAAAGGACACTTCTCATAAGGTGTCACTTATAGAGGGAATGTAAAAACCGTTACACTTGAACTGAATTACAAAACAGAACAGAGTCACACATGCAGAAAACACACTATGGCTGCTTAACGGGAAAGGTGAGGTGGGGTGATACATAAAACAAGAGTTTCAAATTAGCTCAGATACCGTTCCATAAACCCAATATGTAATAGACAAGACCTACTCCTTGCTCAGAGAACTGGACTCAACACGCCCGATTCACCGCACAAGAATATATCTGACTAGTAATAATCTTAAAACCTATGTATTGATATCTCTCTGTTAGTGTGTCAAGTGGGTGTAAAGCGGCATAAACACAGCCGTGAAAAGCAGCTAAACCCCATTATAAAAATAAATTACTTTTAAAAACCCATGAAACAAAGACAGGGAAAGAGAGAGAAATTCTTACACAATTCGTTCAGGGGCTGTGATGCAACCTGGATTGACCATATCTAGACCCACAGCTGGATGAGACATAAGGGTGGACACTCTTGGGGCTGAGAGGTTTGGTGAGGTTGGGTGAGCAAACGCAGACCCTTTAAAGTAATACTGCGTGCTACCCATCGCATGGGTCCCAAATCTCCAGGTTCAAGGGCATCTACCTACATCGAAAACATGCATGAGAAACCCAGAAGATGGTACACCGTGTGATGGGGAAAGGTTTCTAAAACGCACCTCATTTCTCATCTCCTTGTGCTCGGGTTCGCCATTCCAGCCACTTTACTAGCAATCTCCCCACTTGGAGCATCAGCACCTTTAACCTCCTGTTCCGTACAGGTTGCAATTTGTCCTGAGGATGAACGGGAAGACGGGGAACCAATGAGAGACTAGCTCTTGGTGTTGGGACAGGCACAGGTCACTCTATTTTCCCATCAGGAAGAAGAATTAACCACAGGCTCAGCCTGACCCGCGGAACCAGAACAGGGCCTGAAGCCATCCTGCGCTTTTGCGGCCAGCTCCCAAAAAAGCGAGTTGTAAAATGGAGCTTCAGGGCACTGCAATTCACAAACCTGCAGAGTTATAAATGATAACTCTCGTCCACAAATATATTGAGGAAAGGCAAAGAAGAGGATTTGAAATCAAGGCAGAATTGCAGGAAACAGATTTCAGGAGGTAGATTCGAATCGCCTTTAAAGCACATGAAAAGCGGCAAAACGTTGACAATGATGCCCTTGGCCAAAAAGGGCGTATGCGTTTTTTCCTGAATATATTCAGGAAAAAACGCATACGCCCTTTTTGGCCAACCAAGCAACCTGGAAAGGCAAATCAGCGCTACAAAGAAGTCTCGCTTCCCATCGGTCAAAAGGGCCATGCTGAAAAAAGTGTCAAAACCAGAAATGCAGGACAGGCCATGGAGAAATGGGAGCCTTGCTACACTGATGGGCGGGATGTAAATTGCCAACAGCCACTCTGGAGAAGTGTACGGTGTGTCCTGAAACATCTAAAAAACACAGCTTAGAGAGCATAGGGCACTTCCACGCATGGGGGGATAAAGTGGGAAAATTGAAAATCAGCAAGACACAAGCACCCCAAAGATTAGGGCTGCTCTGTTGACAAGGACCTCCACTTCATTCCACCTTAAATATCCCAGGAAAGCGAAAAATGGATAAAAAATTGTGGTCCTTATGTACAATGGAATATCACTCAGCCATGAAATCAATGTCATAAGGCTAGTAGCAGCATGATGAGTGGATTTAGGTAAGACGATTCTAAGTGAAATAAGTCACACAGAAAAGGACACTTCTCATAAGGTGTCACTTATAGAGGGAATGTAAAAATCGTTACACTTGAACTGAATTACAAAACAGAACAGAGTCACACATGCAGAAAACACACTATGGCTGCTTAACGGGAAAGGTGAGGTGGGGTGATACATAAAACAAGAGTTTCAAATTAGCTCAGATACCGTTCCATAAACCCAATATGTAATAGACAAGACCTACTCCTTGCTCAGAGAACTGGACTCAACACGCCCGATTCACCGCACAAGAATATATCTGACTAGTAATAATCTTAAAACCTATGTATTGATATCTCCCTGTTAGTGTGTCAAGTGGGTGTAAAGCGGCATAAACACAGCCGTGAAAAGCAGCTAAACCCCATTATAAAAATAAATTACTTTTAAAAACCCATGAAACAAAGACAGGGAAAGAGAGAGAAATTCTTACACAATTCGTTCAGTGTCTGTGATGCAACCTGGATTGACCATATCTAGACCCACAGCTGGATGAGACATAAGGGTGGACACTCTTGGGGCTGAGAGGTTTGGTGAGGTTGGGTGAGCAAACGCAGACCCTTTAAAGTAATACTGCGTGCTACCCATCGCATGGGTCCCAAATCTCCAGGTTCAAGGGCATCTACCTACATCGAAAACATGCATGAGAAACCCAGAAGATGGTACACCGTGTGATGGGGAAAGGTTTCTAAAACGCACCTCATTTCTCATCTCCTTGTGCTCGGGTTCGCCATTCCAGCCACTTTACTAGCAATCTCCCTACTTGGAGCATCAGCACCTTTAACCTCCTGTTCCGTACAGGTTGCAATTTGTCCTGAGGATGAACGGGAAGACGGGGAACCAATGAGAGACTAGCTCTTGGTGTTGGGACAGGCACAGGTCACTCTATTTTCCCATCAGGAAGAAGAATTAACCACAGGCTCAGCCTGACCCACGGAACCAGAACAGGGCCTGAAGCCATCCCGCGCTTTTGCGGCCAGCTCCCAAAAAAGCGACTTGTAAAATGGAGCTTCAGGGCACTGCAATTCACAAACCTGCAGAGTTATAAATGATAACTCTCGTCCACAAATATATTGAGGAAAGGCAAAGAAGAGGATTTGAAATCAAGGCAGAATTGCAGGAAACAGATTTCAGGAGGTAGATTCGAATCGCCTTTAAAGCACATGAAAAGCGGCAAAACGTTGACAATGATGCCCTTGGCCAAAAAGGGCGTATGCGTTTTTTCCTGAATATATTCAGGAAAAAACGCATACGCCCTTTTTGGCCAACCAAGCAACCTGGAAAGGCAAATCAGCGCTACAAAGAAGTCTCGCTTCCCATCGGTCAAAAGGGCCATGCTGAAAAAAGTGTCAAAACCAGAAATGCAGGACAGGCCATGGAGAAATGGGAGCCTTGCTACACTGATGGGCGGGATGTAAATTGCCAACAGCCACTCTGGAGAAGTGTACGGTGTGTCCTGAAACATCTAAAAAACACAGCTTAGAGAGCATAGGGCACTTCCACGCATGGGGGGATAAAGTGGGAAAATTGAAAATCAGCAAGACACAAGCACCCCAAAGTTTAGGGCTGCTCTGTTGACAAGGACCTCCACTTCATTCCACCTTAAATATCCCAGGAAAGCGAAAAATGGATAAAAAATTGTGGTCCTTATGTACAATGGAATATCACTCAGCCATGAAATCAATGTCATAAGGCTAGTAGCAGCATGATGAGTGGATTTAGGTAAGACGATTCTAAGTGAAATAAGTCACACAGAAAAGGACACTTCTCATAAGGTGTCACTTATAGAGGGAATGTAAAAACCGTTACACTTGAACTGAATTACAAAACAGAACAGAGTCACACATGCAGAAAACACACTATGGCTGCTTAACGGGAAAGGTGAGGTGGGGTGATACATAAAACAAGAGTTTCAAATTAGCTCAGATACCGTTCCATAAACCCAATATGTAATAGACAAGACCTACTCCTTGCTCAGAGAACTGGACTCAACACGCCCGATTCACCGCACAAGAATATATCTGACTAGTAATAATCTTAAAACCTATGTATTGATATCTCTCTGTTAGTGTGTCAAGTGGGTGTAAAGCGGCATAAACACAGCCGTGAAAAGCAGCTAAACCCCATTATAAAAATAAATTACTTTTAAAAACCCATGAAACAAAGACAGGGAAAGAGAGAGAAATTCTTACACAATTCGTTCAGGGGCTGTGATGCAACCTGGATTGACCATATCTAGACCCACAGCTGGATGAGACATAAGGGTGGACACTCTTGGGGCTGAGAGGTTTGGTGAGGTTGGGTGAGCAAACGCAGACCCTTTAAAGTAATACTGCGTGCTACCCATCGCATGGGTCCCAAATCTCCAGGTTCAAGGGCATCTACCTACATCGAAAACATGCATGAGAAACCCAGAAGATGGTACACCGTGTGATGGGGAAAGTTTTCTAAAACGCACCTCATTTCTCATCTCCTTGTGCTCGGGTTCGCCATTCCAGCCACTTTACTAGCAATCTCCCTACTTGGAGCATCAGCACCTTTAACCTCCTGTTCCGTACAGGTTGCAATTTGTCCTGAGGATGAACGGGAAGACGGGGAACCAATGAGAGACTAGCTCTTGGTGTTGGGACAGGCACAGGTCACTCTATTTTCCCATCAGGAAGAAGAATTAACCACAGGCTCAGCCTGACCCGCGGAACCAGAACAGGGCCTGAAGCCATCCTGCGCTTTTGCGGCCAGCTCCCAAAAAAGCGACTTGTAAAATGGAGCTTCAGGGCACTGCAATTCACAAACCTGCAGAGTTATAAATGATAACTCTCGTCCACAAATATATTGAGGGAAGGCAAAGAAGAGGATTTGAAATCAAGGCAAAATTGCAGGAAACAGATTTCAGGAGGTAGATTCGAATCGCCTTTAAAGCACATGAAAAGCGGCAAAACGTTGACAATGATGCCCTTGGCCAAAAAGGGCGTATGCGTTTTTTCCTGAATATATTCAGGAAAAAACGCATACGCCCTTTTTGGCCAACCAAGCAACCTGGAAAGGCAAATCAGCGCTACAAAGAAGTCTCGCTTCCCATCGGTCAAAAGGGCCATGCTGAAAAAAGTGTCAAAACCAGAAATGCAGGACAGGCCATGGAGAAATGGGAGCCTTGCTACACTGATGGGCGGGATGTAAATTGCCAACAGCCACTCTGGAGAAGTGTACGGTGTGTCCTGAAACATCTAAAAAACACAGCTTAGAGAGCATAGGGCACTTCCACGCATGGGGGGATAAAGTGGGAAAATTGAAAATCAGCAAGACACAAGCACCCCAAAGTTTAGGGCTGCTCTGTTGACAAGGACCTCCACTTCATTCCACCTTAAATATCCCAGGAAAGCGAAAAATGGATAAAAAATTGTGGTCCTTATGTACAATGGAATATCACTCAGCCATGAAATCAATGTCATAAGGCTAGTAGCAGCATGATGAGTGGATTTAGGTAAGACGATTCTAAGTGAAATAAGTCACACAGAAAAGGACACTTCTCATAAGGTGTCACTTATAGAGGGAATGTAAAAACCGTTACACTTGAACTGAATTACAAAACAGAACAGAGTCACACATGCAGAAAACACACTATGGCTGCTTAACGGGAAAGGTGAGGTGGGTTGATACATAAAACAAGAGTTTCAAATTAGCTCAGATACCGTTCCATAAACCCAATATGTAATAGACAAGACCTACTCCTTGCTCAGAGAACTGGACTCAACACGCCCGATTCACCGCACAAGAATATATCTGACTAGTAATAATCTTAAAACCTATGTATTGATATCTCCCTGTTAGTGTGTCAAGTGGGTGTAAAGCGGCATAAACACAGCCGTGAAAAGCAGCTAAACCCCATTATAAAAATAAATTACTTTTAAAAACCCATGAAACAAAGACAGGGAAAGAGAGAGAAATTCTTACACAATTCGTTCAGGGGCTGTGATGCAACCTGGATTGACCATATCTAGACCCACAGCTGGATGAGACATAAGGGTGGACACTCTTGGGGCTGAGAGGTTTGGTGAGGTTGGGTGAGCAAACGCAGACCCTTTAAAGTAATACTGCGTGCTACCCATCGCATGGGTCCCAAATCTCCAGGTTCAAGGGCATCTTCCTACATCGAAAACATGAATGAGAAACCCAGAAGATGGTACACCGTGTGATGGGGAAAGGTTTCTAAAACGCACCTCATTTCTCACCTCCTTGTGCTCGGGTTCGCCATTCCAGCCACTTTACTAGCAATCTCCCTACTTGGAGCATCAGCACCTTTAACCTCCTGTTCCATACAGGTTGCAATTTGTCCTGAGGATGAACGGGAAGACGGGGAACCAATGAGAGACTAGCTCTTGGTGTTCTGACAGACAGAGGTCACTCTATTTTCCCATCAGGAAGAAGAATTAACCACAGGCTCAGCCTGGCCCCCGGAACCAGAACAGGGCCTGAAGCCATCCTGCACTTTTGCGGCAAGCTCCCAAAAAAGAGACTTGTAAAATGGAGCTTCAGGGCACTGCAATTCACAAACCTGCAGAGTTATAAATGATAACTCTCGTCCACAAATATATTGAGGGAAGGCAAAGAAGAGGATTTGAAATCAAGGCAAAATTGCAGGAAACAGATTTCAGGAGGTAGATTCGAATCGCCTTTAAAGCACATGAAAAGCGGCAAAACGTTGACAATGATGCCCTTGGCCAAAAAGGGCGTATGCGTTTTTTCCTGAATATATTCAGGAAAAAACGCATACGCCCTTTTTGGCCAACCAAGCAACCTGGAAAGGCAAATCAGCGCTACAAAGAAGTCTCGCTTCCCATCGGTCAAAAGGGCCATGCTGAAAAAAGTGTCAAAACCAGAAATGCAGGACAGGCCATGGAGAAATGGGAGCCTTGCTACACTGATGGGCGGGATGTAAATTGCCAACAGCCACTCTGGAGAAGTGTACGGTGTGTCCTGAAACATCTAAAAAACACAGCTTAGAGAGCATAGGGCACTTCCACGCATGGGGGGATAAAGTGGGAAAATTGAAAATCAGCAAGACACAAGCACCCCAAAGTTTAGGGCTGCTCTGTTGACAAGGACCTCCACTTCATTCCACCTTAAATATCCCAGGAAAGCGAAAAATGGATAAAAAATTGTGGTCCTTATGTACAATGGAATATCACTCAGCCATGAAATCAATGTCATAAGGCTAGTAGCAGCATGATGAGTGGATTTAGGTAAGACGATTCTAAGTGAAATAAGTCACACAGAAAAGGACACTTCTCATAAGGTGTCACTTATAGAGGGAATGTAAAAATCGTTACACTTGAACTGAATTACAAAACAGAACAGAGTCACACATGCAGAAAACACACTATGGCTGCTTAACGGGAAAGGTGAGGTGGGGTGATACATAAAACAAGAGTTTCAAATTAGCTCAGATACCGTTCCATAAACCCAATATGTAATAGACAAGACCTACTCCTTGCTCAGAGAACTGGACTCAACACGCCCGATTCACCGCACAAGAATATATCTGACTAGTAATAATCTTAAAACCTATGTATTGATATCTCCCTGTTAGTGTGTCAAGTGGGTGTAAAGCGGCATAAACACAGCCGTGAAAAGCAGCTAAACCCCATTATAAAAATAAATTACTTTTAAAAACCCATGAAACAAAGACAGGGAAAGAGAGAGAAATTCTTACACAATTCGTTCAGGGGCTGTGATGCAACCTGGATTGACCATATCTAGACCCACAGCTGGATGAGACATAAGGGTGGACACTCTTGGGGCTGAGAGGTTTGGTGAGGTTGGGTGAGCAAACGCAGACCCTTTAAAGTAATACTGCGTGCTACCCATCGCATGGGTCCCAAATCTCCAGGTTCAAGGGCATCTACCTACATCGAAAACATGCATGAGAAACCCAGAAGATGGTACACCGTGTGATGGGGAAAGGTTTCTAAAACGCACCTCATTTCTCATCTCCTTGTGCTCGGGTTCGCCATTCCAGCCACTTTACTAGCAATCTCCCTACTTGGAGCATCAGCACCTTTAACCTCCTGTTCCGTACAGGTTGCAATTTGTCCTGAGGATGAACGGGAAGATGGGGAACCAATGAGAGACTAGCTCTTGGTGTTGGGACAGGCACAGGTCACTCTATTTTCCCATCAGGAAGAAGAATTAACCACAGGCTCAGCCTGACCCACGGAACCAGAACAGGGCCTGAAGCCATCCTGCGCTTTTGCGGCCAGCTCCCAAAAAAGCGACTTGTAAAATGGAGCTTCAGGGCACTGCAATTCACAAACCTGCAGAGTTATAAATGATAACTCTCGTCCACAAATATATTGAGGAAAGGCAAAGAAGAGGATTTGAAATCAAGGCAGAATTGCAGGAAACAGATTTCAGGAGGTAGATTCGAATCGCCTTTAAAGCACATGAAAAGCGGCAAAACGTTGACAATGATGCCCTTGGCCAAAAAGGGCGTATGTGTTTTTTCCTGAATATATTCAGGAAAAAACGCATACGCCCTTTTTGGCCAACCAAGCAACCTGGAAAGGCAAATCAGCGCTACAAAGAAGTCTCGCTTCCCATCGGTCAAAAGGGCCATGCTGAAAAAAGTGTCAAAACCAGAAATGCAGGACAGGCCATGGAGAAATGGGAGCCTTGCTACACTGATGGGCGGGATGTAAATTGCCAACAGCCACTCTGGAGAAGTGTACGGTGTGTCCTGAAACATCTAAAAAACACAGCTTAGAGAGCATAGGGCACTTCCACGCATGGGGGGATAAAGTGGGAAAATTGAAAATCAGCAAGACACAAGCACCCCAAAGTTTAGGGCTGCTCTGTTGACAAGGACCTCCACTTCATTCCACCTTAAATATCCCAGGAAAGCGAAAAATGGATAAAAAATTGTGGTCCTTATGTACAATGGAATATCACTCAGCCATGAAATCAATGTCATAAGGCTAGTAGCAGCATGATGAGTGGATTTAGGTAAGACGATTCTAAGTGAAATAAGTCACACAGAAAAGGACACTTCTCATAAGGTGTCACTTATAGAGGGAATGTAAAAACCGTTACACTTGAACTGAATTACAAAACAGAACAGAGTCACACATGCAGAAAACACACTATGGCTGCTTAACGGGAAAGGTGAGGTGGGGTGATACATAAAACAAGAGTTTCAAATTAGCTCAGATACCGTTCCATAAACCCAATATGTAATAGACAAGACCTACTCCTTGCTCAGAGAACTGGACTCAACACGCCCGATTCACCGCACAAGAATATATCTGACTAGTAATAATCTTAAAACCTATGTATTGATATCTCTCTGTTAGTGTGTCAAGTGGGTGTAAAGCGGCATAAACACAGCCGTGAAAAGCAGCTAAACCCCATTATAAAAATAAATTACTTTTAAAAATCCATGAAACAAAGACAGGGAAAGAGAGAGAAATTCTTACACAATTCGTTCAGGGGCTGTGATGCAACCTGGATTGACCATATCTAGACCCACAGCTGGATGAGACATAAGGGTGGACACTCTTGGGGCTGAGAGGTTTGGTGAGGTTGGGTGAGCAAACGCAGACCCTTTAAAGTAATACTGCGTGCTACCCATCGCATGGGTCCCAAATCTCCAGGTTCAAGGGCATCTACCTACATCGAAAACATGCATGAGAAACCCAGAAGATGGTACACCGTGTGATGGGGAAAGGTTTCTAAAACGCACCTCATTTCTCATCTCCTTGTGCTCGGGTTCGCCATTCCAGCCACTTTACTAGCAATCTCCCTACTTGGAGCATCAGCACCTTTAACCTCCTGTTCCGTACAGGTTGCAATTTGTCCTGAGGATGAACGGGAAGATGGGGAACCAATGAGAGACTAGCTCTTGGTGTTGGGACAGGCACAGGTCACTCTATTTTCCCATAAGGAAGAAGAATTAACCACAGGCTCAGCCTGCCCCCCGGAACCAGAACAGGGCCTGAAGCCATCCTGCGCTTTTGCGGCAAGCTCCCAAAAAAGAGACTTGTAAAATGGAGCTTCAGGGCACTGCAATTCACAAACCTTCAGAGTTATAAATGATAACTCTCGTCCACAAATATATTGAGGGAAGGCAAAGAAGAGGATTTGAAATCAAGGCAAAATTGCAGGAAACAGATTTCAGGAGGTAGATTCGAATCGCCTTTAAAGCACATGAAAAGCGGCAAAACGTTGACAATGATGCCCTTGGCCAAAAAGGGCGTATGCGTTTTTTCCTGAATATATTCAGGAAAAAACGCATACGCCCTTTTTGGCCAACCAAGCAACCTGGAAAGGCAAATCAGCGCTACAAAGAAGTCTCGCTTCCCATCGGTCAAAAGGGCCATGCTGAAAAAAGTGTCAAAACCAGAAATGCAGGACAAGCCATGGAGAAATGGGAGCCTTGCTACACTGATGGGCGGGATGTACATTGCCAACAGCCACTCTGGAGAAGTGTACGGTGTGTCCTGAAACATCTAAAAAACACAGCTTAGAGAGCATAGGGCACTTCCACGCATGGGGGGATAAAGTGGGAAAATTGAAAATTAGCAAGACACAAGCACCCCAAAGTTTAGGGCTGCTCTGTTGACAAGGACCTCCACTTCATTCCACCTTAAATATCCCAGGAAAGCGAAAAATGGATAAAAAATTGTGGTCCTTATGTACAATGGAATATCACTCAGCCATGAAATCAATGTCATAAGGCTAGTAGCAGCATGATGAGTGGATTTAGGTAAGACGATTCTAAGTGAAATAAGTCACACAGAAAAGGACACTTCTCATAAGGTGTCACTTATAGAGGGAATGTAAAAATCGTTACACTTGAACTGAATTACAAAACAGAACAGAGTCACACATGCAGAAAACACACTATGGCTGCTTAACGGGAAAGGTGAGGTGGGGTGATACATAAAACAAGAGTTTCAAATTAGCTCAGATACCGTTCCATAAACCCAATATGTAATAGACAAGACCTACTCCTTGCTCAGAGAACTGGACTCAACACGCCCGATTCACCGCACAAGAATATATCTGACTAGTAATAATCTTAAAACCTATGTATTGATATCTCTCTGTTAGTGTGTCAAGTGGGTGTAAAGCGGCATAAACACAGCCGTGAAAAGCAGCTAAACCCCATTATAAAAATAAATTACTTTTAAAAACCCATGAAACAAAGACAGGGAAAGAGAGAGAAATTCTTACACAATTCGTTCAGGGGCTGTGATGCAACCTGGATTGACCATATCTAGACACACAGCTGGATGAGACATAAGGGTGGACACTCTTGGGGCTGAGAGGTTTGGTGAGGTTGGCTGAGCAAACGCAGATCCTTTAAAGTAATACTGCATGCTACCCATCGCATGGGTCCCAAATCTCCAGGTTCAAGGGCATCTACCTACATCGAAAACATGCATGAGAAACCCAGAAGATGGTACACCGTGTGATGGGGAAAGGTTTCTAAAACGCACCTCATTTCTCATCTCCTTGTGCTCGGGTTCGCCATTCCAGCCACTTTACTAGCAATCTCCCTACTTGGAGCATCAGCACCTTTAACCTCCTGTTCTGTACAGGTTGCAATTTGTCCTGAGGATGAACGGGAAGACGGGGAACCAATGAGAGACTAGCTCTTGGTGTTGGGACAGGCACAGGTCACTCTATTTTCCCATCAGGAAGAAGAATTAACCACAGGCTCAGCCTGACCCGCGGAACCAGAACAGGGCCTGAAGCCATCCTGCGCTTTTGCGGCCAGCTCCCAAAAAAGCGACTTGTAAAATGGAGCTTCAGGGCACTGCAATTCACAAACCTGCAGAGTTATAAATGATAACTCTCGTCCACAAATATATTGAGGAAAGGCAAAGAAGAGGATTTGAAATCAAGGCAGAATTGCAGGAAACAGATTTCAGGAGGTAGATTCGAATCGCCTTTAAAGCACATGAAAAGCGGCAAAACGTTGACAATGATGCCCTTGGCCAAAAAGGGCGTATGCGTTTTTTCCTGAATATATTCAGGAAAAAACGCATACGCCCTTTTTGGCCAACCAAGCAACCTGGAAAGGCAAATCAGCGCTACAAAGAAGTCTCGCTTCCCATCGGTCAAAAGGGCCATGCTGAAAAAAGTGTCAAAACCAGAAATGCAGGACAGGCCATGGAGAAATGGGAGCCTTGCTACACTGATGGGCGGGATGTAAATTGCCAACAGCCACTCTGGAGAAGTGTACGGTGTGTCCTGAAACATCTAAAAAACACAGCTTAGAGAGCATAGGGCACTTCCACGCATGGGGGGATAAAGTGGGAAAATTGAAAATCAGCAAGACACAAGCACCCCAAAGTTTAGGGCTGCTCTGTTGACAAGGACCTCCACTTCATTCCACCTTAAATATCCCAGGAAAGCGAAAAATGGATAAAAAATTGTGGTCCTTATGTACAATGGAATATCACTCAGCCATGAAATCAATGTCATAAGGCTAGTAGCAGCATGATGAGTGGATTTAGGTAAGACGATTCTAAGTGAAATAAGTCACACAGAAAAGGACACTTCTCATAAGGTGTCACTTATAGAGGGAATGTAAAAACCGTTACACTTGAACTGAATTACAAAACAGAACAGAGTCACACATGCAGAAAACACACTATGGCTGCTTAACGGGAAAGGTGAGGTGGGGTGATACATAAAACAAGAGTTTCAAATTAGCTCAGATACCGTTCCATAAACCCAATATGTAATAGACAAGACCTACTCCTTGCTCAGAGAACTGGACTCAACACGCCCGATTCACCGCACAAGAATATATCTGACTAGTAATAATCTTAAAACCTATGTATTGATATCTCTCTGTTAGTGTGTCAAGTGGGTGTAAAGCGGCATAAACACAGCCGTGAAAAGCAGCTAAACCCCATTATAAAAATAAATTACTTTTAAAATCCCCTGAAACAAAGACAGGGAAAGAGAGAGAAATTCTTACACAATTCGTTCAGGGGCTGTGATGCAACCTGGATTGACCATATCTAGACCCACAGCTGGATGAGACATAAGGGTGGACACTCTTGGGGCTGAGAGGTTTGGTGAGGTTGGGTGAGCAAACGCAGACCCTTTAAAGTAATACTGCGTGCTACCCATCGCATGGGTCCCAAATCTCCAGGTTCAAGGGCATCTACCTACATCGAAAACATGCATGAGAAACCCAGAAGATGGTACACCGTGTGATGGGGAAAGGTTTCTAAAACGCACCTCATTTCTCATCTCCTTGTGCTCGGGTTCGCCATTCCAGCCACTTTACTAGCAATCTCCCCACTTGGAGCATCAGCACCTTTAACCTCCTGTTCCGTACAGGTTGCAATTTGTCCTGAGGATGAACGGGAAGACGGGGAACCAATGAGAGACTAGCTCTTGGTGTTGGGACAGGCACAGGTCACTCTATTTTCCCATCAGGAAGAAGAATTAACCACAGGCTCAGCCTGACCCGCGGAACCAGAACAGGGCCTGAAGCCATCCTGCGCTTTTGCGGCCAGCTCCCAAAAAAGCGAGTTGTAAAATGGAGCTTCAGGGCACTGCAATTCACAAACCTGCAGAGTTATAAATGATAACTCTCGTCCACAAATATATTGAGGAAAGGCAAAGAAGAGGATTTGAAATCAAGGCAGAATTGCAGGAAACAGATTTCAGGAGGTAGATTCGAATCGCCTTTAAAGCACATGAAAAGCGGCAAAACGTTGACAATGATGCCCTTGGCCAAAAAGGGCGTATGCGTTTTTTCCTGAATATATTCAGGAAAAAACGCATACGCCCTTTTTGGCCAACCAAGCAACCTGGAAAGGCAAATCAGCGCTACAAAGAAGTCTCGCTTCCCATCGGTCAAAAGGGCCATGCTGAAAAAAGTGTCAAAACCAGAAATGCAGGACAGGCCATGGAGAAATGGGAGCCTTGCTACACTGATGGGCGGGATGTATATTGTCAACAGCCACTCTGGAGAAGTGTACGGTGTGTCCTGAAACATCTAAAAAACACAGCTTAGAGAGCATAGGGCACTTCCACGCATGGGGGGATAAAGTGGGAAAATTGAAAATCAGCAAGACACAAGCACCCCAAAGTTTAGGGCTGCTCTGTTGACAAGGACCTCCACTTCATTCCACCTTAAATATCCCAGGAAAGCGAAAAATGGATAAAAAATTGTGGTCCTTATGTACAATGGAATATCACTCAGCCATGAAATCAATGTCATAAGGCTAGTAGCAGCATGATGAGTGGATTTAGGTAAGACGATTCTAAGTGAAATAAGTCACACAGAAAAGGACACTTCTCATAAGGTGTCACTTATAGAGGGAATGTAAAAACCGTTACACTTGAACTGAATTACAAAACAGAACAGAGTCACACATGCAGAAAACACACTATGGCTGCTTAACGGGAAAGGTGAGGTGGGGTGATACATAAAACAAGAGTTTCAAATTAGCTCAGATACCGTTCCATAAACCCAATATGTAATAGACAAGACCTACTCCTTGCTCAGAGAACTGGACTCAACACGCCCGATTCACCGCACAAGAATATATCTGACTAGTAATAATCTTAAAACCTATGTATTGATATCTCTCTGTTAGTGTGTCAAGTGGGTGTAAAGCGGCATAAACACAGCCGTGAAAAGCAGCTAAACCCCATTATAAAAATAAATTACTTTTAAAATCCCCTGAAACAAAGACAGGGAAAGAGAGAGAAATTCTTACACAATTCGTTCAGGGGCTGTGATGCAACCTGGATTGACCATATCTAGACCCACAGCTGGATGAGACATAAGGGTGGACACTCTTGGGGCTGAGAGGTTTGGTGAGGTTGGGTGAGCAAACGCAGACCCTTTAAAGTAATACTGCGTGCTACCCATCGCATGGGTCCCAAATCTCCAGGTTCAAGGGCATCTACCTACATCGAAAACATGCATGAGAAACCCAGAAGATGGTACACCGTGTGATGGGGAAAGGTTTCTAAAACGCACCTCATTTCTCATCTCCTTGTGCTCGGGTTCGCCATTCCAGCCACTTTACTAGCAATCTCCCCACTTGGAGCATCAGCACCTTTAACCTCCTGTTCCGTACAGGTTGCAATTTGTCCTGAGGATGAACGGGAAGACGGGGAACCAATGAGAGACTAGCTCTTGGTGTTGGGACAGGCACAGGTCACTCTATTTTCCCATCAGGAAGAAGAATTAACCACAGGCTCAGCCTGACCCGCGGAACCAGAACAGGGCCTGAAGCCATCCTGCGCTTTTGCGGCCAGCTCCCAAAAAAGCGAGTTGTAAAATGGAGCTTCAGGGCACTGCAATTCACAAACCTGCAGAGTTATAAATGATAACTCTCGTCCACAAATATATTGAGGAAAGGCAAAGAAGAGGATTTGAAATCAAGGCAGAATTGCAGGAAACAGATTTCAGGAGGTAGATTCGAATCGCCTTTAAAGCACATGAAAAGCGGCAAAACGTTGACAATGATGCCCTTGGCCAAAAAGGGCGTATGCGTTTTTTCCTGAATATATTCAGGAAAAAACGCATACGCCCTTTTTGGCCAACCAAGCAACCTGGAAAGGCAAATCAGCGCTACAAAGAAGTCTCGCTTCCCATCGGTCAAAAGGGCCATGCTGAAAAAAGTGTCAAAACCAGAAATGCAGGACAGGCCATGGAGAAATGGGAGCCTTGCTACACTGATGGGCGGGATGTATATTGTCAACAGCCACTCTGGAGAAGTGTACGGTGTGTCCTGAAACATCTAAAAAACACAGCTTAGAGAGCATAGGGCACTTCCACGCATGGGGGGATAAAGTGGGAAAATTGAAAATCAGCAAGACACAAGCACCCCAAAGTTTAGGGCTGCTCTGTTGACAAGGACCTCCACTTCATTCCACCTTAAATATCCCAGGAAAGCGAAAAATGGATAAAAAATTGTGGTCCTTATGTACAATGGAATATCACTCAGCCATGAAATCAATGTCATAAGGCTAGTAGCAGCATGATGAGTGGATTTAGGTAAGACGATTCTAAGTGAAATAAGTCACACAGAAAAGGACACTTCTCATAAGGTGTCACTTATAGAGGGAATGTAAAAACCGTTACACTTGAACTGAATTACAAAACAGAACAGAGTCACACATGCAGAAAACACACTATGGCTGCTTAACGGGAAAGGTGAGGTGGGGTGATACATAAAACAAGAGTTTCAAATTAGCTCAGATACCGTTCCATAAACCCAATATGTAATAGACAAGACCTACTCCTTGCTCAGAGAACTGGACTCAACACGCCCGATTCACCGCACAAGAATATATCTGACTAGTAATAATCTTAAAACCTATGTATTGATATCTCTCTGTTAGTGTGTCAAGTGGGTGTAAAGCGGCATAAACACAGCCGTGAAAAGCAGCTAAACCCCATTCTAAAAATAAATTACTTTTAAAAACCCATGAAACAAAGACAGGGAAAGAGAGAGAAATTCTTACACAATTCGTTCAGGGGCTGTGATGCAACCTGGATTGACCATATCTAGACCCACAGCTGGATGAGACATAAGGGTGGACACTCTTGGGGCTGAGAGGTTTGGTGAGGTTGGGTGAGCAAACGCAGACCCTTTAAATTAATACTGCGTGCTACCCATCGCATGGGTCCCAAATCTCCAGGTTCAAGGGCATCTACCTACATCGAAAACATGCATGAGAAACCCAGAAGATGGTAAACCGTGTGATGGGGAAAGGTTTCTAAAACGCACCTCATTTCTCATCTCCTTGTGCTCGGGTTCGCCATTCCAGCCACTTTACTAGCAATCTCCCTACTTGGAGCATCAGCACCTTTAACCTCCTGTTCCGTACAGGTTGCAATTTGTCCTGAGGATGAACGGGAAGACGGGGAACCAATGAGAGACTAGCTCTTGGTGTTGGGACAGGCACAGGTCACTCTATTTTCCCATCAGGAAGAAGAATTAACCACAGGCTCAGCCTGACCCGCGGAACCAGAACAGGGCCTGAAGCCATCCTGCGCTTTTGCGGCCAGCTCCCAAAAAAGCGACTTGTAAAATGGAGCTTCAGGGCACTGCAATTCACAAACCTGCAGAGTTATAAATGATAACTCTCGTCCACAAATATATTGAGGGAAGGCAAAGAAGAGGATTTGAAATCAAGGCAAAATTGCAGGAAACAGATTTCAGGAGGTAGATTCGAATCGCCTTTAAAGCACATGAAAAGCGGCAAAACGTTGACAATGATGCCCTTGGCCAAAAAGGGCGTATGCGTTTTTTCCTGAATATATTCAGGAAAAAACGCATACGCCCTTTTTGGCCAACCAAGCAACCTGGAAAGGCAAATCAGCGCTACAAAGAAGTCTCGCTTCCCATCGGTCAAAAGGGCCATGCTGAAAAAAGTGTCAAAACCAGAAATGCAGGACAGGCCATGGAGAAATGGGAGCCTTGCTACACTGATGGGCGGGATGTAAATTGCCAACAGCCACTCTGGAGAAGTGTACGGTGTGTCCTGAAACATCTAAAAAACACAGCTTAGAGAGCATAGGGCACTTCCACGCATGGGGGGATAAAGTGGGAAAATTGAAAATCAGCAAGACACAAGCACCCCAAAGTTTAGGGCTGCTCTGTTGACAAGGACCTCCACTTCATTCCACCTTAAATATCCCAGGAAAGCGAAAAATGGATAAAAAATTGTGGTCCTTATGTACAATGGAATATCACTCAGCCATGAAATCAATGTCATAAGGCTAGTAGCAGCATGATGAGTGGATTTAGGTAAGACGATTCTAAGTGAAATAAGTCACACAGAAAAGGACACTTCTCATAAGGTGTCACTTATAGAGGGAATGTAAAAATCGTTACACTTGAACTGAATTACAAAACAGAACAGAGTCACACATGCAGAAAACACACTATGGCTGCTTAACGGGAAAGGTGAGGTGGGGTGATACATAAAACAAGAGTTTCAAATTAGCTCAGATACCGTTCCATAAACCCAATATGTAATAGACAAGACCTACTCCTTGCTCAGAGAACTGGACTCAACACGCCCGATTCACCGCACAAGAATATATCTGACTAGTAATAATCTTAAAACCTATGTATTGATATCTCCCTGTTAGTGTGTCAAGTGGGTGTAAAGCGGCATAAACACAGCCGTGAAAAGCAGCTAAACCCCATTATAAAAATAAATTACTTTTAAAAACCCATGAAACAAAGACAGGGAAAGAGAGAGAAATTCTTACACAATTCGTTCAGGGGCTGTGATGCAACCTGGATTGACCATATCTAGACCCACAGCTGGATGAGACATAAGGGTGGACACTCTTGGGGCTGAGAGGTTTGGTGAGGTTGGGTAAGCAAACGCAGACCCTTTAAAGTAATACTGCGTGCTACCCATCGCATGGGTCCCAAATCTCCAGGTTCAAGGGCATCTACCTACATCGAAAACATGCATGAGAAACCCAGAAGATGGTACACCGTGTGATGGGGAAAGGTTTCTAAAACGCACCTCATTTCTCATCTCCTTGTGCTCGGGTTCGCCATTCCAGCCACTTTACTAGCAATCTCCCTACTTGGAGCATCAGCACCTTTAACCTCCTGTTCCGTACAGGTTGCAATTTGTCCTGAGGATGAACGGGAAGATGGGGAACCAATGAGAGACTAGCTCTTGGTGTTGGGACAGGCACAGGTCACTCTATTTTCCCATCAGGAAGAAGAATTAACCACAGGCTCAGCCTGACCCACGGAACCAGAACAGGGCCTGAAGCCATCCTGCGCTTTTGCGGCCAGCTCCCAAAAAAGCGACTTGTAAAATGGAGCTTCAGGGCACTGCAATTCACAAACCTGCAGAGTTATAAATGATAACTCTCGTCCACAAATATATTGAGGAAAGGCAAAGAAGAGGATTTGAAATCAAGGCAGAATTGCAGGAAACAGATTTCAGGAGGTAGATTCGAATCGCCTTTAAAGCACATGAAAAGCGGCAAAACGTTGACAATGATGCCCTTGGCCAAAAAGGGCGTATGCGTTTTTTCCTGAATATATTCAGGAAAAAACGCATACGCCCTTTTTGGCCAACCAAGCAACCTGGAAAGGCAAATCAGCGCTACAAAGAAGTCTCGCTTCCCATCGGTCAAAAGGGCCATGCTGAAAAAAGTGTCAAAACCAGAAATGCAGGACAGGCCATGGAGAAATGGGAGCCTTGCTACACTGATGGGCGGGATGTAAATTGCCAACAGCCACTCTGGAGAAGTGTACGGTGTGTCCTGAAACATCTAAAAAACACAGCTTAGAGAGCATAGGGCACTTCCACGCATGGGGGGATAAAGTGGGAAAATTGAAAATCAGCAAGACACAAGCACCCCAAAGTTTAGGGCTGCTCTGTTGACAAGGACCTCCACTTCATTCCACCTTAAATATCCCAGGAAAGCGAAAAATGGATAAAAAATTGTGGTCCTTATGTACAATGGAATATCACTCAGCCATGAAATCAATGTCATAAGGCTAGTAGCAGCATGATGAGTGGATTTAGGTAAGACGATTCTAAGTGAAATAAGTCACACAGAAAAGGACACTTCTCATAAGGTGTCACTTATAGAGGGAATGTAAAAACCGTTACACTTGAACTGAATTACAAAACAGAACAGAGTCACACATGCAGAAAACACACTATGGCTGCTTAACGGGAAAGGTGAGGTG
This sequence comes from Balaenoptera physalus, assembly GCF_965194825.1. Classification (NCBI taxonomy): domain Eukaryota; kingdom Metazoa; phylum Chordata; class Mammalia; order Artiodactyla; family Balaenopteridae; genus Balaenoptera; species Balaenoptera physalus. The sequence continues at coordinate 73,581 of NW_028125735.1, forward strand.
GGGTGATACATAAAACAAGAGTTTCAAATTAGCTCAGATACCGTTCCATAAACCCAATATGTAATAGACAAGACCTACTCCTTGCTCAGAGAACTGGACTCAACACGCCCGATTCACCGCACAAGAATATATCTGACTAGTAATAATCTTAAAACCTATGTATTGATATCTCTCTGTTAGTGTGTCAAGTGGGTGTAAAGCGGCATAAACACAGCCGTGAAAAGCAGCTAAACCCCATTATAAAAATAAATTACTTTTAAAAACCCATGAAACAAAGACAGGGAAAGAGAGAGAAATTCTTACACAATTCGTTCAGGGGCTGTGATGCAACCTGGATTGACCATATCTAGACCCACAGCTGGATGAGACATAAGGGTGGACACTCTTGGGGCTGAGAGGTTTGGTGAGGTTGGGTGAGCAAACGCAGACCCTTTAAAGTAATACTGCGTGCTACCCATCGCATGGGTCCCAAATCTCCAGGTTCAAGGGCATCTACCTACATCGAAAACATGCATGAGAAACCCAGAAGATGGTACACCGTGTGATGGGGAAAGGTTTCTAAAACGCACCTCATTTCTCATCTCCTTGTGCTCGGGTTCGCCATTCCAGCCACTTTACTAGCAATCTCCCTACTTGGAGCATCAGCACCTTTAACCTCCTGTTCCGTACAGGTTGCAATTTGTCCTGAGGATGAACGGGAAGATGGGGAACCAATGAGAGACTAGCTCTTGGTGTTGGGACAGGCACAGGTCACTCTATTTTCCCATCAGGAAGAAGAATTAACCACAGGCTCAGCCTGACCCACGGAACCAGAACAGGGCCTGAAGCCATCCTGCGGTTTTGCGGCCAGCTCCCAAAAAAGCGAGTGGTAAAATGGAGCTTCAGGGCACTGCAATTCACAAACCTGCAGAGTTATAAATGATAACTCTCGTCCACAAATATATTGAGGAAAGGCAAAGAAGAGGATTTGAAATCAAGGCAGAATTGCAGGAAACAGATTTCAGGAGGTAGATTCGAATCGCCTTTAAAGCACATGAAAAGCGGCAAAACGTTGACAATGATGCCCTTGGCCAAAAAGGGCGTATGCGTTTTTTCCTGAATATATTCAGGAAAAAACGCATACGCCCTTTTTGGCCAACCAAGCAACCTGGAAAGGCAAATCAGCGCTACAAAGAAGTCTCGCTTCCCATCGGTCAAAAGGGCCATGCTGAAAAAAGTGTCAAAACCAGAAATGCAGGACAGGCCATGGAGAAATGGGAGCCTTGCTACACTGATGGGCGGGATGTAAATTGCCAACAGCCACTCTGGAGAAGTGTACGGTGTGTCCTGAAACATCTAAAAAACACAGCTTAGAGAGCATAGGGCACTTCCACGCATGGGGGGATAAAGTGGGAAAATTGAAAATCAGCAAGACACAAGCACCCCAAAGTTTAGGGCTGCTCTGTTGACAAGGACCTCCACTTCATTCCACCTTAAATATCCCAGGAAAGCGAAAAATGGATAAAAAATTGTGGTCCTTATGTACAATGGAATATCACTCAGCCATGAAATCAATGTCATAAGGCTAGTAGCAGCATGATGAGTGGATTTAGGTAAGACGATTCTAAGTGAAATAAGTCACACAGAAAAGGACACTTCTCATAAGGTGTCACTTATAGAGGGAATGTAAAAACCGTTACACTTGAACTGAATTACAAAACAGAACAGAGTCACACATGCAGAAAACACACTATGGCTGCTTAACGGGAAAGGTGAGGTGGGGTGATACATAAAACAAGAGTTTCAAATTAGCTCAGATACCGTTCCATAAACCCAATATGTAATAGACAAGACCTACTCCTTGCTCAGAGAACTGGACTCAACACGCCCGATTCACCGCACAAGAATATATCTGACTAGTAATAATCTTAAAACCTATGTATTGATATCTCTCTGTTAGTGTGTCAAGTGGGTGTAAAGCGGCATAAACACAGCCGTGAAAAGCAGCTAAACCCCATTATAAAAATAAATTACTTTTAAAAACCCATGAAACAAAGACAGGGAAAGAGAGAGAAATTCTTACACAATTCGTTCAGGGGCTGTGATGCAACCTGGATTGACCATATCTAGACCCACAGCTGGATGAGACATAAGGGTGGACACTCTTGGGGCTGAGAGGTTTGGTGAGGTTGGGTGAGCAAACGCAGACCCTTTAAAGTAATACTGCGTGCTACCCATCGCATGGGTCCCAAATCTCCAGGTTCAAGGGCATCTACCTACATCGAAAACATGCATGAGAAACCCAGAAGATGGTACACCGTGTGATGGGGAAAGGTTTCTAAAACGCACCTCATTTCTCATCTCCTTGTGCTCGGGTTCGCCATTCCAGCCACTTTACTAGCAATCTCCCTACTTGGAGCATCAGCACCTTTAACCTCCTGTTCTGTACAGGTTGCAATTTGTCCTGAGGATGAACGGGAAGACGGGGAACCAATGAGAGACTAGCTCTTGGTGTTGGGACAGGCACAGGTCACTCTATTTTCCCATCAGGAAGAAGAATTAACCACAGGCTCAGCCTGACCCGCGGAACCAGAACAGGGCCTGAAGCCATCCTGCGCTTTTGCGGCCAGCTCCCAAAAAAGCGACTTGTAAAATGGAGCTTCAGGGCACTGCAATTCACAAACCTGCAGAGTTATAAATGATAACTCTCGTCCACAAATATATTGAGGAAAGGCAAAGAAGAGGATTTGAAATCAAGGCAGAATTGCAGGAAACAGATTTCAGGAGGTAGATTCGAATCGCCTTTAAAGCACATGAAAAGCGGCAAAACGTTGACAATGATGCCCTTGGCCAAAAAGGGCGTATGCGTTTTTTCCTGAATATATTCAGGAAAAAACGCATACGCCCTTTTTGGCCAACCAAGCAACCTGGAAAGGCAAATCAGCGCTACAAAGAAGTCTCGCTTCCCATCGGTCAAAAGGGCCATGCTGAAAAAAGTGTCAAAACCAGAAATGCAGGACAGGCCATGGAGAAATGGGAGCCTTGCTACACTGATGGGCGGGATGTAAATTGCCAACAGCCACTCTGGAGAAGTGTACGGTGTGTCCTGAAACATCTAAAAAACACAGCTTAGAGAGCATAGGGCACTTCCACGCATGGGGGGATAAAGTGGGAAAATTGAAAATCAGCAAGACACAAGCACCCCAAAGTTTAGGGCTGCTCTGTTGACAAGGACCTCCACTTCATTCAACCTTAAATATCCCAGGAAAGCGAAAAATGGATAAAAAATTGTGGTCCTTATGTACAATGGAATATCACTCAGCCATGAAATCAATGTCATAAGGCTAGTAGCAGCATGATGAGTGGATTTAGGTAAGACGATTCTAAGTGAAATAAGTCACACAGAAAAGGACACTTCTCATAAGGTGTCACTTATAGAGGGAATGTAAAAACCGTTACACTTGAACTGAATTACAAAACAGAACAGAGTCACACATGCAGAAAACACACTATGGCTGCTTAACGGGAAAGGTGAGGTGGGGTGATACATAAAACAAGAGTTTCAAATTAGCTCAGATACCGTTCCATAAACCCAATATGTAATAGACAAGACCTACTCCTTGCTCAGAGAACTGGACTCAACACGCCCGATTCACCGCACAAGAATATATCTGACTAGTAATAATCTTAAAACCTATGTATTGATATCTCTCTGTTAGTGTGTCAAGTGGGTGTAAAGCGGCATAAACACAGCCGTGAAAAGCAGCTAAACCCCATTATAAAAATAAATTACTTTTAAAAACCCATGAAACAAAGACAGGGAAAGAGAGAGAAATTCTTACACAATTCGTTCAGGGGCTGTGATGCAACCTGGATTGACCATATCTAGACCCACAGCTGGATGAGACATAAGGGTGGACACTCTTGGGGCTGAGAGGTTTGGTGAGGTTGGGTGAGCAAACGCAGACCCTTTAAAGTAATACTGCGTGCTACCCATCGCATGGGTCCCAAATCTCCAGGTTCAAGGGCATCTACCTACATCGAAAACATGCATGAGAAACCCAGAAGATGGTACACCGTGTGATGGGGAAAGGTTTCTAAAACGCACCTCATTTCTCATCTCCTTGTGCTCGGGTTCGCCATTCCAGCCACTTTACTAGCAATCTCCCCACTTGGAGCATCAGCACCTTTAACCTCCTGTTCCGTACAGGTTGCAATTTGTCCTGAGGATGAACGGGAAGACGGGGAACCAATGAGAGACTAGCTCTTGGTGTTGGGACAGGCACAGGTCACTCTATTTTCCCATCAGGAAGAAGAATTAACCACAGGCTCAGCCTGACCCGCGGAACCAGAACAGGGCCTGAAGCCATCCTGCGCTTTTGCGGCCAGCTCCCAAAAAAGCGAGTGGTAAAATGGAGCTTCAGGGCACTGCAATTCACAAACCTGCAGAGTTATAAATGATAACTCTCGTCCACAAATATATTGAGGAAAGGCAAAGAAGAGGATTTGAAATCAAGGCAGAATTGCAGGAAACAGATTTCAGGAGGTAGATTCGAATCGCCTTTAAAGCACATGAAAAGCGGCAAAACGTTGACAATGATGCCCTTGGCCAAAAAGGGCGTATGCGTTTTTTCCTGAATATATTCAGGAAAAAACGCATACGCCCTTTTTGGCCAACCAAGCAACCTGGAAAGGCAAATCAGCGCTACAAAGAAGTCTCGCTTCCCATCGGTCAAAAGGGCCATGCTGAAAAAAGTGTCAAAACCAGAAATGCAGGACAGGCCATGGAGAAATGGGAGCCTTGCTACACTGATGGGCGGGATGTAAATTGCCAACAGCCACTCTGGAGAAGTGTACGGTGTGTCCTGAAACATCTAAAAAACACAGCTTAGAGAGCATAGGGCACTTCCACGCATGGGGGGATAAAGTGGGAAAATTGAAAATCAGCAAGACACAAGCACCCCAAAGTTTAGGGCTGCTCTGTTGACAAGGACCTCCACTTCATTCCACCTTAAATATCCCAGGAAAGCGAAAAATGGATAAAAAATTGTGGTCCTTATGTACAATGGAATATCACTCAGCCATGAAATCAATGTCATAAGGCTAGTAGCAGCATGATGAGTGGATTTAGGTAAGACGATTCTAAGTGAAATAAGTCACACAGAAAAGGACACTTCTCATAAGGTGTCACTTATAGAGGGAATGTAAAAACCGTTACACTTGAACTGAATTACAAAACAGAACAGAGTCACACATGCAGAAAACACACTATGGCTGCTTAACGGGAAAGGTGAGGTGGGGTGATACATAAAACAAGAGTTTCAAATTAGCTCAGATACCGTTCCATAAACCCAATATGTAATAGACAAGACCTACTCCTTGCTCAGAGAACTGGACTCAACACGCCCGATTCACCGCACAAGAATATATCTGACTAGTAATAATCTTAAAACCTATGTATTGATATCTCTCTGTTAGTGTGTCAAGTGGGTGTAAAGCGGCATAAACACAGCCGTGAAAAGCAGCTAAACCCCATTATAAAAATAAATTACTTTTAAAATCCCCTGAAACAAAGACAGGGAAAGAGAGAGAAATTCTTACACAATTCGTTCAGGGGCTGTAATGCAACCTGGATTGACCATATCTAGACCCACAGCTGGATGAGACATAAGGGTGGACACTCTTGGGGCTGAGAGGTTTGGTGAGGTTGGGTGAGCAAACGCAGACCCTTTAAAGTAATACTGCGTGCTACCCATCGCATGGGTCCCAAATCTCCAGGTTCAAGGGCATCTACCTACATCGAAAACATGCATGAGAAACCCAGAAGATGGTACACCGTGTGATGGGGAAAGGTTTCTAAAACGCACCTCATTTCTCATCTCCTTGTGCTCGGGTTCGCCATTCCAGCCACTTTACTAGCAATCTCCCCACTTGGAGCATCAGCACCTTTAACCTCCTGTTCCGTACAGGTTGCAATTTGTCCTGAGGATGAACGGGAAGACGGGGAACCAATGAGAGACTAGCTCTTGGTGTTGGGACAGGCACAGGTCACTCTATTTTCCCATCAGGAAGAAGAATTAACCACAGGCTCAGCCTGACCCGCGGAACCAGAACAGGGCCTGAAGCCATCCTGCGCTTTTGCGGCCAGCTCCCAAAAAAGCGAGTGGTAAAATGGAGCTTCAGGGCACTGCAATTCACAAACCTGCAGAGTTATAAATGATAACTCTCGTCCACAAATATATTGAGGAAAGGCAAAGAAGAGGATTTGAAATCAAGGCAGAATTGCAGGAAACAGATTTCAGGAGGTAGATTCGAATCGCCTTTAAAGCACATGAAAAGCGGCAAAACGTTGACAATGATGCCCTTGGCCAAAAAGGGCGTATGCGTTTTTTCCTGAATATATTCAGGAAAAAACGCATACGCCCTTTTTGGCCAACCAAGCAACCTGGAAAGGCAAATCAGCGCTACAAAGAAGTCTCGCTTCCCATCGGTCAAAAGGGCCATGCTGAAAAAAGTGTCAAAACCAGAAATGCAGGACAGGCCATGGAGAAATGGGAGCCTTGCTACACTGATGGGCGGGATGTATATTGTCAACAGCCACTCTGGAGAAGTGTACGGTGTGTCCTGAAACATCTAAAAAACACAGCTTAGAGAGCATAGGGCACTTCCACGCATGGGGGGATAAAGTGGGAAAATTGAAAATCAGCAAGACACAAGCACCCCAAAGTTTAGGGCTGCTCTGTTGACAAGGACCTCCACTTCATTCCACCTTAAATATCCCAGGAAAGCGAAAAATGGATAAAAAATTGTGGTCCTTATGTACAATGGAATATCACTCAGCCATGAAATCAATGTCATAAGGCTAGTAGCAGCATGATGAGTGGATTTAGGTAAGACGATTCTAAGTGAAATAAGTCACACAGAAAAGGACACTTCTCATAAGGTGTCACTTATAGAGGGAATGTAAAAACCGTTACACTTGAACTGAATTACAAAACAGAACAGAGTCACACATGCAGAAAACACACTATGGCTGCTTAACGGGAAAGGTGAGGTGGGGTGATACATAAAACAAGAGTTTCAAATTAGCTCAGATACCGTTCCATAAACCCAATATGTAATAGACAAGACCTACTCCTTGCTCAGAGAACTGGACTCAACACGCCCGATTCACCGCACAAGAATATATCTGACTAGTAATAATCTTAAAACCTATGTATTGATATCTCTCTGTTAGTGTGTCAAGTGGGTGTAAAGCGGCATAAACACAGCCGTGAAAAGCAGCTAAACCCCATTCTAAAAATAAATTACTTTTAAAAACCCATGAAACAAAGACAGGGAAAGAGAGAGAAATTCTTACACAATTCGTTCAGGGGCTGTGATGCAACCTGGATTGACCATATCTAGACCCACAGCTGGATGAGACATAAGGGTGGACACTCTTGGGGCTGAGAGGTTTGGTGAGGTTGGGTGAGCAAACGCAGACCCTTTAAAGTAATACTGCGTGCTACCCATCGCATGGGTCCCAAATCTCCAGGTTCAAGGGCATCTACCTACATCGAAAACATGCATGAGAAACCCAGAAAATGGTACACCGTGTGATGGGGAAAGGTTTCTAAAACGCACCTCATTTCTCATCTCCTTGTGCTCGGGTTCGCCATTCCAGCCACTTTACTAGCAATCTCCCTACTTGGAGCATCAGCACCTTTAACCTCCTGTTCCGTACAGGTTGCAATTTGTCCTGAGGATGAACGGGAAGACGGGGAACCAATGAGAGACTAGCTCTTGGTGTTGGGACAGGCACAGGTCACTCTATTTTCCCATCAGGAAGAAGAATTAACCACAGGCTCAGCCTGACCCGCGGAACCAGAACAGGGCCTGAAGCCATCCTGCGCTTTTGCGGCCAGCTCCCAAAAAAGCGACTTGTAAAATGGAGCTTCAGGGCACTGCAATTCACAAACCTGCAGAGTTATAAATGATAACTCTCGTCCACAAATATATTGAGGGAAGGCAAAGAAGAGGATTTGAAATCAAGGCAAAATTGCAGGAAACAGATTTCAGGAGGTAGATTCGAATCGCCTTTAAAGCACATGAAAAGCGGCAAAACGTTGACAATGATGCCCTTGGCCAAAAAGGGCGTATGCGTTTTTTCCTGAATATATTCAGGAAAAAACGCATACGCCCTTTTTGGCCAACCAAGCAACCTGGAAAGGCAAATCAGCGCTACAAAGAAGTCTCGCTTCCCATCGGTCAAAAGGGCCATGCTGAAAAAAGTGTCAAAACCAGAAATGCAGGACAGGCCATGGAGAAATGGGAGCCTTGCTACACTGATGGGCGGGATGTAAATTGCCAACAGCCACTCTGGAGAAGTGTACGGTGTGTCCTGAAACATCTAAAAAACACAGCTTAGAGAGCATAGGGCACTTCCACGCATGGGGGGATAAAGTGGGAAAATTGAAAATCAGCAAGACACAAGCACCCCAAAGTTTAGGGCTGCTCTGTTGACAAGGACCTCCACTTCATTCCACCTTAAATATCCCAGGAAAGCGAAAAATGGATAAAAAATTGTGGTCCTTATGTACAATGGAATATCACTCAGCCATGAAATCAATGTCATAAGGCTAGTAGCAGCATGATGAGTGGATTTAGGTAAGACGATTCTAAGTGAAATAAGTCACACAGAAAAGGACACTTCTCATAAGGTGTCACTTATAGAGGGAATGTAAAAACCGTTACACTTGAACTGAATTACAAAACAGAACAGAGTCACACATGCAGAAAACACACTATGGCTGCTTAACGGGAAAGGTGAGGTGGGTTGATACATAAAACAAGAGTTTCAAATTAGCTCAGATACCGTTCCATAAACCCAATATGTAATAGACAAGACCTACTCCTTGCTCAGAGAACTGGACTCAACACGCCCGATTCACCGCACAAGAATATATCTGACTAGTAATAATCTTAAAACCTATGTATTGATATCTCTATGTTAGTGTGTCAAGTGGGTGTAAAGCGGCATAAACACAGCCGTGAAAAGCAGCTAAACCCCATTATAAAAATAAATTACTTTTAAAAACCCATGAAACAAAGACAGGGAAAGAGAGAGAAATTCTTACACAATTCGTTCAGGGGCTGTGATGCAACCTGGATTGACCATATCTAGACCCACAGCTGGATGAGACATAAGGGTGGACACTCTTGGGGCTGAGAGGTTTGGTGAGGTTGGGTGAGCAAACGCAGACCCTTTAAAGTAATACTGCGTGCTACCCATCGCATGGGTCCCAAATCTCCAGGTTCAAGGGCATCTTCCTACATCGAAAACATGAATGAGAAACCCAGAAGATGGTACACCGTGTGATGGGGAAAGGTTTCTAAAACGCACCTCATTTCTCATCTCCTTGTGCTCGGGTTCGCCATTCCAGCCACTTTACTAGCAATCTCCCTACTTGGAGCATCAGCACCTTTAACCTCCTGTTCCATACAGGTTGCAATTTGTCCTGAGGATGAACGGGAAGACGGGGAACCAAGGAGAGACTAGCTCTTGGTGTTCTGACAGACACAGGTCACTCTATTTTCCCATCAGGAAGAAGAATTAACCACAGGCTCAGCCTGCCCCCCGGAACCAGAACAGGGCCTGAAGCCATCCTGCACTTTTGCGGCAAGCTCCCAAAAAAGAGACTTGTAAAATGGAGCTTCAGGGCACTGCAATTCACAAACCTGCAGAGTTATAAATGATAACTCTCGTCCACAAATATATTGAGGGAAGGCAAAGAAGAGGATTTGAAATCAAGGCAAAATTGCAGGAAACAGATTTCAGGAGGTAGATTCGAATCGCCTTTAAAGCACATGAAAAGCGGCAAAACGTTGACAATGATGCCCTTGGCCAAAAAGGGCGTATGCGTTTTTTCCTGAATATATTCAGGAAAAAACGCATACGCCCTTTTTGGCCAACCAAGCAACCTGGAAAGGCAAATCAGCGCTACAAAGAAGTCTCGCTTCCCATCGGTCAAAAGGGCCATGCTGAAAAAAGTGTCAAAACCAGAAATGCAGGACAGGCCATGGAGAAATGGGAGCCTTGCTACACTGATGGGCGGGATGTAAATTGCCAACAGCCACTCTGGAGAAGTGTACGGTGTGTCCTGAAACATCTAAAAAACACAGCTTAGAGAGCATAGGGCACTTCCACGCATGGGGGGATAAAGTGGGAAAATTGAAAATCAGCAAGACACAAGCACCCCAAAGTTTAGGGCTGCTCTGTTGACAAGGACCTCCACTTCATTCCACCTTAAATATCCCAGGAAAGCGAAAAATGGATAAAAAATTGTGGTCCTTATGTACAATGGAATATCACTCAGCCATGAAATCAATGTCATAAGGCTAGTAGCAGCATGATGAGTGGATTTAGGTAAGACGATTCTAAGTGAAATAAGTCACACAGAAAAGGACACTTCTCATAAGGTGTCACTTATAGAGGGAATGTAAAAATCGTTACACTTGAACTGAATTACAAAACAGAACAGAGTCACACATGCAGAAAACACACTATGGCTGCTTAACGGGAAAGGTGAGGTGGGGTGATACATAAAACAAGAGTTTCAAATTAGCTCAGATACCGTTCCATAAACCCAATATGTAATAGACAAGACCTACTCCTTGCTCAGAGAACTGGACTCAACACGCCCGATTCACCGCACAAGAATATATCTGACTAGTAATAATCTTAAAACCTATGTATTGATATCTCCCTGTTAGTGTGTCAAGTGGGTGTAAAGCGGCATAAACACAGCCGTGAAAAGCAGCTAAACCCCATTATAAAAATAAATTACTTTTAAAAACCCATGAAACAAAGACAGGGAAAGAGAGAGAAATTCTTACACAATTCGTTCAGGGGCTGTGATGCAACCTGGATTGACCATATCTAGACCCACAGCTGGATGAGACATAAGGGTGGACACTCTTGGGGCTGAGAGGTTTGGTGAGGTTGGGTAAGCAAACGCAGACCCTTTAAAGTAATACTGCGTGCTACCCATCGCATGGGTCCCAAATCTCCAGGTTCAAGGGCATCTACCTACATCGAAAACATGCATGAGAAACCCAGAAGATGGTACACCGTGTGATGGGGAAAGGTTTCTAAAACGCACCTCATTTCTCATCTCCTTGTGCTCGGGTTCGCCATTCCAGCCACTTTACTAGCAATCTCCCTACTTGGAGCATCAGCACCTTTAACCTCCTGTTCCGTACAGGTTGAAATTTGTCCTGAGGATGAACGGGAAGATGGGGAACCAATGAGAGACTAGCTCTTGGTGTTGGGACAGGCACAGGTCACTCTATTTTCCCATCAGGAAGAAGAATTAACCACAGGCTCAGCCTGACCCACGGAACCAGAACAGGGCCTGAAGCCATCCTGCGCTTTTGCGGCCAGCTCCCAAAAAAGCGACTTGTAAAATGGAGCTTCAGGGCACTGCAATTCACAAACCTGCAGAGTTATAAATGATAACTCTCGTCCACAAATATATTGAGGAAAGGCAAAGAAGAGGATTTGAAATCAAGGCAGAATTGCAGGAAACAGATTTCAGGAGGTAGATTCGAATCGCCTTTAAAGCACATGAAAAGCGGCAAAACGTTGACAATGATGCCCTTGGCCAAAAAGGGCGTATGCGTTTTTTCCTGAATATATTCAGGAAAAAACGCATACGCCCTTTTTGGCCAACCAAGCAACCTGGAAAGGCAAATCAGCGCTACAAAGAAGTCTCGCTTCCCATCGGTCAAAAGGGCCATGCTGAAAAAAGTGTCAAAACCAGAAATGCAGGACAGGCCATGGAGAAATGGGAGCCTTGCTACACTGATGGGCGGGATGTAAATTGCCAACAGCCACTCTGGAGAAGTGTACGGTGTGTCCTGAAACATCTAAAAAACACAGCTTAGAGAGCATAGGGCACTTCCACGCATGGGGGGATAAAGAGGGAAAATTGAAAATCAGCAAGACACAAGCACCCCAAAGTTTAGGGCTGCTCTGTTGACAAGGACCTCCACTTCATTCCACCTTAAATATCCCAGGAAAGCGAAAAATGGATAAAAAATTGTGGTCCTTATGTACAATGGAATATCACTCAGCCATGAAATCAATGTCATAAGGCTAGTAGCAGCATGATGAGTGGATTTAGGTAAGACGATTCTAAGTGAAATAAGTCACACAGAAAAGGACACTTCTCATAAGGTGTCACTTATAGAGGGAATGTAAAAACCGTTACACTTGAACTGAATTACAAAACAGAACAGAGTCACACATGCAGAAAACACACTATGGCTGCTTAACGGGAAAGGTGAGGTGGGGTGATACATAAAACAAGAGTTTCAAATTAGCTCAGATACCGTTCCATAAACCCAATATGTAATAGACAAGACCTACTCCTTGCTCAGAGAACTGGACTCAACACGCCCGATTCACCGCACAAGAATATATCTGACTAGTAATAATCTTAAAACCTATGTATTGATATCTCTCTGTTAGTGTGTCAAGTGGGTGTAAAGCGGCATAAACACAGCCGTGAAAAGCAGCTAAACCCCATTCTAAAAATAAATTACTTTTAAAAACCCATGAAACAAAGACAGGGAAAGAGAGAGAAATTCTTACACAATTCGTTCAGGGGCTGTGATGCAACCTGGATTGACCATATCTAGACCCACAGCTGGATGAGACATAAGGGTGGACACTCTTGGGGCTGAGAGGTTTGGTGAGGTTGGGTGAGCAAACGCAGACCCTTTAAAGTAATACTGCGTGCTACCCATCGCATGGGTCCCAAATCTCCAGGTTCAAGGGCATCTACCTACATCGAAAACATGCATGAGAAACCCAGAAGATGGTACACCGTGTGATGGGGAAAGGTTTCTAAAACGCACCTCATTTCTCATCTCCTTGTGCTCGGGTTCGCCATTCCAGCCACTTTACTAGCAATCTCCCTACTTGGAGCATCAGCACCTTTAACCTCCTGTTCCGTACAGGTTGCAATTTGTCCTGAGGATGAACGGGAAGACGGGGAACCATTGAGAGACTAGCTCTTGGTGTTGGGACAGGCACAGGTCACTCTATTTTCCCATCAGGAAGAAGAATTAACCACAGGCTCAGCCTGACCCACGGAACCAGAACAGGGCCTGAAGCCATCCCGCGCTTTTGCGGCCAGCTCCCAAAAAAGCGACTTGTAAAATGGAGCTTCAGGGCACTGCAATTCACAAACCTGCAGAGTTATAAATGATAACTCTCGTCCACAAATATATTGAGGAAAGGCAAAGAAGAGGATTTGAAATCAAGGCAGAATTGCAGGAAACAGATTTCAGGAGGTAGATTCGAATCGCCTTTAAAGCACATGAAAAGCGGCAAAACGTTGACAATGATGCCCTTTGCCAAAAAGGGCGTATGCGTTTTTTCCTGAATATATTCAGGAAAAAACGCATACGCCCTTTTTGGCCAACCAAGCAACCTGGAAAGGCAAATCAGCGCTACAAAGAAGTCTCACTTCCCATCGGTCAAAAGGGCCATGCTGAAAAAAGTGTCAAAACCAGAAATGCAGGACAGGCCATGGAGAAATGGGAGCCTTGCTACACTGATGGGCGGGATGTAAATTGCCAACAGCCACTCTGGAGAAGTGTACGGTGTGTCCTGAAACATTTAAAAAACACAGCTTAGAGAGCATAGGGCACTTCCACGCATGGGGGGATAAAGTGGGAAAATTGAAAATCAGCAAGACACAAGCACCCCAAAGTTTAGGGCTGCTCTGTTGACAAGGACCTCCACTTCATTCCACCTTAAATATCCCAGGAAAGCGAAAAATGGATAAAAAATTGTGGTCCTTATGTACAATGGAATATCACTCAGCCATGAAATCAATGTCATAAGGCTAGTAGCAGCATGATGAGTGGATTTAGGTAAGACGATTCTAAGTGAAATAAGTCACACAGAAAAGGACACTTCTCATAAGGTGTCACTTATAGAGGGAATGTAAAAACCGTTACACTTGAACTGAATTACAAAACAGAACAGAGTCACACATGCAGAAAACACACTATGGCTGCTTAACGGGAAAGGTGAGGTGGGGTGATACATAAAACAAGAGTTTCAAATTAGCTCAGATACCGTTCCATAAACCCAATATGTAATAGACAAGACCTACTCCTTGCTCAGAGAACTGGACTCAACACGCCCGATTCACCACACAAGAATATATCTGACTAGTAATAATCTTAAAACCTATGTATTGATATCTCTCTGTTAGTGTGTCAAGTGGGTGTAAAGCGGCATAAACACAGCCGTGAAAAGCAGCTAAACCCCATTATAAAAATAAATTACTTTTAAAAACCCATGAAACAAAGACAGGGAAAGAGAGAGAAATTCTTACACAATTCGTTCAGGGGCTGTGATGCAACCTGGATTGACCATATCTAGACCCACAGCTGGATGAGACATAAGGGTGGACACTCTTGGGGCTGAGAGGTTTGGTGAGGTTGGGTGAGCAAACGCAGACCCTTTAAAGTAATACTGCGTGCTACCCATCGCATGGGTCCCAAATCTCCAGGTTCAAGGGCATCTACCTACATCGAAAACATGCATGAGAAACCCAGAAGATGGTACACCGTGTGATGGGGAAAGGTTTCTAAAACGCACCTCATTTCTCATCTCCTTGTGCTCGGGTTCGCCATTCCAGCCACTTTACTAGCAATCTCCCTACTTGGAGCATCAGCACCTTTAACCTCCTGTTCCGTACAGGTTGCAATTTGTCCTGAGGATGAACGGGAAGACGGGGAACCAATGAGAGACTAGCTCTTGGTGTTGGGACAGGCACAGGTCACTCTATTTTCCCATCAGGAAGAAGAATTAACCACAGGCTCAGCCTGACCCGCGGAACCAGAACAGGGCCTGAAGCCATCCTGCGCTTTTGCGGCCAGCTCCCAAAAAAGCGACTTGTAAAATGGAGCTTCAGGGCACTGCAATTCACAAACCTGCAGAGTTATAAATGATAACTCTCGTCCACAAATATATTGAGGGAAGGCAAAGAAGAGGATTTGAAATCAAGGCAAAATTGCAGGAAACAGATTTCAGGAGGTAGATTCGAATCGCCTTTAAAGCACATGAAAAGCGGCAAAACGTTGACAATGATGCCCTTGGCCAAAAAGGGCGTATGCGTTTTTTCCTGAATATATTCAGGAAAAAACGCATACGCCCTTTTTGGCCAACCAAGCAACCTGGAAAGGCAAATCAGCGCTACAAAGAAGTCTCGCTTCCCATCGGTCAAAAGGGCCATGCTGAAAAAAGTGTCAAAACCAGAAATGCAGGACAGGCCATGGAGAAATGGGAGCCTTGCTACACTGATGGGCGGGATGTAAATTGCCAACAGCCACTCTGGAGAAGTGTACGGTGTGTCCTGAAACATCTAAAAAACACAGCTTAGAGAGCATAGGGCACTTCCACGCATGGGGGGATAAAGTGGGAAAATTGAAAATCAGCAAGACACAAGCACCCCAAAGTTTAGGGCTGCTCTGTTGACAAGGACCTCCACTTCATTCCACCTTAAATATCCCAGGAAAGCGAAAAATGGATAAAAAATTGTGGTCCTTATGTACAATGGAATATCACTCAGCCATGAAATCAATGTCATAAGGCTAGTAGCAGCATGATGAGTGGATTTAGGTAAGACGATTCTAAGTGAAATAAGTCACACAGAAAAGGACACTTCTCATAAGGTGTCACTTATAGAGGGAATGTAAAAACCGTTACACTTGAACTGAATTACAAAACAGAACAGAGTCACACATGCAGAAAACACACTATGGCTGCTTAACGGGAAAGGTGAGGTGGGTTGATACATAAAACAAGAGTTTCAAATTAGCTCAGATACCGTTCCATAAACCCAATATGTAATAGACAAGACCTACTCCTTGCTCAGAGAACTGGACTCAACACGCCCGATTCACCGCACAAGAATATATCTGACTAGTAATAATCTTAAAACCTATGTATTGATATCTCTATGTTAGTGTGTCAAGTGGGTGTAAAGCGGCATAAACACAGCCGTGAAAAGCAGCTAAACCCCATTATAAAAATAAATTACTTTTAAAAACCCATGAAACAAAGACAGGGAAAGAGAGAGAAATTCTTACACAATTCGTTCAGGGGCTGTGATGCAACCTGGATTGACCATATCTAGACCCACAGCTGGATGAGACATAAGGGTGGACACTCTTGGGGCTGAGAGGTTTGGTGAGGTTGGGTGAGCAAACGCAGACCCTTTAAAGTAATACTGCGTGCTACCCATCGCATGGGTCCCAAATCTCCAGGTTCAAGGGCATCTTCCTTCATCGAAAACATGAATGAGAAACCCAGAAGATGGTACACCGTGTGATGGGGAAAGGTTTCTAAAACGCACCTCATTTCTCATCTCCTTGTGCTCGGGTTCGCCATTCCAGCCACTTTACTAGCAATCTCCCTACTTGGAGCATCAGCACCTTTAACCTCCTGTTCCATACAGGTTGCAATTTGTCCTGAGGATGAACGGGAAGACGGGGAACCAAGGAGAGACTAGCTCTTGGTGTTCTGACAGACACAGGTCACTCTATTTTCCCATCAGGAAGAAGAATTAACCACAGGCTCAGCCTGCCCCCCGGAACCAGAACAGGGCCTGAAGCCATCCTGCACTTTTGCGGCAAGCTCCCAAAAAAGAGACTTGTAAAATGGAGCTTCAGGGCACTGCAATTCACAAACCTGCAGAGTTATAAATGAAAACTCTCGTCCACAAATATATTGAGGGAAGGCAAAGAAGAGGATTTGAAATCAAGGCAAAATTGCAGGAAACAGATTTCAGGAGGTAGATTCGAATCCCCTTTAAAGCACATGAAAAGCGGCAAAACGTTGACAATGATGCCCTTGGCCAAAAAGGGCGTATGCGTTTTTTCCTGAATATATTCAGGAAAAAACGCATACGCCCTTTTTGGCCAACCAAGCAACCTGGAAAGGCAAATCAGCGCTACAAAGAAGTCTCGCTTCCCATCGGTCAAAAGGGCCATGCTGAAAAAAGTGTCAAAACCAGAAATGCAGGACAGGCCATGGAGAAATGGGAGCCTTGCTACACTGATGGGCGGGATGTAAATTGCCAACAGCCACTCTGGAGAAGTGTACGGTGTGTCCTGAAACATCTAAAAAACACAGCTTAGAGAGCATAGGGCACTTCCACGCATGGGGGGATAAAGTGGGAAAATTGAAAATCAGCAAGACACAAGCACCCCAAAGTTTAGGGCTGCTCTGTTGACAAGGACCTCCACTTCATTCCACCTTAAATATCCCAGGAAAGCGAAAAATGGATAAAAAATTGTGGTCCTTATGTACAATGGAATATCACTCAGCCATGAAATCAATGTCATAAGGCTAGTAGCAGCATGATGAGTGGATTTAGGTAAGACGATTCTAAGTGAAATAAGTCACACAGAAAAGGACACTTCTCATAAGGTGTCACTTATAGAGGGAATGTAAAAATCGTTACACTTGAACTGAATTACAAAACAGAACAGAGTCACACATGCAGAAAACACACTATGGCTGCTTAACGGGAAAGGTGAGGTGGGGTGATACATAAAACAAGAGTTTCAAATTAGCTCAGATACCGTTCCATAAACCCAATATGTAATAGACAAGACCTACTCCTTGCTCAGAGAACTGGACTCAACACGCCCGATTCACCGCACAAGAATATATCTGACTAGTAATAATCTTAAAACCTATGTATTGATATCTCCCTGTTAGTGTGTCAAGTGGGTGTAAAGCGGCATAAACACAGCCGTGAAAAGCAGCTAAACCCCATTATAAAAATAAATTACTTTTAAAAACCCATGAAACAAAGACAGGGAAAGAGAGAGAAATTCTTACACAATTCGTTCAGGGGCTGTGATGCAACCTGGATTGACCATATCTAGACCCACAGCTGGATGAGACATAAGGGTGGACACTCTTGGGGCTGAGAGGTTTGGTGAGGTTGGGTAAGCAAACGCAGACCCTTTAAAGTAATACTGCGTGCTACCCATCGCATGGGTCCCAAATCTCCAGGTTCAAGGGCATCTACCTACATCGAAAACATGCATGAGAAACCCAGAAGATGGTACACCGTGTGATGGGGAAAGGTTTCTAAAACGCACCTCATTTCTCATCTCCTTGTGCTCGGGTTCGCCATTCCAGCCACTTTACTAGCAATCTCCCTACTTGGAGCATCAGCACCTTTAACCTCCTGTTCCGTACAGGTTGAAATTTGTCCTGAGGATGAACGGGAAGATGGGGAACCAATGAGAGACTAGCTCTTGGTGTTGGGACAGGCACAGGTCACTCTATTTTCCCATCAGGAAGAAGAATTAACCACAGGCTCAGCCTGACCCACGGAACCAGAACAGGGCCTGAAGCCATCCTGCGCTTTTGCGGCCAGCTCCCAAAAAAGCGACTTGTAAAATGGAGCTTCAGGGCACTGCAATTCACAAACCTGCAGAGTTATAAATGATAACTCTCGTCCACAAATATATTGAGGAAAGGCAAAGAAGAGGATTTGAAATCAAGGCAGAATTGCAGGAAACAGATTTCAGGAGGTAGATTCGAATCGCCTTTAAAGCACATGAAAAGCGGCAAAACGTTGACAATGATGCCCTTGGCCAAAAAGGGCGTATGCGTTTTTTCCTGAATATATTCAGGAAAAAACGCATACGCCCTTTTTGGCCAACCAAGCAACCTGGAAAGGCAAATCAGCGCTACAAAGAAGTCTCGCTTCCCATCGGTCAAAAGGGCCATGCTGAAAAAAGTGTCAAAACCAGAAATGCAGGACAGGCCATGGAGAAATGGGAGCCTTGCTACACTGATGGGCGGGATGTAAATTGCCAACAGCCACTCTGGAGAAGTGTACGGTGTGTCCTGAAACATCTAAAAAACACAGCTTAGAGAGCATAGGGCACTTCCACGCATGGGGGGATAAAGTGGGAAAATTGAAAATCAGCAAGACACAAGCACCCCAAAGTTTAGGGCTGCTCTGTTGACAAGGACCTCCACTTCATTCCACCTTAAATATCCCAGGAAAGCGAAAAATGGATAAAAAATTGTGGTCCTTATGTACAATGGAATATCACTCAGCCATGAAATCAATGTCATAAGGCTAGTAGCAGCATGATGAGTGGATTTAGGTAAGACGATTCTAAGTGAAATAAGTCACACAGAAAAGGACACTTCTCATAAGGTGTCACTTATAGAGGGAATGTAAAAACCGTTACACTTGAACTGAATTACAAAACAGAACAGAGTCACACATGCAGAAAACACACTATGGCTGCTTAACGGGAAAGGTGAGGTGGGGTGATACATAAAACAAGAGTTTCAAATTAGCTCAGATACCGTTCCATAAACCCAATATGTAATAGACAAGACCTACTCCTTGCTCAGAGAACTGGACTCAACACGCCCGATTCACCGCACAAGAATATATCTGACTAGTAATAATCTTAAAACCTATGTATTGATATCTCTCTGTTAGTGTGTCAAGTGGGTGTAAAGCGGCATAAACACAGCCGTGAAAAGCAGCTAAACCCCATTCTAAAAATAAATTACTTTTAAAAACCCATGAAACAAAGACAGGGAAAGAGAGAGAAATTCTTACACAATTCGTTCAGGGGCTGTGATGCAACCTGGATTGACCATATCTAGACCCACAGCTGGATGAGACATAAGGGTGGACACTCTTGGGGCTGAGAGGTTTGGTGAGGTTGGGTGAGCAAACGCAGACCCTTTAAAGTAATACTGCGTGCTACCCATCGCATGGGTCCCAAATCTCCAGGTTCAAGGGCATCTACCTACATCGAAAACATGCATGAGAAACCCAGAAGATGGTACACCGTGTGATGGGGAAAGGTTTCTAAAACGCACCTCATTTCTCATCTCCTTGTGCTCGGGTTCGCCATTCCAGCCACTTTACTAGCAATCTCCCTACTTGGAGCATCAGCACCTTTAACCTCCTGTTCCGTACAGGTTGCAATTTGTCCTGAGGATGAACGGGAAGATGGGGAACCAATGAGAGACTAGCTCTTGGTGTTGGGACAGGCACAGGTCACTCTATTTTCCCATCAGGAAGAAGAATTAACCACAGGCTCAGCCTGACCCACGGAACCAGAACAGGGCCTGAAGCCATCCTGCGCTTTTGCGGCCAGCTCCCAAAAAAGCGACTTGTAAAATGGAGCTTCAGGGCACTGCAATTCACAAACCTGCAGAGTTATAAATGATAACTCTCGTCCACAAATATATTGAGGAAAGGCAAAGAAGAGGATTTGAAATCAAGGCAGAATTGCAGGAAACAGATTTCAGGAGGTAGATTCGAATCGCCTTTAAAGCACATGAAAAGCGGCAAAACGTTGACAATGATGCCCTTGGCCAAAAAGGGCGTATGCGTTTTTTCCTGAATATATTCAGGAAAAAACGCATACGCCCTTTTTGGCCAACCAAGCAACCTGGAAAGGCAAATCAGCGCTACAAAGAAGTCTCGCTTCCCATCGGTCAAAAGGGCCATGCTGAAAAAAGTGTCAAAACCAGAAATGCAGGACAGGCCATGGAGAAATGGGAGCCTTGCTACACTGATGGGCGGGATGTAAATTGCCAACAGCCACTCTGGAGAAGTGTACGGTGTGTCCTGAAACATCTAAAAAACACAGCTTAGAGAGCATAGGGCACTTCCACGCATGGGGGGATAAAGTGGGAAAATTGAAAATCAGCAAGACACAAGCACCCCAAAGTTTAGGGCTGCTCTGTTGACAAGGACCTCCACTTCATTCCACCTTAAATATCCCAGGAAAGCGAAAAATGGATAAAAAATTGTGGTCCTTATGTACAATGGAATATCACTCAGCCATGAAATCAATGTCATAAGGCTAGTAGCAGCATGATGAGTGGATTTAGGTAAGACGATTCTAAGTGAAATAAGTCACACAGAAAAGGACACTTCTCATAAGGTGTCACTTATAGAGGGAATGTAAAAACCGTTACACTTGAACTGAATTACAAAACAGAACAGAGTCACACATGCAGAAAACACACTATGGCTGCTTAACGGGAAAGGTGAGGTGGGGTGATACATAAAACAAGAGTTTCAAATTAGCTCAGATACCGTTCCATAAACCCAATATGTAATAGACAAGACCTACTCCTTGCTCAGAGAACTGGACTCAACACGCCCGATTCACCGCACAAGAATATATCTGACTAGTAATAATCTTAAAACCTATGTATTGATATCTCTCTGTTAGTGTGTCAAGTGGGTGTAAAGCGGCATAAACACAGCCGTGAAAAGCAGCTAAACCCCATTATAAAAATAAATTACTTTTAAAAACCCATGAAACAAAGACAGGGAAAGAGAGAGAAATTCTTACACAATTCGTTCAGGGGCTGTGATGCAACCTGGATTGACCATATCTAGACCCACAGCTGGATGAGACATAAGGGTGGACACTCTTGGGGCTGAGAGGTTTGGTGAGGTTGGGTGAGCAAACGCAGACCCTTTAAAGTAATACTGCGTGCTACCCATCGCATGGGTCCCAAATCTCCAGGTTCTAGGGCATCTACCTACATCGAAAACATGCATGAGAAACCCAGAAGATGGTACACCGTGTGATGGGGAAAGGTTTCTAAAACGCACCTCATTTCTCATCTCCTTGTGCTCGAGTTCGCCATTCCAGCCACTTTACTAGCAATCTCCCTACTTGGAGCCTCAGCACCTTTAACCTCCTGTTCCGTACAGGTTGCAATTTGTCCTGAGGATGAACGGGAAGACGGGGAACCAATGAGAGACTAGCTCTTGGTGTTGGGACAGGCACAGGTCACTCTATTTTCCCATCAGGAAGAAGAATTAACCACAGGCTCAGCCTGACCCGCGGAACCAGAACAGGGCCTGAAGCCATCCTGCGCTTTTGCGGCCAGCTCCCAAAAAAGCGAGTTGTAAAATGGAGCTTCAGGGCACTGCAATTCACAAACCTGCAGAGTTATAAATGATAACTCTCGTCCACAAATATATTGAGGAAAGGCAAAGAAGAGGATTTGAAATCAAGGCAGAATTGCAGGAAACAGATTTCAGGAGGTAGATTCGAATCGCCTTTAAAGCACATGAAAAGCGGCAGAACGTTGACAATGATGCCCTTGGCCAAAAAGGGCGTATGCGTTTTTTCCTGAATATATTCAGGAAAAAACGCATACGCCCTTTTTGGCCAACCAAGCAACCTGGAAAGGCAAATCAGCGCTACAAAGAAGTCTCGCTTCCCATCGGTCAAAAGGGCCATGCTGAAAAAAGTGTCAAAACCAGAAATGCAGGACAGGCCATGGAGAAATGGGAGCCTTGCTACACTGATGGGCGGGATGTAAATTGCCAACAGCCACTCTGGAGAAGTGTACGGTGTGTCCTGAAACATCTAAAAAACACAGCTTAGAGAGCATAGGGCACTTCCACGCATGGGGGGATAAAGTGGGAAAATTGAAAATCAGCAAGACACAAGCACCCCAAAGTTTAGGGCTGCTCTGTTGACAAGGACCTCCACTTCATTCCACCTTAAATATCCCAGGAAAGCGAAAAATGGATAAAAAATTGTGGTCCTTATGTACAATGGAATATCACTCAGCCATGAAATCAATGTCATAAGGCTAGTAGCAGCATGATGAGTGGATTTAGGTAAGACGATTCTAAGTGAAATAAGTCACACAGAAAAGGACACTTCTCATAAGGTGTCACTTATAGAGGGAATGTAAAAACCGTTACACTTGAACTGAATTACAAAACAGAACAGAGTCACACATGCAGAAAACACACTATGGCTGCTTAACGGGAAAGGTGAGGTGGGGTGATACATAAAACAAGAGTTTCAAATTAGCTCAGATACCGTTCCATAAACCCAATATGTAATAGACAAGACCTACTCCTTGCTCAGAGAACTGGACTCAACACGCCCGATTCACCGCACAAGAATATATCTGACTAGTAATAATCTTAAAACCTATGTATTGATATCTCTCTGTTAGTGTGTCAAGTGGGTGTAAAGCGGCATAAACACAGCCGTGAAAAGCAGCTAAACCCCATTATAAAAATAAATTACTTTTAAAAACCCATGAAACAAAGACAGGGAAAGAGAGAGAAATTCTTACACAATTCGTTCAGGGGCTGTGATGCAACCTGGATTGACCATATCTAGACCCACAGCTGGATGAGACATAAGGGTGGACACTCTTGGGGCTGAGAGGTTTGGTGAGGTTGGGTGAGCAAACGCAGACCCTTTAAAGTAATACTGCGTGCTACCCATCGCATGGGTCCCAAATCTCCAGGTTCAAGGGCATCTACCTACATCGAAAACATGCATGAGAAACCCAGAAGATGGTACACCGTGTGATGGGGAAAGGTTTCTAAAACGCACCTCATTTCTCATCTCCTTGTGCTCGGGTTCGCCATTCCAGCCACTTTACTAGCAATCTCCCTACTTGGAGCATCAGCACCTTTAACCTCCTGTTCCGTACAGGTTGCAATTTGTCCTGAGGATGAACGGGAAGACGGGGAACCAATGAGAGACTAGCTCTTGGTGTTGGGACAGGCACAGGTCACTCTATTTTCCCATCAGGAAGAAGAATTAACCACAGGCTCAGCCTGACCCGCGGAACCAGAACAGGGCCTGAAGCCATCCTGCGCTTTTGCGGCCAGCTCCCAAAAAAGCGAGTTGTAAAATGGAGCTTCAGGGCACTGCAATTCACAAACCTGCAGAGTTATAAATGATAACTCTCGTCCACAAATATATTGAGGAAAGGCAAAGAAGAGGATTTGAAATCAAGGCAGAATTGCAGGAAACAGATTTCAGGAGGTAGATTCGAATCGCCTTTAAAGCACATGAAAAGCGGCAAAACGTTGTCAATGATGCCCTTGGCCAAAAAGGGCGTATGCGTTTTTTCCTGAATATATTCAGGAAAAAACGCATACGCCCTTTTTGGCCAACCAAGCAACCTGGAAAGGCAAATCAGCGCTACAAAGAAGTCTCGCTTCCCATCGGTCAAAAGGGCCATGCTGAAAAAAGTGTCAAAACCAGAAATGCAGGACAGGCCATGGAGAAATGGGAGCCTTGCTACACTGATGGGCGGGATGTAAATTGCCAACAGCCACTCTGGAGAAGTGTACGGTGTGTCCTGAAACATCTAAAAAACACAGCTTAGAGAGCATAGGGCACTTCCACGCATGGGGGGATAAAGTGGGAAAATTGAAAATCAGCAAGACACAAGCACCCCAAAGTTTAGGGCTGCTCTGTTGACAAGGACCTCCACTTCATTCCACCTTAAATATCCCAGGAAAGCGAAAAATGGATAAAAAATTGTGGTCCTTATGTACAATGGAATATCACTCAGCCATGAAATCAATGTCATAAGGCTAGTAGCAGCATGATGAGTGGATTTAGGTAAGACGATTCTAAGTGAAATAAGTCACACAGAAAAGGACACTTCTCATAAGGTGTCACTTATAGAGGGAATGTAAAAACCGTTACACTTGAACTGAATTACAAAACAGAACAGAGTCACACATGCAGAAAACACACTATGGCTGCTTAACGGGAAAGGTGAGGTGGGGTGATACATAAAACAAGAGTTTCAAATTAGCTCAGATACCGTTCCATAAACCCAATATGTAATAGACAAGACCTACTCCTTGCTCAGAGAACTGGACTCAACACGCCCAATTCACCGCACAAGAATATATCTGACTAGTAATAATCTTAAAACCTATGTATTGATATCTCTCTGTTAGTGTGTCAAGTGGGTGTAAAGCGGCATAAACACAGCCGTGAAAAGCAGCTAAACCCCATTATAAAAATAAATTACTTTTAAAAACCCATGAAACAAAGACAGGGAAAGAGAGAGAAATTCTTACACAATTCGTTCAGGGGCTGTGATGCAACCTGGATTGACCATATCTAGACCCACAGCTGGATGAGACATAAGGGTGGACACTCTTGGGGCTGAGAGGTTTGGTGAGGTTGGGTGAGCAAACGCAGACCCTTTAAAGTAATACTGCGTGCTACCCATCGCATGGGTCCCAAATCTCCAGGTTCAAGGGCATCTACCTACATCGAAAACATGCATGAGAAACCCAGAAGATGGTACACCGTGTGATGGGGAAAGGTTTCTAAAACGCACCTCATTTCTCATCTCCTTGTGCTCGGGTTCGCCATTCCAGCCACTTTACTAGCAATCTCCCTACTTGGAGCATCAGCACCTTTAACCTCCTGTTCCGTACAGGTTGCAATTTGTCCTGAGGATGAACGGGAAGACGGGGAACCAATGAGAGACTAGCTCTTGGTGTTGGGACAGGCACAGGTCACTCTATTTTCCCATCAGGAAGAAGAATTAACCACAGGCTCAGCCTGACCCGCGGAACCAGAACAGGGCCTGAAGCCATCCTGCGCTTTTGCGGCCAGCTCCCAAAAAAGCGAGTTGTAAAATGGAGCTTCAGGGCACTGCAATTCACAAACCTGCAGAGTTATAAATGATAACTCTCGTCCACAAATATATTGAGGAAAGGCAAAGAAGAGGATTTGAAATCAAGGCAGAATTGCAGGAAACAGATTTCAGGAGGTAGATTCGAATCGCCTTTAAAGCACATGAAAAGCGGCAAAACGTTGTCAATGATGCCCTTGGCCAAAAAGGGCGTATGCGTTTTTTCCTGAATATATTCAGGAAAAAACGCATACGCCCTTTTTGGCCAACCAAGCAACCTGGAAAGGCAAATGAGCGCTACAAAGAAGTCTCGCTTCCCATCGGTCAAAAGGGCCATGCTGAAAAAAGTGTCAAAACCAGAAATGCAGGACAGGCCATGGAGAAATGGGAGCCTTGCTACACTGATGGGCGGGATGTAAATTGCCAACAGCCACTCTGGAGAAGTGTACGGTGTGTCCTGAAACATCTAAAAAACACAGCTTAGAGAGCATAGGGCACTTCCACGCATGGGGGGATAAAGTGGGAAAATTGAAAATCAGCAAGACACAAGCACCCCAAAGTTTAGGGCTGCTCTGTTGACAAGGACCTCCACTTCATTCCACCTTAAATATCCCAGGAAAGCGAAAAATGGATAAAAAATTGTGGTCCTTATGTACAATGGAATATCACTCAGCCATGAAATCAATGTCATAAGGCTAGTAGCAGCATGATGAGTGGATTTAGGTAAGACGATTCTAAGTGAAATAAGTCACACAGAAAAGGACACTTCTCATAAGGTGTCACTTATAGAGGGAATGTAAAAACCGTTACACTTGAACTGAATTACAAAACAGAACAGAGTCACACATGCAGAAAACACACTATGGCTGCTTAACGGGAAAGGTGAGGTGGGGTGATACATAAAACAAGAGTTTCAAATTAGCTCAGATACCGTTCCATAAACCCAATATGTAATAGACAAGACCTACTCCTTGCTCAGAGAACTGGACTCAACACGCCCAATTCACCGCACAAGAATATATCTGACTAGTAATAATCTTAAAACCTATGTATTGATATCTCTCTGTTAGTGTGTCAAGTGGGTGTAAAGCGGCATAAACACAGCCGTGAAAAGCAGCTAAACCCCATTATAAAAATAAATTACTTTTAAAAACCCATGAAACAAAGACAGGGAAAGAGAGAGAAATTCTTACACAATTCGTTCAGGGGCTGTGATGCAACCTGGATTGACCATATCTAGACCCACAGCTGGATGAGACATAAGGGTGGACACTCTTGGGGCTGAGAGGTTTGGTGAGGTTGGGTGAGCAAACGCAGACCCTTTAAAGTAATACTGCGTGCTACCCATCGCATGGGTCCCAAATCTCCAGGTTCAAGGGCATCTACCTACATCGAAAACATGCATGAGAAACCCAGAAGATGGTACACCGTGTGATGGGGAAAGGTTTCTAAAACGCACCTCATTTCTCATCTCCTTGTGCTCGGGTTCGCCATTCCAGCCACTTTACTAGCAATCTCCCTACTTGGAGCATCAGCACCTTTAACCTCCTGTTCCGTACAGGTTGCAATTTGTCCTGAGGATGAACGGGAAGACGGGGAACCAATGAGAGACTAGCTCTTGGTGTTGGGACAGGCACAGGTCACTCTATTTTCCCATCAGGAAGAAGAATTAACCACAGGCTCAGCCTGACCCGCGGAACCAGAACAGGGCCTGAAGCCATCCTGCGCTTTTGCGGCCAGCTCCCAAAAAAGCGAGTTGTAAAATGGAGCTTCAGGGCACTGCAATTCACAAACCTGCAGAGTTATAAATGATAACTCTCGTCCACAAATATATTGAGGAAAGGCAAAGAAGAGGATTTGAAATCAAGGCAGAATTGCAGGAAACAGATTTCAGGAGGTAGATTCGAATCGCCTTTAAAGCACATGAAAAGCGGCAAAACGTTGTCAATGATGCCCTTGGCCAAAAAGGGCGTATGCGTTTTTTCCTGAATATATTCAGGAAAAAACGCATACGCCCTTTTTGGCCAACCAAGCAACCTGGAAAGGCAAATGAGCGCTACAAAGAAGTCTCGCTTCCCATCGGTCAAAAGGGCCATGCTGAAAAAAGTGTCAAAACCAGAAATGCAGGACAGGCCATGGAGAAATGGGAGCCTTGCTACACTGATGGGCGGGATGTAAATTGCCAACAGCCACTCTGGAGAAGTGTACGGTGTGTCCTGAAACATCTAAAAAACACAGCTTAGAGAGCATAGGGCACTTCCACGCATGGGGGGATAAAGTGGGAAAATTGAAAATCAGCAAGACACAAGCACCCCAAAGTTTAGGGCTGCTCTGTTGACAAGGACCTCCACTTCATTCCACCTTAAATATCCCAGGAAAGCGAAAAATGGATAAAAAATTGTGGTCCTTATGTACAATGGAATATCACTCAGCCATGAAATCAATGTCATAAGGCTAGTAGCAGCATGATGAGTGGATTTAGGTAAGACGATTCTAAGTGAAATAAGTCACACAGAAAAGGACACTTCTCATAAGGTGTCACTTATAGAGGGAATGTAAAAACCGTTACACTTGAACTGAATTACAAAACAGAACAGAGTCACACATGCAGAAAACACACTATGGCTGCTTAACGGGAAAGGTGAGGTGGGGTGATACATAAAATAAGAGTTTCAAATTAGCTCAGATACCGTTCCATAAACCCAATATGTAATAGACAAGACCTACTCCTTGCTCAGAGAACTGGACTCAACACGCCCAATTCACCGCACAAGAATATATCTGACTAGTAATAATCTTAAAACCTATGTATTGATATCTCTCTGTTAGTGTGTCAAGTGGGTGTAAAGCGGCATAAACACAGCCGTGAAAAGCAGCTAAACCCCATTATAAAAATAAATTACTTTTAAAAACCCATGAAACAAAGACAGGGAAAGAGAGAGAAATTCTTACACAATTCGTTCAGGGGCTGTGATGCAACCTGGATTGACCATATCTAGACCCACAGCTGGATGAGACATAAGGGTGGACACTCTTGGGGCTGAGAGGTTTGGTGAGGTTGGGTGAGCAAACGCAGACCCTTTAAAGTAATACTGCGTGCTACCCATCGCATGGGTCCCAAATCTCCAGGTTCAAGGGCATCTACCTACATCGAAAACATGCATGAGAAACCCAGAAGATGGTACACCGTGTGATGGGGAAAGGTTTCTAAAACGCACCTCATTTCTCATCTCCTTGTGCTCGGGTTCGCCATTCCAGCCACTTTACTAGCAATCTCCCTACTTGGAGCATCAGCACCTTTAACCTCCTGTTCCGTACAGGTTGCAATTTGTCCTGAGGATGAACGGGAAGACGGGGAACCAATGAGAGACTAGCTCTTGGTGTTGGGACAGGCACAGGTCACTCTATTTTCCCATCAGGAAGAAGAATTAACCACAGGCTCAGCCTGACCCGCGGAACCAGAACAGGGCCTGAAGCCATCCTGCGCTTTTGCGGCCAGCTCCCAAAAAAGCGAGTTGTAAAATGGAGCTTCAGGGCACTGCAATTCACAAACCTGCAGAGTTATAAATGATAACTCTCGTCCACAAATATATTGAGGAAAGGCAAAGAAGAGGATTTGAAATCAAGGCAGAATTGCAGGAAACAGATTTCAGGAGGTAGATTCGAATCGCCTTTAAAGCACATGAAAAGCGGCAAAACGTTGACAATGATGCCCTTGGCCAAAAAGGGCGTATGCGTTTTTTCCTGAATATATTCAGGAAAAAACGCATACGCCCTTTTTGGCCAACCAAGCAACCTGGAAAGGCAAATCAGCGCTACAAAGAAGTCTCGCTTCCCATCGGTCAAAAGGGCCATGCTGAAAAAAGTGTCAAAACCAGAAATGCAGGACAGGCCATGGAGAAATGGGAGCCTTGCTACACTGATGGGCGGGATGTAAATTGCCAACAGCCACTCTGGAGAAGTGTACGGTGTGTCCTGAAACATCTAAAAAACACAGCTTAGAGAGCATAGGGCACTTCCACGCATGGGGGGATAAAGTGGGAAAATTGAAAATCAGCAAGACACAAGCACCCCAAAGTTTAGGGCTGCTCTGTTGACAAGGACCTCCACTTCATTCCACCTTAAATATCCCAGGAAAGCGAAAAATGGATAAAAAATTGTGGTCCTTATGTACAATGGAATATCACTCAGCCATGAAATCAATGTCATAAGGCTAGTAGCAGCATGATGAGTGGATTTAGGTAAGACGATTCTAAGTGAAATAAGTCACACAGAAAAGGACACTTCTCATAAGGTGTCACTTATAGAGGGAATGTAAAAACCGTTACACTTGAACTGAATTACAAAACAGAACAGAGTCACACATGCAGAAAACACACTATGGCTGCTTAACGGGAAAGGTGAGGTGGGGTGATACATAAAACAAGAGTTTCAAATTAGCTCAGATACCGTTCCATAAACCCAATATGTAATAGACAAGACCTACTCCTTGCTCAGAGAACTGGACTCAACACGCCCGATTCACCGCACAAGAATATATCTGACTAGTAATAATCTTAAAACCTATGTATTGATATCTCTCTGTTAGTGTGTCAAGTGGGTGTAAAGCGGCATAAACACAGCCGTGAAAAGCAGCTAAACCCCATTATAAAAATAAATTACTTTTAAAAACTCATGAAACAAAGACAGGGAAAGAGAGAGAAATTCTTACACAATTCGTTCAGGGGCTGTGATGCAACCTGGATTGACCATATCTAGACCCACAGCTGGATGAGACATAAGGGTGGACACTCTTGGGGCTGAGAGGTTTGGTGAGGTTGGGTGAGCAAACGCAGACCCTTTAAAGTAATACTGCGTGCTACCCATCGCATGGGTCCCAAATCTCCAGGTTCTAGGGCATCTACCTACATCGAAAACATGCATGAGAAACCCAGAAGATGGTAAACCGTGTGATGGGGAAAGGTTTCTAAAACGCACCTCATTTCTCATCTCCTTGTGCTCGGGTTCGCCATTCCAGCCACTTTACTAGCAATCTCCCTACTTGGAGCCTCAGCACCTTTAACCTCCTGTTCCGTACAGGTTGCAATTTGTCCTGAGGATGAACGGGAAGACGGGGAACCAATGAGAGACTAGCTCTTGGTGTTGGGACAGGCACAGGTCAGTCTATTTTCCCATCAGGAAGAAGAATTAACCACAGGCTCAGCCTGACCCGCGGAACCAGAACAGGGCCTGAAGCCATCCTGCGCTTTTGCGGCCAGCTCCCAAAAAAGCGACTTGTAAAATGGAGCTTCAGGGCACTGCAATTCACAAACCTGCAGAGTTATAAATGATAACTCTCGTCCACAAATATATTGAGGAAAGGCAAAGAAGAGGATTTGAAATCAAGGCAGAATTGCAGGAAACAGATTTCAGGAGGTAGATTCGAATCGCCTTTAAAGCACATGAAAAGCGGCAAAACGTTGACAATGATGCCCTTGGCCAAAAAGGGCGTATGCGTTTTTTCCTGAATATATTCAGGAAAAAACGCATACGCCCTTTTTGGCCAACCAAGCAACCTGGAAAGGCAAATCAGCGCTACAAAGAAGTCTCGCTTCCCATCGGTCAAAAGGGCCATGCTGAAAAAAGTGTCAAAACCAGAAATGCAGGACAGGCCATGGAGAAATGGGAGCCTTGCTACACTGATGGGCGGGATGTAAATTGCCAACAGCCACTCTGGAGAAGTGTACGGTGTGTCCTGAAACATCTAAAAAACACAGCTTAGAGAGCATAGGGCACTTCCACGCATGGGGGGATAAAGTGGGAAAATTGAAAATCAGCAAGACACAAGCACCCCAAAGTTTAGGGCTGCTCTGTTGACAAGGACCTCCACTTCATTCCACCTTAAATATCCCAGGAAAGCAAAAAATGGATAAAAAATTGTGGTCCTTATGTACAATGGAATATAACTCAGCCATGAAATCAATGTCATAAGGCTAGTAGCAGCATGATGAGTGGATTTAGGTAAGACGATTCTAAGTGAAATAAGTCACACAGAAAAGGACACTTCTCATAAGGTGTCACTTATAGAGGGAATGTAAAAACCGTTACACTTGAACTGAATTACAAAACAGAACAGAGTCACACATGCAGAAAACACACTATGGCTGCTTAACGGGAAAGGTGAGGTGGGGTGATACATAAAACAAGAGTTTCAAATTAGCTCAGATACCGTTCCATAAACCCAATATGTAATAGACAAGACCTACTCCTTGCTCAGAGAACTGGACTCAACACGCCCGATTCACCGCACAAGAATATATCTGACTAGTAATAATCTTAAAACCTATGTATTGATATCTCCCTGTTAGTGTGTCAAGTGGGTGTAAAGCGGCATAAACACAGCCGTGAAAAGCAGCTAAACCCCATTATAAAAATAAATTACTTTTAAAAACCCATGAAACAAAGACAGGGAAAGAGAGAGAAATTCTTACACAATTCGTTCAGGGGCTGTGATGCAACCTGGATTGACCATATCTAGACCCACAGCTGGATGAGACATAAGGGTGGACACTCTTGGGGCTGAGAGGTTTGGTGAGGTTGGGTGAGCAAACGCAGACCCTTTAAAGTAATACTGCGTGCTACCCATCGCATGGGTCCCAAATCTCCAGGTTCAAGGACATCTACCTACATCGAAAACATGCATGAGAAACCCAGAAGATGGTACACCGTGTGATGGGGAAAGGTTTCTAAAACGCACCTCATTTCTCATCTCCTTGTGCTCGGGTTCGCCATTCCAGCCACTTTACTAGCAATCTCCCTACTTGGAGCCTCAGCACCTTTAACCTCCTGTTCCGTACAGGTTGCAATTTGTCCTGAGGATGAACGGGAAGACGGGGAACCAATGAGAGACTAGCTCTTGGTGTTGGGACAGGCACAGGTCACTCTATTTTCCCATCAGGAAGAAGAATTAACCACAGGCTCAGCCTGACCCACGGAACCAGAACAGGGCCTGAAGCCATCCTGCGCTTTTGCGGCCAGCTCCCAAAAAAGCGACTTGTAAAATGGAGCTTCAGGGCACTGCAATTCACAAACCTGCAGAGTTATAAATGATAACTCTCGTCCACAAATATATTGAGGAAAGGCAAAGAAGAGGATTTGAAATCAAGGCAGAATTGCAGGAAACAGATTTCAGGAGGTAGATTCGAATCGCCTTTAAAGCACATGAAAAGCGGCAAAACGTTGACAATGATGCCCTTGGCCAAAAAGGGCGTATGCGTTTTTTCCTGAATATATTCAGGAAAAAACGCATACGCCCTTTTTGGCCAACCAAGCAACCTGGAAAGGCAAATCAGCGCTACAAAGAAGTCTCGCTTCCCATCGGTCAAAAGGGCCATGCTGAAAAAAGTGTCAAAACCAGAAATGCAGGACAGGCCATGGAGAAATGGGAGCCTTGCTACACTGATGGGCGGGATGTAAATTGCCAACAGCCACTCTGGAGAAGTGTACGGTGTGTCCTGAAACATCTAAAAAACACAGCTTAGAGAGCATAGGGCACTTCCACGCATGGGGGGATAAAGTGGGAAAATTGAAAATCAGCAAGACACAAGCACCCCAAAGTTTAGGGCTGCTCTGTTGACAAGGACCTCCACTTCATTCCACCTTAAATATCCCAGGAAAGCGAAAAATGGATAAAAAATTGTGGTCCTTATGTACAATGGAATATCACTCAGCCATGAAATCAATGTCATAAGGCTAGTAGCAGCATGATGAGTGGATTTAGGTAAGACGATTCTAAGTGAAATAAGTCACCCAGAAAAGGACACTTCTCATAAGGTGTCACTTATAGAGGGAATGTAAAAACCGTTACACTTGAACTGAATTACAAAACAGAACAGAGTCACACATGCAGAAAACACACTATGGCTGCTTAACGGGAAAGGTGAGGTGGGGTGATACATAAAACAAGAGTTTCAAATTAGCTCAGATACCGTTCCATAAACCCAATATGTAATAGACAAGACCTACTCCTTGCTCAGAGAACTGGACTCAACACGCCCGATTCACCACACAAGAATATATCTGACTAGTAATAATCTTAAAACCTATGTATTGATATCTCTCTGTTAGTGTGTCAAGTGGGTGTAAAGCGGCATAAACACAGCCGTGAAAAGCAGCTAAACCCCATTATAAAAATAAATTACTTTTAAAAACTCATGAAACAAAGACAGGGAAAGAGAGAGAAATTCTTACACAATTCGTTCAGGGGCTGTGATGCAACCTGGATTGACCATATCTAGACCCACAGCTGGATGAGACATAAGGGTGGACACTCTTGGGGCTGAGAGGTTTGGTGAGGTTGGGTGAGCAAACGCAGACCCTTTAAAGTAATACTGCGTGCTACCCATCGCATGGGTCCCAAATCTCCAGGTTCTAGGGCATCTACCTACATCGAAAACATGCATGAGAAACCCAGAAGATGGTACACCGTGTGATGGGGAAAGGTTTCTAAAACGCACCTCATTTCTCATCTCCTTGTGCTCGGGTTCGCCATTCCAGCCACTTTACTAGCAATCTCCCTACTTGGAGCCTCAGCACCTTTAACCTCCTGTTCCGTACAGGTTGCAATTTGTCCTGAGGATGAACGGGAAGACGGGGAACCAATGAGAGACTAGCTCTTGGTGTTGGGACAGGCACAGGTCACTCTATTTTCCCATCAGGAAGAAGAATTAACCACAGGCTCAGCCTGACCCGCGGAACCAGAACAGGGCCTGAAGCCATCCTGCGCTTTTGCGGCCAGCTCCCAAAAAAGCGACTTGTAAAATGGAGCTTCAGGGCACTGCAATTCACAAACCTGCAGAGTTATAAATGATAACTCTCGTCCACAAATATATTGAGGAAAGGCAAAGAAGAGGATTTGAAATCAAGGCAGAATTGCAGGAAACAGATTTCAGGAGGTAGAGTCGAATCGCCTTTAAAGCACATGAAAAGCGGCAAAACGTTGTCAATGATGCCCTTGGCCAAAAAGGGCGTATGCGTTTTTTCCTGAATATATTCAGGAAAAAACGCATACGCCCTTTTTGGCCAACCAAGCAACCTGGAAAGGCAAATCAGCGCTACAAAGAAGTCTCGCTTCCCATCGGTCAAAAGGGCCATGCTGAAAAAAGTGTCAAAACCAGAAATGCAGGACAGGCCATGGAGAAATGGGAGCCTTGCTACACTGATGGGCGGGATGTAAATTGCCAACAGCCACTCTGGAGAAGTGTACGGTGTGTCCTGAAACATCTAAAAAACACAGCTTAGAGAGCATAGGGCACTTCCACGCATGGGGGGATAAAGTGGGAAAATTGAAAATCAGCAAGACACAAGCACCCCAAAGTTTAGGGCTGCTCTGTTGACAAGGACCTCCACTTCATTCCACCTTAAATATCCCAGGAAAGCGAAAAATGGATAAAAAATTGTGGTCCTTATGTACAATGCAATATCACTCAGCCATGAAATCAATGTCATAAGGCTAGTAGCAGCATGATGAGTGGATTTAGGTAAGACGATTCTAAGTGAAATAAGTCACACAGAAAAGGACACTTCTCATAAGGTGTCACTTATAGAGGGAATGTAAAAACCGTTACACTTGAACTGAATTACAAAACAGAACAGAGTCACACATGCAGAAAACACACTATGGCTGCTTAACGGGAAAGGTGAGGTGGGGTGATACATAAAACAAGAGTTTCAAATTAGCTCAGATACCGTTCCATAAACCCAATATGTAATAGACAAGACCTACTCCTTGCTCAGAGAACTGGACTCAACACGCCCGATTCACCGCACAAGAATATATCTGACTAGTAATAATCTTAAAACCTATGTATTGATATCTCTCTGTTAGTGTGTCAAGTGGGTGTAAAGCGGCATAAACACAGCCGTGAAAAGCAGCTAAACCCCATTATAAAAATAAATTACTTTTAAAAACCCATGAAACAAAGACAGGGAAAGAGAGAGAAATTCTTACACAATTCGTTCAGGGGCTGTGATGCAACCTGGATTGACCATATCTAGACCCACAGCTGGATGAGACATAAGGGTGGACACTCTTGGGGCTGAGAGGTTTGGTGAGGTTGGGTGAGCAAACGCAGACCCTTTAAAGTAATACTGCGTGCTACCCATCGCATGGGTCCCAAATCTCCAGGTTCAAGGGCATCTACCTACATCGAAAACATGCATGAGAAACCCAGAAGATGGTACACCGTGTGATGGGGAAAGGTTTCTAAAACGCACCTCATTTCTCATCTCCTTGTGCTCGGGTTCGCCATTCCAGCCACTTTACTAGCAATCTCCCTACTTGGAGCATCAGCACCTTTAACCTCCTGTTCCGTACAGGTTGCAATTTGTCCTGAGGATGAACGGGAAGACGGGGAACCAATGAGAGACTAGCTCTTGGTGTTGGGACAGGCACAGGTCACTCTATTTTCCCATCAGGAAGAAGAATTAACCACAGGCTCAGCCTGACCCGCGGAACCAGAACAGGGCCTGAAGCCATCCTGCGCTTTTGCGGCCAGCTCCCAAAAAAGCGAGTTGTAAAATGGAGCTTCAGGGCACTGCAATTCACAAACCTGCAGAGTTATAAATGATAACTCTCGTCCACAAATATATTGAGGAAAGGCAAAGAAGAGGATTTGAAATCAAGGCAGAATTGCAGGAAACAGATTTCAGGAGGTAGATTCGAATCGCCTTTAAAGCACATGAAAAGCGGCAAAACGTTGACAATGATGCCCTTGGCCAAAAAGGGCGTATGCGTTTTTTCCTGAATATATTCAGGAAAAAACGCATACGCCCTTTTTGGCCAACCAAGCAACCTGGAAAGGCAAATCAGCGCTACAAAGAAGTCTCGCTTCCCATCGGTCAAAAGGGCCATGCTGAAAAAAGTGTCAAAACCAGAAATGCAGGACAGGCCATGGAGAAATGGGAGCCTTGCTACACTGATGGGCGGGATGTAAATTGCCAACAGCCACTCTGGAGAAGTGTACGGTGTGTCCTGAAACATCTAAAAAACACAGCTTAGAGAGCATAGGGCACTTCCACGCATGGGGGGATAAAGTGGGAAAATTGAAAATCAGCAAGACACAAGCACCCCAAAGTTTAGGGCTGCTCTGTTGACAAGGACCTCCACTTCATTCCACCTTAAATATCCCAGGAAAGCGAAAAATGGATAAAAAATTGTGGTCCTTATGTACAATGGAATATCACTCAGCCATGAAATCAATGTCATAAGGCTAGTAGCAGCATGATGAGTGGATTTAGGTAAGACGATTCTAAGTGAAATAAGTCACACAGAAAAGGACACTTCTCATAAGGTGTCACTTATAGAGGGAATGTAAAAACCGTTACACTTGAACTGAATTACAAAACAGAACAGAGTCACACATGCAGAAAACACACTATGGCTGCTTAACGGGAAAGGTGAGGTGGGGTGATACATAAAACAAGAGTTTCAAATTAGCTCAGATACCGTTCCATAAACCCAATATGTAATAGACAAGACCTACTCCTTGCTCAGAGAACTGGACTCAACACGCCCGATTCACCGCACAAGAATATATCTGACTAGTAATAATCTTAAAACCTATGTATTGATATCTCTCTGTTAGTGTGTCAAGTGGGTGTAAAGCGGCATAAACACAGCCGTGAAAAGCAGCTAAACCCCATTCTAAAAATAAATTACTTTTAAAAACCCATGAAACAAAGACAGGGAAAGAGAGAGAAATTCTTACACAATTCGTTCAGGGGCTGTGATGCAACCTGGATTGACCATATCTAGACCCACAGCTGGATGAGACATAAGGGTGGACACTCTTGGGGCTGAGAGGTTTGGTGAGGTTGGGTGAGCAAACGCAGACCCTTTAAAGTAATACTGCGTGCTACCCATCGCATGGGTCCCAAATCTCCAGGTTCTAGGGCATCTACCTACATCGAAAACATGCATGAGAAACCCAGAAGATGGTAAACCGTGTGATGGGGAAAGGTTTCTAAAACGCACCTCATTTCTCATCT
This sequence comes from Balaenoptera physalus, assembly GCF_965194825.1. NCBI lineage: Eukaryota > Metazoa > Chordata > Mammalia > Artiodactyla > Balaenopteridae > Balaenoptera > Balaenoptera physalus. Next base: position 111,103 of record NW_028125735.1, read on the forward strand.
CCTTGTGCTCGGGTTCGCCATTCCAGCCACTTTACTAGCAATCTCCCTACTTGGAGCCTCAGCACCTTTAACCTCCTGTTCCGTACAGGTTGCAATTTGTCCTGAGGATGAACGGGAAGACGGGGAACCAATGAGAGACTAGCTCTTGGTGTTGGGACAGGCACAGGTCAGTCTATTTTCCCATCAGGAAGAAGAATTAACCACAGGCTCAGCCTGACCCGCGGAACCAGAACAGGGCCTGAAGCCATCCTGCGCTTTTGCGGCCAGCTCCCAAAAAAGCGACTTGTAAAATGGAGCTTCAGGGCACTGCAATTCACAAACCTGCAGAGTTATAAATGATAACTCTCGTCCACAAATATATTGAGGAAAGGCAAAGAAGAGGATTTGAAATCAAGGCAGAATTGCAGGAAACAGATTTCAGGAGGTAGATTCGAATCGCCTTTAAAGCACATGAAAAGCGGCAAAACGTTGACAATGATGCCCTTGGCCAAAAAGGGCGTATGCGTTTTTTCCTGAATATATTCAGGAAAAAACGCATACGCCCTTTTTGGCCAACCAAGCAACCTGGAAAGGCAAATCAGCGCTACAAAGAAGTCTCGCTTCCCATCGGTCAAAAGGGCCATGCTGAAAAAAGTGTCAAAACCAGAAATGCAGGACAGGCCATGGAGAAATGGGAGCCTTGCTACACTGATGGGCGGGATGTAAATTGCCAACAGCCACTCTGGAGAAGTGTACGGTGTGTCCTGAAACATCTAAAAAACACAGCTTAGAGAGCATAGGGCACTTCCACGCATGGGGGGATAAAGTGGGAAAATTGAAAATCAGCAAGACACAAGCACCCCAAAGTTTAGGGCTGCTCTGTTGACAAGGACCTCCACTTCATTCCACCTTAAATATCCCAGGAAAGCGAAAAATGGATAAAAAATTGTGGTCCTTATGTACAATGGAATATCACTCAGCCATGAAATCAATGTCATAAGGCTAGTAGCAGCATGATGAGTGGATTTAGGTAAGACGATTCTAAGTGAAATAAGTCACACAGAAAAGGACACTTCTCATAAGGTGTCACTTATAGAGGGAATGTAAAAACCGTTACACTTGAACTGAATTACAAAACAGAACAGAGTCACACATGCAGAAAACACACTATGGCTGCTTAACGGGAAAGGTGAGGTGGGGTGATACATAAAACAAGAGTTTCAAATTAGCTCAGATACCGTTCCATAAACCCAATATGTAATAGACAAGACCTACTCCTTGCTCAGAGAACTGGACTCAACACGCCCGATTCACCGCACAAGAATATATCTGACTAGTAATAATCTTAAAACCTATGTATTGATATCTCTCTGTTAGTGTGTCAAGTGGGTGTAAAGCGGCATAAACACAGCCGTGAAAAGCAGCTAAACCCCATTCTAAAAATAAATTACTTTTAAAAACCCATGAAACAAAGACAGGGAAAGAGAGAGAAATTCTTACACAATTCGTTCAGGGGCTGTGATGCAACCTGGATTGACCATATCTAGACCCACAGCTGGATGAGACATAAGGGTGGACACTCTTGGGGCTGAGAGGTTTGGTGAGGTTGGGTGAGCAAACGCAGACCCTTTAAAGTAATACTGCGTGCTACCCATCGCATGGGTCCCAAATCTCCAGGTTCTAGGGCATCTACCTACATCGAAAACATGCATGAGAAACCCAGAAGATGGTAAACCGTGTGATGGGGAAAGGTTTCTAAAACGCACCTCATTTCTCATCTCCTTGTGCTCGGGTTCGCCATTCCAGCCACTTTACTAGCAATCTCCCTACTTGGAGCCTCAGCACCTTTAACCTCCTGTTCCGTACAGGTTGCAATTTGTCCTGAGGATGAACGGGAAGACGGGGAACCAATGAGAGACTAGCTCTTGGTGTTGGGACAGGCACAGGTCAGTCTATTTTCCCATCAGGAAGAAGAATTAACCACAGGCTCAGCCTGACCCGCGGAACCAGAACAGGGCCTGAAGCCATCCTGCGCTTTTGCGGCCAGCTCCCAAAAAAGCGACTTGTAAAATGGAGCTTCAGGGCACTGCAATTCACAAACCTGCAGAGTTATAAATGATAACTCTCGTCCACAAATATATTGAGGAAAGGCAAAGAAGAGGATTTGAAATCAAGGCAGAATTGCAGGAAACAGATTTCAGGAGGTAGATTCGAATCGCCTTTAAAGCACATGAAAAGCGGCAAAACGTTGACAATGATGCCCTTGGCCAAAAAGGGCGTATGCGTTTTTTCCTGAATATATTCAGGAAAAAACGCATACGCCCTTTTTGGCCAACCAAGCAACCTGGAAAGGCAAATCAGCGCTACAAAGAAGTCTCGCTTCCCATCGGTCAAAAGGGCCATGCTGAAAAAAGTGTCAAAACCAGAAATGCAGGACAGGCCATGGAGAAATGGGAGCCTTGCTACACTGATGGGCGGGATGTAAATTGCCAACAGCCACTCTGGAGAAGTGTACGGTGTGTCCTGAAACATCTAAAAAACACAGCTTAGAGAGCATAGGGCACTTCCACGCATGGGGGGATAAAGTGGGAAAATTGAAAATCAGCAAGACACAAGCACCCCAAAGTTTAGGGCTGCTCTGTTGACAAGGACCTCCACTTCATTCCACCTTAAATATCCCAGGAAAGCGAAAAATGGATAAAAAATTGTGGTCCTTATGTACAATGGAATATCACTCAGCCATGAAATCAATGTCATAAGGCTAGTAGCAGCATGATGAGTGGATTTAGGTAAGACGATTCTAAGTGAAATAAGTCACACAGAAAAGGACACTTCTCATAAGGTGTCACTTATAGAGGGAATGTAAAAACCGTTACACTTGAACTGAATTACAAAACAGAACAGAGTCACACATGCAGAAAACACACTATGGCTGCTTAACGGGAAAGGTGAGGTGGGGTGATACATAAAACAAGAGTTTCAAATTAGCTCAGATACCGTTCCATAAACCCAATATGTAATAGACAAGACCTACTCCTTGCTCAGAGAACTGGACTCAACACGCCCGATTCACCGCACAAGAATATATCTGACTAGTAATAATCTTAAAACCTATGTATTGATATCTCCCTGTTAGTGTGTCAAGTGGGTGTAAAGCGGCATAAACACAGCCGTGAAAAGCAGCTAAACCCCATTATAAAAATAAATTACTTTTAAAAACCCATGAAACAAAGACAGGGAAAGAGAGAGAAATTCTTACACAATTCGTTCAGGGGCTGTGATGCAACCTGGATTGACCATATCTAGACCCACAGCTGGATGAGACATAAGGGTGGACACTCTTGGGGCTGAGAGGTTTGGTGAGGTTGGGTGAGCAAACGCAGACCCTTTAAAGTAATACTGCGTGCTACCCATCGCATGGGTCCCAAATCTCCAGGTTCAAGGACATCTACCTACATCGAAAACATGCATGAGAAACCCAGAAGATGGTACACCGTGTGATGGGGAAAGGTTTCTAAAACGCACCTCATTTCTCATCTCCTTGTGCTCGGGTTCGCCATTCCAGCCACTTTACTAGCAATCTCCCTACTTGGAGCCTCAGCACCTTTAACCTCCTGTTCCGTACAGGTTGCAATTTGTCCTGAGGATGAACGGGAAGACGGGGAACCAATGAGAGACTAGCTCTTGGTGTTGGGACAGGCACAGGTCACTCTATTTTCCCATCAGGAAGAAGAATTAACCACAGGCTCAGCCTGACCCACGGAACCAGAACAGGGCCTGAAGCCATCCTGCGCTTTTGCGGCCAGCTCCCAAAAAAGCGACTTGTAAAATGGAGCTTCAGGGCACTGCAATTCACAAACCTGCAGAGTTATAAATGATAACTCTCGTCCACAAATATATTGAGGAAAGGCAAAGAAGAGGATTTGAAATCAAGGCAGAATTGCAGGAAACAGATTTCAGGAGGTAGATTCGAATCGCCTTTAAAGCACATGAAAAGCGGCAAAACGTTGACAATGATGCCCTTGGCCAAAAAGGGCGTATGCGTTTTTTCCTGAATATATTCAGGAAAAAACGCATACGCCCTTTTTGGCCAACCAAGCAACCTGGAAAGGCAAATCAGCGCTACAAAGAAGTCTCGCTTCCCATCGGTCAAAAGGGCCATGCTGAAAAAAGTGTCAAAACCAGAAATGCAGGACAGGCCATGGAGAAATGGGAGCCTTGCTACACTGATGGGCGGGATGTAAATTGCCAACAGCCACTCTGGAGAAGTGTACGGTGTGTCCTGAAACATCTAAAAAACACAGCTTAGAGAGCATAGGGCACTTCCACGCATGGGGGGATAAAGTGGGAAAATTGAAAATCAGCAAGACACAAGCACCCCAAAGTTTAGGGCTGCTCTGTTGACAAGGACCTCCACTTCATTCCACCTTAAATATCCCAGGAAAGCGAAAAATGGATAAAAAATTGTGGTCCTTATGTACAATGGAATATCACTCAGCCATGAAATCAATGTCATAAGGCTAGTAGCAGCATGATGAGTGGATTTAGGTAAGACGATTCTAAGTGAAATAAGTCACACAGAAAAGGACACTTCTCATAAGGTGTCACTTATAGAGGGAATGTAAAAACCGTTACACTTGAACTGAATTACAAAACAGAACAGAGTCACACATGCAGAAAACACACTATGGCTGCTTAACGGGAAAGGTGAGGTGGGGTGATACATAAAACAAGAGTTTCAAATTAGCTCAGATACCGTTCCATAAACCCAATATGTAATAGACAAGACCTACTCCTTGCTCAGAGAACTGGACTCAACACGCCCGATTCACCACACAAGAATATATCTGACTAGTAATAATCTTAAAACCTATGTATTGATATCTCTCTGTTAGTGTGTCAAGTGGGTGTAAAGCGGCATAAACACAGCCGTGAAAAGCAGCTAAACCCCATTATAAAAATAAATTACTTTTAAAAACTCATGAAACAAAGACAGGGAAAGAGAGAGAAATTCTTACACAATTCGTTCAGGGGCTGTGATGCAACCTGGATTGACCATATCTAGACCCACAGCTGGATGAGACATAAGGGTGGACACTCTTGGGGCTGAGAGGTTTGGTGAGGTTGGGTGAGCAAACGCAGACCCTTTAAAGTAATACTGCGTGCTACCCATCGCATGGGTCCCAAATCTCCAGGTTCTAGGGCATCTACCTACATCGAAAACATGCATGAGAAACCCAGAAGATGGTACACCGTGTGATGGGGAAAGGTTTCTAAAACGCACCTCATTTCTCATCTCCTTGTGCTCGGGTTCGCCATTCCAGCCACTTTACTAGCAATCTCCCTACTTGGAGCCTCAGCACCTTTAACCTCCTGTTCCGTACAGGTTGCAATTTGTCCTGAGGATGAACGGGAAGACGGGGAACCAATGAGAGACTAGCTCTTGGTGTTGGGACAGGCACAGGTCACTCTATTTTCCCATCAGGAAGAAGAATTAACCACAGGCTCAGCCTGACCCGCGGAACCAGAACAGGGCCTGAAGCCATCCTGCGCTTTTGCGGCCAGCTCCCAAAAAAGCGACTTGTAAAATGGAGCTTCAGGGCACTGCAATTCACAAACCTGCAGAGTTATAAATGATAACTCTCGTCCACAAATATATTGAGGAAAGGCAAAGAAGAGGATTTGAAATCAAGGCAGAATTGCAGGAAACAGATTTCAGGAGGTAGAGTCGAATCGCCTTTAAAGCACATGAAAAGCGGCAAAACGTTGTCAATGATGCCCTTGGCCAAAAAGGGCGTATGCGTTTTTTCCTGAATATATTCAGGAAAAAACGCATACGCCCTTTTTGGCCAACCAAGCAACCTGGAAAGGCAAATCAGCGCTACAAAGAAGTCTCGCTTCCCATCGGTCAAAAGGGCCATGCTGAAAAAAGTGTCAAAACCAGAAATGCAGGACAGGCCATGGAGAAATGGGAGCCTTGCTACACTGATGGGCGGGATGTAAATTGCCAACAGCCACTCTGGAGAAGTGTACGGTGTGTCCTGAAACATCTAAAAAACACAGCTTAGAGAGCATAGGGCACTTCCACGCATGGGGGGATAAAGTGGGAAAATTGAAAATCAGCAAGACACAAGCACCCCAAAGTTTAGGGCTGCTCTGTTGACAAGGACCTCCACTTCATTCCACCTTAAATATCCCAGGAAAGCGAAAAATGGATAAAAAATTGTGGTCCTTATGTACAATGCAATATCACTCAGCCATGAAATCAATGTCATAAGGCTAGTAGCAGCATGATGAGTGGATTTAGGTAAGACGATTCTAAGTGAAATAAGTCACACAGAAAAGGACACTTCTCATAAGGTGTCACTTATAGAGGGAATGTAAAAACCGTTACACTTGAACTGAATTACAAAACAGAACAGAGTCACACATGCAGAAAACACACTATGGCTGCTTAACGGGAAAGGTGAGGTGGGGTGATACATAAAACAAGAGTTTCAAATTAGCTCAGATACCGTTCCATAAACCCAATATGTAATAGACAAGACCTACTCCTTGCTCAGAGAACTGGACTCAACACGCCCGATTCACCGCACAAGAATATATCTGACTAGTAATAATCTTAAAACCTATGTATTGATATCTCTCTGTTAGTGTGTCAAGTGGGTGTAAAGCGGCATAAACACAGCCGTGAAAAGCAGCTAAACCCCATTATAAAAATAAATTACTTTTAAAAACCCATGAAACAAAGACAGGGAAAGAGAGAGAAATTCTTACACAATTCGTTCAGGGGCTGTGATGCAACCTGGATTGACCATATCTAGACCCACAGCTGGATGAGACATAAGGGTGGACACTCTTGGGGCTGAGAGGTTTGGTGAGGTTGGGTGAGCAAACGCAGACCCTTTAAAGTAATACTGCGTGCTACCCATCGCATGGGTCCCAAATCTCCAGGTTCAAGGGCATCTACCTACATCGAAAACATGCATGAGAAACCCAGAAGATGGTACACCGTGTGATGGGGAAAGGTTTCTAAAACGCACCTCATTTCTCATCTCCTTGTGCTCGGGTTCGCCATTCCAGCCACTTTACTAGCAATCTCCCTACTTGGAGCATCAGCACCTTTAACCTCCTGTTCCGTACAGGTTGCAATTTGTCCTGAGGATGAACGGGAAGACGGGGAACCAATGAGAGACTAGCTCTTGGTGTTGGGACAGGCACAGGTCACTCTATTTTCCCATCAGGAAGAAGAATTAACCACAGGCTCAGCCTGACCCGCGGAACCAGAACAGGGCCTGAAGCCATCCTGCGCTTTTGCGGCCAGCTCCCAAAAAAGCGAGTTGTAAAATGGAGCTTCAGGGCACTGCAATTCACAAACCTGCAGAGTTATAAATGATAACTCTCGTCCACAAATATATTGAGGAAAGGCAAAGAAGAGGATTTGAAATCAAGGCAGAATTGCAGGAAACAGATTTCAGGAGGTAGATTCGAATCGCCTTTAAAGCACATGAAAAGCGGCAAAACGTTGACAATGATGCCCTTGGCCAAAAAGGGCGTATGCGTTTTTTCCTGAATATATTCAGGAAAAAACGCATACGCCCTTTTTGGCCAACCAAGCAACCTGGAAAGGCAAATCAGCGCTACAAAGAAGTCTCGCTTCCCATCGGTCAAAAGGGCCATGCTGAAAAAAGTGTCAAAACCAGAAATGCAGGACAGGCCATGGAGAAATGGGAGCCTTGCTACACTGATGGGCGGGATGTAAATTGCCAACAGCCACTCTGGAGAAGTGTACGGTGTGTCCTGAAACATCTAAAAAACACAGCTTAGAGAGCATAGGGCACTTCCACGCATGGGGGGATAAAGTGGGAAAATTGAAAATCAGCAAGACACAAGCACCCCAAAGTTTAGGGCTGCTCTGTTGACAAGGACCTCCACTTCATTCCACCTTAAATATCCCAGGAAAGCGAAAAATGGATAAAAAATTGTGGTCCTTATGTACAATGGAATATCACTCAGCCATGAAATCAATGTCATAAGGCTAGTAGCAGCATGATGAGTGGATTTAGGTAAGACGATTCTAAGTGAAATAAGTCACACAGAAAAGGACACTTCTCATAAGGTGTCACTTATAGAGGGAATGTAAAAACCGTTACACTTGAACTGAATTACAAAACAGAACAGAGTCACACATGCAGAAAACACACTATGGCTGCTTAACGGGAAAGGTGAGGTGGGGTGATACATAAAACAAGAGTTTCAAATTAGCTCAGATACCGTTCCATAAACCCAATATGTAATAGACAAGACCTACTCCTTGCTCAGAGAACTGGACTCAACACGCCCGATTCACCGCACAAGAATATATCTGACTAGTAATAATCTTAAAACCTATGTATTGATATCTCTCTGTTAGTGTGTCAAGTGGGTGTAAAGCGGCATAAACACAGCCGTGAAAAGCAGCTAAACCCCATTCTAAAAATAAATTACTTTTAAAAACCCATGAAACAAAGACAGGGAAAGAGAGAGAAATTCTTACACAATTCGTTCAGGGGCTGTGATGCAACCTGGATTGACCATATCTAGACCCACAGCTGGATGAGACATAAGGGTGGACACTCTTGTGGCTGAGAGGTTTGGTGAGGTTGGGTGAGCAAACGCAGACCCTTTAAAGTAATACTGCGTGCTACCCATTGCATGGGTCCCAAATCTCCAGGTTCTAGGGCATCTACCTACATCGAAAACATGCATGAGAAACCCAGAAGATGGTACACCGTGTGATGGGGAAAGGTTTCTAAAACGCACCTCATTTCTCATCTCCTTGTGCTCGGGTTCGCCATTCCAGCCACTTTACTAGCAATCTCCCTACTTGGAGCCTCAGCACCTTTAACCTCCTGTTCCGTACAGGTTGCAATTTGTCCTGAGGATGAACGGGAAGACGGGGAACCAATGAGAGACTAGCTCTTGGTGTTGGGACAGGCACAGGTCACTCTATTTTCCCATCAGGAAGAAGAATTAACCACAGGCTCAGCCTGACCCGCGGAACCAGAACAGGGCCTGAAGCCATCCTGCGCTTTTGCGGCCAGCTCCCAAAAAAGCGAGTTGTAAAATGGAGCTTCAGGGCACTGCAATTCACAAACCTGCAGAGTTATAAATGATAACTCTCGTCCACAAATATATTGAGGAAAGGCAAAGAAGAGGATTTGAAATCAAGGCAGAATTGCAGGAAACAGATTTCAGGAGGTAGAGTCGAATCGCCTTTAAAGCACATGAAAAGCGGCAAAACGTTGTCAATGATGCCCTTGGCCAAAAAGGGCGTATGCGTTTTTTCCTGAATATATTCAGGAAAAAACGCATACGCCCTTTTTGGCCAACCAAGCAACCTGGAAAGGCAAATCAGCGCTACAAAGAAGTCTCGCTTCCCATCGGTCAAAAGGGCCATGCTGAAAAAAGTGTCAAAACCAGAAATGCAGGACAGGCCATGGAGAAATGGGAGCCTTGCTACACTGATGGGCGGGATGTAAATTGCCAACAGCCACTCTGGAGAAGTGTACGGTGTGTCCTGAAACATCTAAAAAACACAGCTTAGAGAGCATAGGGCACTTCCACGCATGGGGGGATAAAGTGGGAAAATTGAAAATCAGCAAGACACAAGCACCCCAAAGTTTAGGGCTGCTCTGTTGACAAGGACCTCCACTTCATTCCACCTTAAATATCCCAGGAAAGCGAAAAATGGATAAAAAATTGTGGTCCTTATGTACAATGCAATATCACTCAGCCATGAAATCAATGTCATAAGGCTAGTAGCAGCATGATGAGTGGATTTAGGTAAGACGATTCTAAGTGAAATAAGTCACACAGAAAAGGACACTTCTCATAAGGTGTCACTTATAGAGGGAATGTAAAAACCGTTACACTTGAACTGAATTACAAAACAGAACAGAGTCACACATGCAGAAAACACACTATGGCTGCTTAACGGGAAAGGTGAGGTGGGGTGATACATAAAACAAGAGTTTCAAATTAGCTCAGATACCGTTCCATAAACCCAATATGTAATAGACAAGACCTACTCCTTGCTCAGAGAACTGGACTCAACACGCCCGATTCACCGCACAAGAATATATCTGACTAGTAATAATCTTAAAACCTATGTATTGATATCTCTCTGTTAGTGTGTCAAGTGGGTGTAAAGCGGCATAAACACAGCCGTGAAAAGCAGCTAAACCCCATTATAAAAATAAATTACTTTTAAAAACCCATGAAACAAAGACAGGGAAAGAGAGAGAAATTCTTACACAATTCGTTCAGGGGCTGTGATGCAACCTGGATTGACCATATCTAGACCCACAGCTGGATGAGACATAAGGGTGGACACTCTTGGGGCTGAGAGGTTTGGTGAGGTTGGGTGAGCAAACGCAGACCCTTTAAAGTAATACTGCGTGCTACCCATCGCATGGGTCCCAAATCTCCAGGTTCAAGGGCATCTACCTACATCGAAAACATGCATGAGAAACCCAGAAGATGGTACACCGTGTGATGGGGAAAGGTTTCTAAAACGCACCTCATTTCTCATCTCCTTGTGCTCGGGTTCGCCATTCCAGCCACTTTACTAGCAATCTCCCTACTTGGAGCATCAGCACCTTTAACCTCCTGTTCCGTACAGGTTGCAATTTGTCCTGAGGATGAACGGGAAGACGGGGAACCAATGAGAGACTAGCTCTTGGTGTTGGGACAGGCACAGGTCACTCTATTTTCCCATCAGGAAGAAGAATTAACCACAGGCTCAGCCTGACCCGCGGAACCAGAACAGGGCCTGAAGCCATCCTGCGCTTTTGCGGCCAGCTCCCAAAAAAGCGAGTTGTAAAATGGAGCTTCAGGGCACTGCAATTCACAAACCTGCAGAGTTATAAATGATAACTCTCGTCCACAAATATATTGAGGAAAGGCAAAGAAGAGGATTTGAAATCAAGGCAGAATTGCAGGAAACAGATTTCAGGAGGTAGATTCGAATCGCCTTTAAAGCACATGAAAAGCGGCAAAACGTTGACAATGATGCCCTTGGCCAAAAAGGGCGTATGCGTTTTTTCCTGAATATATTCAGGAAAAAACGCATACGCCCTTTTTGGCCAACCAAGCAACCTGGAAAGGCAAATCAGCGCTACAAAGAAGTCTCGCTTCCCATCGGTCAAAAGGGCCATGCTGAAAAAAGTGTCAAAACCAGAAATGCAGGACAGGCCATGGAGAAATGGGAGCCTTGCTACACTGATGGGCGGGATGTAAATTGCCAACAGCCACTCTGGAGAAGTGTACGGTGTGTCCTGAAACATCTAAAAAACACAGCTTAGAGAGCATAGGGCACTTCCACGCATGGGGGGATAAAGTGGGAAAATTGAAAATCAGCAAGACACAAGCACCCCAAAGTTTAGGGCTGCTCTGTTGACAAGGACCTCCACTTCATTCCACCTTAAATATCCCAGGAAAGCGAAAAATGGATAAAAAATTGTGGTCCTTATGTACAATGGAATATCACTCAGCCATGAAATCAATGTCATAAGGCTAGTAGCAGCATGATGAGTGGATTTAGGTAAGACGATTCTAAGTGAAATAAGTCACACAGAAAAGGACACTTCTCATAAGGTGTCACTTATAGAGGGAATGTAAAAACCGTTACACTTGAACTGAATTACAAAACAGAACAGAGTCACACATGCAGAAAACACACTATGGCTGCTTAACGGGAAAGGTGAGGTGGGGTGATACATAAAACAAGAGTTTCAAATTAGCTCAGATACCGTTCCATAAACCCAATATGTAATAGACAAGACCTACTCCTTGCTCAGAGAACTGGACTCAACACGCCCGATTCACCGCACAAGAATATATCTGACTAGTAATAATCTTAAAACCTATGTATTGATATCTCTCTGTTAGTGTGTCAAGTGGGTGTAAAGCGGCATAAACACAGCCGTGAAAAGCAGCTAAACCCCATTATAAAAATAAATTACTTTTAAAAACTCATGAAACAAAGACAGGGAAAGAGAGAGAAATTCTTACACAATTCGTTCAGGGGCTGTGATGCAACCTGGATTGACCATATCTAGACCCACAGCTGGATGAGACATAAGGGTGGACACTCTTGGGGCTGAGAGGTTTGGTGAGGTTGGGTGAGCAAACGCAGACCCTTTAAAGTAATACTGCGTGCTACCCATCGCATGGGTCCCAAATCTCCAGGTTCTAGGGCATCTACCTACATCGAAAACATGCATGAGAAACCCAGAAGATGGTAAACCGTGTGATGGGGAAAGGTTTCTAAAACGCACCTCATTTCTCATCTCCTTGTGCTCGGGTTCGCCATTCCAGCCACTTTACTAGCAATCTCCCTACTTGGAGCCTCAGCACCTTTAACCTCCTGTTCCGTACAGGTTGCAATTTGTCCTGAGGATGAACGGGAAGACGGGGAACCAATGAGAGACTAGCTCTTGGTGTTTGGACAGGCACAGGTCAGTCTATTTTCCCATCAGGAAGAAGAATTAACCACAGGCTCAGCCTGACCCGCGGAACCAGAACAGGGCCTGAAGCCATCCTGCGCTTTTGCGGCCAGCTCCCAAAAAAGCGACTTGTAAAATGGAGCTTCAGGGCACTGCAATTCACAAACCTGCAGAGTTATAAATGATAACTCTCGTCCACAAATATATTGAGGAAAGGCAAAGAAGAGGATTTGAAATCAAGGCAGAATTGCAGGAAACAGATTTCAGGAGGTAGATTCGAATCGCCTTTAAAGCACATGAAAAGCGGCAAAACGTTGACAATGATGCCCTTGGCCAAAAAGGGCGTATGCGTTTTTTCCTGAATATATTCAGGAAAAAACGCATACGCCCTTTTTGGCCAACCAAGCAACCTGGAAAGGCAAATCAGCGCTACAAAGAAGTCTCGCTTCCCATCGGTCAAAAGGGCCATGCTGAAAAAAGTGTCAAAACCAGAAATGCAGGACAGGCCATGGAGAAATGGGAGCCTTGCTACACTGATGGGCGGGATGTAAATTGCCAACAGCCACTCTGGAGAAGTGTACGGTGTGTCCTGAAACATCTAAAAAACACAGCTTAGAGAGCATAGGGCACTTCCACGCATGGGGGGATAAAGTGGGAAAATTGAAAATCAGCAAGACACAAGCACCCCAAAGTTTAGGGCTGCTCTGTTGACAAGGACCTCCACTTCATTCCACCTTAAATATCCCAGGAAAGCGAAAAATGGATAAAAAATTGTGGTCCTTATGTACAATGGAATATCACTCAGCCATGAAATCAATGTCATAAGGCTAGTAGCAGCATGATGAGTGGATTTAGGTAAGACGATTCTAAGTGAAATAAGTCACACAGAAAAGGACACTTCTCATAAGGTGTCACTTATAGAGGGAATGTAAAAACCGTTACACTTGAACTGAATTACAAAACAGAACAGAGTCACACATGCAGAAAACACACTATGGCTGCTTAACGGGAAAGGTGAGGTGGGGTGATACATAAAACAAGAGTTTCAAATTAGCTCAGATACCGTTCCATAAACCCAATATGTAATAGACAAGACCTACTCCTTGCTCAGAGAACTGGACTCAACACGCCCGATTCACCGCACAAGAATATATCTGACTAGTAATAATCTTAAAACCTATGTATTGATATCTCTCTGTTAGTGTGTCAAGTGGGTGTAAAGCGGCATAAACACAGCCGTGAAAAGCAGCTAAACCCCATTATAAAAATAAATTACTTTTAAAAACTCATGAAACAAAGACAGGGAAAGAGAGAGAAATTCTTACACAATTCGTTCAGGGGCTGTGATGCAACCTGGATTGACCATATCTAGACCCACAGCTGGATGAGACATAAGGGTGGACACTCTTGGGGCTGAGAGGTTTGGTGAGGTTGGGTGAGCAAACGCAGACCCTTTAAAGTAATACTGCGTGCTACCCATCGCATGGGTCCCAAATCTCCAGGTTCTAGGGCATCTACCTACATCGAAAACATGCATGAGAAACCCAGAAGATGGTAAACCGTGTGATGGGGAAAGGTTTCTAAAACGCACCTCATTTCTCATCTCCTTGTGCTCGGGTTCGCCATTCCAGCCACTTTACTAGCAATCTCCCTACTTGGAGCCTCAGCACCTTTAACCTCCTGTTCCGTACAGGTTGCAATTTGTCCTGAGGATGAACGGGAAGACGGGGAACCAATGAGAGACTAGCTCTTGGTGTTTGGACAGGCACAGGTCAGTCTATTTTCCCATCAGGAAGAAGAATTAACCACAGGCTCAGCCTGACCCGCGGAACCAGAACAGGGCCTGAAGCCATCCTGCGCTTTTGCGGCCAGCTCCCAAAAAAGCGACTTGTAAAATGGAGCTTCAGGGCACTGCAATTCACAAACCTGCAGAGTTATAAATGATAACTCTCGTCCACAAATATATTGAGGAAAGGCAAAGAAGAGGATTTGAAATCAAGGCAGAATTGCAGGAAACAGATTTCAGGAGGTAGATTCGAATCGCCTTTAAAGCACATGAAAAGCGGCAAAACGTTGACAATGATGCCCTTGGCCAAAAAGGGCGTATGCGTTTTTTCCTGAATATATTCAGGAAAAAACGCATACGCCCTTTTTGGCCAACCAAGCAACCTGGAAAGGCAAATCAGCGCTACAAAGAAGTCTCGCTTCCCATCGGTCAAAAGGGCCATGCTGAAAAAAGTGTCAAAACCAGAAATGCAGGACAGGCCATGGAGAAATGGGAGCCTTGCTACACTGATGGGCGGGATGTAAATTGCCAACAGCCACTCTGGAGAAGTGTACGGTGTGTCCTGAAACATCTAAAAAACACAGCTTAGAGAGCATAGGGCACTTCCACGCATGGGGGGATAAAGTGGGAAAATTGAAAATCAGCAAGACACAAGCACCCCAAAGTTTAGGGCTGCTCTGTTGACAAGGACCTCCACTTCATTCCACCTTAAATATCCCAGGAAAGTGAAAAAAGGATAAAAAATTTGTGGTCCTTATGTACAATGGAATATCACTCAGCCATGAAATCAATGTCATAAGGCTAGTAGCAGCATGATGAGTGGATTTAGGTAAGACGATTCTAAGTGAAATAAGTCACACAGAAAAGGACACTTCTCATAAGGTGTCACTTATAGAGGGAATGTAAAAATCGTTACACTTGAACTGAATTACAAAACAGAACAGAGTCACACATGCAGAAAACACACTATGGCTGCTTAACGGGAAAGGTGAGGTGGGGTGATACATAAAACAAGAGTTTCAAATTAGCTCAGATACCGTTCCATAAACCCAATATGTAATAGACAAGACCTACTCCTTGCTCAGAGAACTGGACTCAACACGCCCGATTCACCGCACAAGAATATATCTGACTAGTAATAATCTTAAAACCTATGTATTGATATCTCCCTGTTAGTGTGTCAAGTGGGTGTAAAGCGGCATAAACACAGCCGTGAAAAGCAGCTAAACCCCATTATAAAAATAAATTACTTTTAAAAACCCATGAAACAAAGACAGGGAAAGAGAGAGAAATTCTTACACAATTCGTTCAGGGGCTGTGATGCAACCTGGATTGACCATATCTAGACCCACAGCTGGATGAGACATAAGGGTAGACACTCTTGGGGCTGAGAGGTTTGGTGAGGTTGGGTGAGCAAACGCAGACCCTTTAAAGTAATACTGCGTGCTACCCATCGCATGGGTCCCAAATCTCCAGGTTCAAGGGCATCTTCCTACATCGAAAACATGCATGAGAAACCCAGAAGATGGTACACCGTGTGATGGGGAAAGGTTTCTAAAACGCACCTCATTTCTCATCTCCTTGTGCTCGGGTTCGCCATTCCAGCCACTTTACTAGCAATCTCCCTACTTGGAGCCTCAGCACCTTTAACCTCCTGTTCCGTACAGGTTCCAATTTGTCCTGAGGATGAACGGGAAGACGGGGAACCAATGAGAGACTAGCTCTTGGTGTTGGGACAGGCACAGGTCAGTCTATTTTCCCATCAGGAAGAAGAATTAACCACAGGCTCAGCCTGCCCCCCGGAACCAGAACAGGGCCTGAAGCCATCCTGCGCTTTTGCGGCCAGCTCCCAAAAAAGCGACTTGTAAAATGGAGCTTCAGGGCACTGCAATTCACAAACCTGCAGAGTTATAAATGATAACTCTCGTCCACAAATATATTGAGGAAAGGCAAAGAAGAGGATTTGAAATCAAGGCAGAATTGCAGGAAACAGATTTCAGGAGGTAGATTCGAATCGCCTTTAAAGCACATGAAAAGCGGCAAAACGTTGACAATGATGCCCTTGGCCAAAAAGGGCGTATGCGTTTTTTCCTGAATATATTCAGGAAAAAACGCATACGCCCTTTTTGGCCAACCAAGCAACCTGGAAAGGCAAATCAGCGCTACAAAGAAGTCTCGCTTCCCATCGGTCAAAAGGGCCATGCTGAAAAAAGTGTCAAAACCAGAAATGCAGGACAGGCCATGGAGAAATGGGAGCCTTGCTACACTGATGGGCGGGATGTAAATTGCCAACAGCCACTCTGGAGAAGTGTACGGTGTGTCCTGAAACATCTAAAAAACACAGCTTAGAGAGCATAGGGCACTTCCACGCATGGGGGGATAAAGTGGGAAAATTGAAAATCAGCAAGACACAAGCACCCCAAAGTTTAGGGCTGCTCTGTTGACAAGGACCTCCACTTCATTCCACCTTAAATATCCCAGGAAAGCGAAAAATGGATAAAAAATTGTGGTCCTTATGTACAATGGAATATCACTCAGCCATGAAATCAATGTCATAAGGCTAGTAGCAGCATGATGAGTGGATTTAGGTAAGACGATTCTAAGTGAAATAAGTCACACAGAAAAGGACACTTCTCATAAGGTGTCACTTATAGAGGGAATGTAAAAACCGTTACACTTGAACTGAATTACAAAACAGAACAGAGTCACACATGCAGAAAACACACTATGGCTGCTTAACGGGAAAGGTGAGGTGGGGTGATACATAAAACAAGAGTTTCAAATTAGCTCAGATACCGTTCCATAAACCCAATATGTAATAGACAAGACCTACTCCTTGCTCAGAGAACTGGACTCAACACGCCCGATTCACCGCACAAGAATATATCTGACTAGTAATAATCTTAAAACCTATGTATTGATATCTCTCTGTTAGTGTGTCAAGTGGGTGTAAAGCGGCATAAACACAGCCGTGAAAAGCAGCTAAACCCCATTCTAAAAATAAATTACTTTTAAAAACCCATGAAACAAAGACAGGGAAAGAGAGAGAAATTCTTACACAATTCGTTCAGGGGCTGTGATGCAACCTGGATTGACCATATATAGACCCACAGCTGGATGAGACATAAGGGTGGACACTCTTGGGGCTGAGAGGTTTGGTGAGGTTGGGTGAGCAAACGCAGACCCTTTAAAGTAATACTGCGTGCTACCCATCGCATGGGTCCCAAATCTCCAGGTTCAAGGGCATCTACCTACATCGAAAACATGCATGAGAAACCCAGAAGATGGTACACCGTGTGATGGGGAAAGGTTTCTAAAACGCACCTCATTTCTCATCTCCTTGTGCTCGGGTTCGCCATTCCAGCCACTTTACTAGCAATCTCCCTACTTGGAGCATCAGCACCTTTAACCTCCTGTTCCGTACAGGTTGCAATTTGTCCTGAGAATGAACGGGAAGACGGGGAACCAATGAGAGACTAGCTCTTGGTGTTGGGACAGGCACAGGTCACTCTATTTTCCCATCAGGAAGAAGAATTAACCACAGGCTCAGCCTGACCCGCGGAACCAGAACAGGGCCTGAAGCCATCCTGCGCTTTTGCGGCCAGCTCCCAAAAAAGCGACTTGTAAAATGGAGCTTCAGGGCACTGCAATTCACAAACCTGCAGAGTTATAAATGATAACTCTCGTCCACAAATATATTGAGGAAAGGCAAAGAAGAGGATTTGAAATCAAGGCAGAATTGCAGGAAACAGATTTCAGGAGGTAGATTCGAATCGCCTTTAAAGCACATGAAAAGCGGCAAAACGTTGTCAATGATGCCCTTGGCCAAAAAGGGCGTATGCGTTTTTTCCTGAATATATTCAGGAAAAAACGCATACGCCCTTTTTGGCCAACCAAGCAACCTGGAAAGGCAAATCAGCGCTACAAAGAAGTCTCGCTTCCCATCGGTCAAAAGGGCCATGCTGAAAAAAGTGTCAAAACCAGAAATGCAGGACAGGCCATGGAGAAATGGGAGCCTTGCTACACTGATGGGCGGGATGTAAATTGCCAACAGCCACTCTGGAGAAGTGTACGGTGTGTCCTGAAACATCTAAAAAACACAGCTTAGAGAGCATAGGGCACTTCCACGCATGGGGGGATAAAGTGGGAAAATTGAAAATCAGCAAGACACAAGCACCCCAAAGTTTAGGGCTGCTCTGTTGACAAGGACCTCCACTTCATTCCACCTTAAATATCCCAGGAAAGCGAAAAATGGATAAAAAATTGTGGTCCTTATGTACAATGGAATATCACTCAGCCATGAAATCAATGTCATAAGGCTAGTAGCAGCATGATGAGTGGATTTAGGTAAGACGATTCTAAGTGAAATAAGTCACACAGAAAAGGACACTTCTCATAAGGTGTCACTTATAGAGGGAATGTAAAAACCGTTACACTTGAACTGAATTACAAAACAGAACAGAGTCACACATGCAGAAAACACACTATGGCTGCTTAACGGGAAAGGTGAGGTGGGGTGATACATAAAACAAGAGTTTCAAATTAGCTCAGATACCGTTCCATAAACCCAATATGTAATAGACAAGACCTACTCCTTGCTCAGAGAACTGGACTCAACACGCCCGATTCACCGCACAAGAATATATCTGACTAGTAATAATCTTAAAACCTATGTATTGATATCTCTCTGTTAGTGTGTCAAGTGGGTGTAAAGCGGCATAAACACAGCCGTGAAAAGCAGCTAAACCCCATTATAAAAATAAATTACTTTTAAAAACCCATGAAACAAAGACAGGGAAAGAGAGAGAAATTCTTACACAATTCGTTCAGGGGCTGTGATGCAACCTGGATTGACCATATCTAGACCCACAGCTGGATGAGACATAAGGGTGGACACTCTTGGGGCTGAGAGGTTTGGTGAGGTTGGGTGAGCAAACGCAGACCCTTTAAAGTAATACTGCGTGCTACCCATCGCATGGGTCCCAAATCTCCAGGTTCAAGGGCATCTACCTACATCGAAAACATGCATGAGAAACCCAGAAGATGGTACACCGTGTGATGGGGAAAGGTTTCTAAAACGCACCTCATTTCTCATCTCCTTGTGCTCGGGTTCGCCATTCCAGCCACTTTACTAGCAATCTCCCTACTTGGAGCATCAGCACCTTTAACCTCCTGTTCCGTACAGGTTGCAATTTGTCCTGAGGATGAACGGGAAGACGGGGAACCAATGAGAGACTAGCTCTTGGTGTTGGGACAGGCACAGGTCACTCTATTTTCCCATCAGGAAGAAGAATTAACCACAGGCTCAGCCTGACCCGCGGAACCAGAACAGGGCCTGAAGCCATCCTGCGCTTTTGCGGCCAGCTCCCAAAAAAGCGAGTTGTAAAATGGAGCTTCAGGGCACTGCAATTCACAAACCTGCAGAGTTATAAATGATAACTCTCGTCCACAAATATATTGAGGAAAGGCAAAGAAGAGGATTTGAAATCAAGGCAGAATTGCAGGAAACAGATTTCAGGAGGTAGATTCGAATCGCCTTTAAAGCACATGAAAAGCGGCAAAACTTTGACAATGATGCCCTTGGCCAAAAAGGGCGTATGCGTTTTTTCCTGAATATATTCAGGAAAAAACGCATACGCCCTTTTTGGCCAACCAAGCAACCTGGAAAGGCAAATCAGCGCTACAAAGAAGTCTCGCTTCCCATCGGTCAAAAGGGCCATGCTGAAAAAAGTGTCAAAACCAGAAATGCAGGACAGGCCATGGAGAAATGGGAGCCTTGCTACACTGATGGGCGGGATGTAAATTGCCAACAGCCACTCTGGAGCAGTGTACGGTGTGTCCTGAAACATCTAAAAAACACAGCTTAGAGAGCATAGGGCACTTCCACGCATGGGGGGATAAAGTGGGAAAATTGAAAATCAGCAAGACACAAGCACCCCAAAGTTTAGGGCTGCTCTGTTGACAAGGACCTCCACTTCATTCCACCTTAAATATCCCAGGAAAGCGAAAAATGGATAAAAAATTGTGGTCCTTATGTACAATGGAATATCACTCAGCCATGAAATCAATGTCATAAGGCTAGTAGCAGCATGATGAGTGGATTTAGGTAAGACGATTCTAAGTGAAATAAGTCACCCAGAAAAGGACACTTCTCATAAGGTGTCACTTATAGAGGGAATGTAAAAACCGTTACACTTGAACTGAATTACAAAACAGAACAGAGTCACACATGCAGAAAACACACTATGGCTGCTTAACGGGAAAGGTGAGGTGGGGTGATACATAAAACAAGAGTTTCAAATTAGCTCAGATACCGTTCCATAAACCCAATATGTAATAGACAAGACCTACTCCTTGCTCAGAGAACTGGACTCAACACGCCCGATTCACCGCACAAGAATATATCTGACTAGTAATAATCTTAAAACCTATGTATTGATATCTCTCTGTTAGTGTGTCAAGTGGGTGTAAAGCGGCCTAAACACAGCCGTGAAAAGCAGCTAAACCCCATTATAAAAATAAATTACTTTTAAAAACCCATGAAACAAAGACAGGGAAAGAGAGAGAAATTCTTACACAATTCGTTCAGGGGCTGTGATGCAACCTGGATTGACCATATCTAGACCCACAGCTGGATGAGACATAAGGGTGGACACTCTTGGGGCTGAGAGGTTTGGTGAGGTTGGGTGAGCAAACGCAGACCCTTTAAAGTAATACTGCGTGCTACCCATCGCATGGGTCCCAAATCTCCAGGTTCAAGGGCATCTTCCTACATCGAAAACATGCATGAGAAACCCAGAAGATGGTACACCGTGTGATGGGGAAAGGTTTCTAAAACGCACCTCATTTCTCATCTCCTTGTGCTCGGGTTCGCCATTCCAGACACTTTACTAGCAATCTCCCTACTTGGAGCATCAGCACCTTTAACCTCCTGTTCCGTACAGGTTGCAATTTGTCCTGAGGATGAACGGGAAGACGGGGAACCAATGAGAGACTAGCTCTTGTTGTTGGGACAGGCACAGGTCACTCTATTTTCCCATCAGGAAGAAGAATTAACCACAGGCTCAGCCTGCCCCCCGGAACCAGAACAGGGCCTGAAGCCATCCTGCGCTTTTGCGGGCGGCTCCCAAAAATGCGACTTGTAAAATGGAGCTTCAGGGCCCTGCAATTCACAAACCTGCAGAGTTATAAATGGTAACTCTCGTCCACAAATATATTGAGGGAAGGCAAAGAAGAGGATTTGAAATCAAGGCAGAATTGCAGGAAACAGATTTCAGGAGGTAGATTCGAATCGCCTTTAAAGCACATGAAAAGCGGCAAAACGTTGACAATGATGCCCTTGGCCAAAAAGGGCGTATGCGTTTTTTCCTGAATATATTCAGGAAAAAACGCATACGCCCTTTTTGGCCAACCAAGCAACCTGGAAAGGCAAATCAGCGCTACAAAGAAGTCTCGCTTCCCATCGGTCAAAAGGGCCATGCTGAAAAAAGTGTCAAAACCAGAAATGCAGGACAAGCCATGGAGAAATGGGAGCCTTGCTACACTGATGGGCGGGATGTACATTGCCAACAGCCACTCTGGAGAAGTGTACGGTGTGTCCTGAAACATCTAAAAAACACAGCTTAGAGAGCATAGGGCACTTCCACGCATGGGGGGATAAAGTGGGAAAATTGAAAATCAGCAAGACACAAGCACCCCAAAGTTTAGGGCTGCTCTGTTGACAAGGACCTCCACTTCCTTCCACCTTAAATATCCCAGGAAAGCGAAAAATGGATAAAAAAGTTGTGGTCCTTATGTACAATGGAATATCACTCAGCCATGAAATCAATGTCATAAGGCTAGTAGCAGCATGATGAGTGGATTTAGGTAAGACGATTCTAAGTGAAATAAGTCACACAGAAAAGGACACTTCTCATAAGGTGTCACTTATAGAGGGAATGTAAAAACCGTTACACTTGAACTGAATTACAAAACAGAACAGAGTCACACATGCAGAAAACACACTATGGCTGCTTAACGGGAAAGGTGAGGTGGGGTGATACATAAAACAAGAGTTTCAAATTAGCTAAGATACCGTTCCATAAACCCAATATGTAATAGACAAGACCTACTCCTTGCTCAGAGAACTGGACTCAACACGCCCGATTCACCGCACAAGAATATATCTGACCAGTAATAATCTTAAAACCTATGTATTGATATCTCTCTGTTAGTGTGTCAAGTGGGTGTAAAGCGGCCTAAACACAGCCGTGAAAAGCAGCTAAACCCCATTATAAAAATAAATTACTTTTAAAAACCCATGAAACAAAGACAGGGAAAGAGAGAGAAATTCTTACACAATTCGTTCAGGGGCTGTGATGCAACCTGGATTGACCATATCTAGACCCACAGCTGGATGAGACATAAGGGTGGACACTCTTGGGGCTGAGAGGTTTGGTGAGGTTGGGTGAGCAAACGCAGACCCTTTAAAGTAATACTGCGTGCTACCCATCGCATGGGTCCCAAATCTCCAGGTTCAAGGGCATCTTCCTACATCGAAAACATGCATGAGAAACCCAGAAGATGGTACACCGTGTGATGGGGAAAGGTTTCTAAAACGCACCTCATTTCTCATCTCCTTGTGCTCGGGTTCGCCATTCCAGCCACTTTACTAGCAATCTCCCTACTTGGAGCATCAGCACCTTTAACCTCCTGTTCCGTACAGGTTGCAATTTGTCCTGAGGATGAACGGGAAGACGGGGAACCAATGAGAGACTAGCTCTTGGTGTTGGGACAGGCACAGGTCACTCTATTTTCCCATCAGGAAGAAGAATTAACCACAGGCTCAGCCTGCCCCCCGGAACCAGAACAGGGCCTGAAGCCATCCTGCGCTTTTGCGGGCGGCTCCCAAAAATGCGACTTGTAAAATGGAGCTTCAGGGCCCTGCAATTCACAAACCTGCAGAGTTATAAATGATAACTCTCGTCCACAAATATATTGAGGAAAGGCAAAGAAGAGGATTTGAAATCAAGGCAGAATTGCAGGAAACAGATTTCAGGAGGTAGATTCGAATCGCCTTTAAAGCACATGAAAAGCGGCAAAACGTTGACAATGATGCCCTTGGCCAAAAAGGGCGTATGCGTTTTTTCCTGAATATATTCAGGAAAAAACGCATACGCCCTTTTTGGCCAACCAAGCAACCTGGAAAGGCAAATCAGCGCTACAAAGAAGTCTCGCTTCCCATCGGTCAAAAGGGCCATGCTGAAAAAAGTGTCAAAACCAGAAATGCAGGACAGGCCATGGAGAAATGGGAGCCTTGCTACACTGATGGGCGGGATGTAAATTGCCAACAGCCACTCTGGAGAAGTGTACGGTGTGTCCTGAAACATCTAAAAAACACAGCTTAGAGAGCATAGGGCACTTCCACGCATGGGGGGATAAAGTGGGAAAATTGAAAATCAGCAAGACACAAGCACCCCAAAGTTTAGGGCTGCTCTGTTGACAAGGACCTCCACTTCATTCCACCTTAAATATCCCAGGAAAGCGAAAAATGGATAAAAAATTGTGGTCCTTATGTACAATGGAATATCACTCAGCCATGAAATCAATGTCATAAGGCTAGTAGCAGCATGATGAGTGGATTTAGGTAAGACGATTCTAAGTGAAATAAGTCACCCAGAAAAGGACACTTCTCATAAGGTGTCACTTATAGAGGGAATGTAAAAACCGTTACACTTGAACTGAATTACAAAACAGAACAGAGTCACACATGCAGAAAACACACTATGGCTGCTTAACGGGAAAGGTGAGGTGGGGTGATACATAAAACAAGAGTTTCAAATTAGCTCAGATACCGTTCCATAAACCCAATATGTAATAGACAAGACCTACTCCTTGCTCAGAGAACTGGACTCAACACGCCCGATTCACCGCACAAGAATATATCTGACTAGTAATAATCTTAAAACCTATGTATTGATATCTCTCTGTTAGTGTGTCAAGTGGGTGTAAAGCGGCCTAAACACAGCCGTGAAAAGCAGCTAAACCCCATTATAAAAATAAATTACTTTTAAAAACCCATGAAACAAAGACAGGGAAAGAGAGAGAAATTCTTACACAATTCGTTCAGGGGCTGTGATGCAACCTGGATTGACCATATCTAGACCCACAGCTGGATGAGACATAAGGGTGGACACTCTTGGGGCTGAGAGGTTTGGTGAGGTTGGGTGAGCAAACGCAGACCCTTTAAAGTAATACTGCGTGCTACCCATCGCATGGGTCCCAAATCTCCAGGTTCAAGGGCATCTTCCTACATCGAAAACATGCATGAGAAACCCAGAAGATGGTACACCGTGTGATGGGGAAAGGTTTCTGAAACGCACCTCATTTCTCATCTCCTTGTGCTCGGGTTCGCCATTCCAGACACTTTACTAGCAATCTCCCTACTTGGAGCATCAGCACCTTTAACCTCCTGTTCCGTACAGGTTGCAATTTGTCCTGAGGATGAACGGGAAGACGGGGAACCAATGAGAGACTAGCTCTTGGTGTTGGGACAGGCACAGGTCACTCTATTTTCCCATCAGGAAGAAGAATTAACCACAGGCTCAGCCTGCCCCCCGGAACCAGAACAGGGCCTGAAGCCATCCTGCGCTTTTGCGGGCGGCTCCCAAAAATGCGACTTGTAAAATGGAGCTTCAGGGCCCTGCAATTCACAAACCTGCAGAGTTATAAATGGTAACTCTCGTCCACAAATATATTGAGGGAAGGCAAAGAAGAGGATTTGAAATCAAGGCAGAATTGCAGGAAACAGATTTCAGGAGGTAGATTCGAATCGCCTTTAAAGCACATGAAAAGCGGCAAAACGTTGACAATGATGCCCTTGGCCAAAAAGGGCGTATGCGTTTTTTCCTGAATATATTCAGGAAAAAACGCATACGCCCTTTTTGGCCAACCAAGCAACCTGGAAAGGCAAATCAGCGCTACAAAGAAGTCTCGCTTCCCATCGGTCAAAAGGGCCATGCTGAAAAAAGTGTCAAAACCAGAAATGCAGGACAAGCCATGGAGAAATGGGAGCCTTGCTACACTGATGGGCGGGATGTACATTGCCAACAGCCACTCTGGAGAAGTGTACGGTGTGTCCTGAAACATCTAAAAAACACAGCTTAGAGAGCATAGGGCACTTCCACGCATGGGGGGATAAAGTGGGAAAATTGAAAATCAGCAAGACACAAGCACCCCAAAGTTTAGGGCTGCTCTGTTGACAAGGACCTCCACTTCCTTCCACCTTAAATATCCCAGGAAAGCGAAAAATGGATAAAAAAGTTGTGGTCCTTATGTACAATGGAATATCACTCAGCCATGAAATCAATGTCATAAGGCTAGTAGCAGCATGATGAGTGGATTTAGGTAAGACGATTCTAAGTGAAATAAGTCACACAGAAAAGGACACTTCTCATAAGGTGTCACTTATAGAGGGAATGTAAAAACCGTTACACTTGAACTGAATTACAAAACAGAACAGAGTCACACATGCAGAAAACACACTATGGCTGCTTAACGGGAAAGGTGAGGTGGGGTGATACATAAAACAAGAGTTTCAAATTAGCTAAGATACCGTTCCATAAACCCAATATGTAATAGACAAGACCTACTCCTTGCTCAGAGAACTGGACTCAACACGCCCGATTCACCGCACAAGAATATATCTGACCAGTAATAATCTTAAAACCTATGTATTGATATCTCTCTGTTAGTGTGTCAAGTGGGTGTAAAGCGGCCTAAACACAGCCGTGAAAAGCAGCTAAACCCCATTATAAAAATAAATTACTTTTAAAAACCCATGAAACAAAGACAGGGAAAGAGAGAGAAATTCTTACACAATTCGTTCAGGGGCTGTGATGCAACCTGGATTGACCATATCTAGACCCACAGCTGGATGAGACATAAGGGTGGACACTCTTGGGGCTGAGAGGTTTGGTGAGGTTGGGTGAGCAAACGCAGACCCTTTAAAGTAATACTGCGTGCTACCCATCGCATGGGTCCCAAATCTCCAGGTTCAAGGGCATCTTCCTACATCGAAAACATGCATGAGAAACCCAGAAGATGGTACACCGTGTGATGGGGAAAGGTTTCTAAAACGCACCTCATTTCTCATCTCCTTGTGCTCGGGTTCGCCATTCCAGCCACTTTACTAGCAATCTCCCTACTTGGAGCATCAGCACCTTTAACCTCCTGTTCCGTACAGGTTGCAATTTGTCCTGAGGATGAACGGGAAGACGGGGAACCAATGAGAGACTAGCTCTTGGTGTTGGGACAGGCACAGGTCACTCTATTTTCCCATCAGGAAGAAGAATTAACCACAGGCTCAGCCTGCCCCCCGGAACCAGAACAGGGCCTGAAGCCATCCTGCGCTTTTGCGGGCGGCTCCCAAAAATGCGACTTGTAAAATGGAGCTTCAGGGCCCTGCAATTCACAAACCTGCAGAGTTATAAATGGTAACTCTCGTCCACAAATATATTGAGGGAAGGCAAAGAAGAGGATTTGAAATCAAGGCAGAATTGCAGGAAACAGATTTCAGGAGGTAGATTCGAATCGCCTTTAAAGCACATGAAAAGCGGCAAAACGTTGACAATGATGCCCTTGGCCAAAAAGGGCGTATGCGTTTTTTCCTGAATATATTCAGGAAAAAACGCATACGCCCTTTTTGGCCAACCAAGCAACCTGGAAAGGCAAATCAGCGCTACAAAGAAGTCTCGCTTCCCATCGGTCAAAAGGGCCATGCTGAAAAAAGTGTCAAAACCAGAAATGCAGGACAAGCCATGGAGAAATGGGAGCCTTGCTACACTGATGGGCGGGATGTACATTGCCAACAGCCACTCTGGAGAAGTGTACGGTGTGTCCTGAAACATCTAAAAAACACAGCTTAGAGAGCATAGGGCACTTCCACGCATGGGGGGATAAAGTGGGAAAATTGAAAATCAGCAAGACACAAGCACCCCAAAGTTTAGGGCTGCTCTGTTGACAAGGACCTCCACTTCCTTCCACCTTAAATATCCCAGGAAAGCGAAAAATGGATAAAAAAGTTGTGGTCCTTATGTACAATGGAATATCACTCAGCCATGAAATCAATGTCATAAGGCTAGTAGCAGCATGATGAGTGGATTTAGGTAAGACGATTCTAAGTGAAATAAGTCACACAGAAAAGGACACTTCTCATAAGGTGTCACTTATAGAGGGAATGTAAAAACCGTTACACTTGAACTGAATTACAAAACAGAACAGAGTCACACATGCAGAAAACACACTATGGCTGCTTAACGGGAAAGGTGAGGTGGGGTGATACATAAAACAAGAGTTTCAAATTAGCTAAGATACCGTTCCATAAACCCAATATGTAATAGACAAGACCTACTCCTTGCTCAGAGAACTGGACTCAACACGCCCGATTCACCGCACAAGAATATATCTGACCAGTAATAATCTTAAAACCTATGTATTGATATCTCTCTGTTAGTGTGTCAAGTGGGTGTAAAGCGGCCTAAACACAGCCGTGAAAAGCAGCTAAACCCCATTATAAAAATAAATTACTTTTAAAAACCCATGAAACAAAGACAGGGAAAGAGAGAGAAATTCTTACACAATTCGTTCAGGGGCTGTGATGCAACCTGGATTGACCATATCTAGACCCACAGCTGGATGAGACATAAGGGTGGACACTCTTGGGGCTGAGAGGTTTGGTGAGGTTGGGTGAGCAAACGCAGACCCTTTAAAGTAATACTGCGTGCTACCCATCGCATGGGTCCCAAATCTCCAGGTTCAAGGGCATCTTCCTACATCGAAAACATGCATGAGAAACCCAGAAGATGGTACACCGTGTGATGGGGAAAGGTTTCTAAAACGCACCTCATTTCTCATCTCCTTGTGCTCGGGTTCGCCATTCCAGCCACTTTACTAGCAATCTCCCTACTTGGAGCATCAGCACCTTTAACCTCCTGTTCCGTACAGGTTGCAATTTGTCCTGAGGATGAACGGGAAGACGGGGAACCAATGAGAGACTAGCTCTTGGTGTTGGGACAGGCACAGGTCACTCTATTTTCCCATCAGGAAGAAGAATTAACCACAGGCTCAGCCTGCCCCCCGGAACCAGAACAGGGCCTGAAGCCATCCTGCGCTTTTGCGGGCGGCTCCCAAAAATGCGACTTGTAAAATGGAGCTTCAGGGCCCTGCAATTCACAAACCTGCAGAGTTATAAATGATAACTCTCGTCCACAAATATATTGAGGAAAGGCAAAGAAGAGGATTTGAAATCAAGGCAGAATTGCAGGAAACAGATTTCAGGAGGTAGATTCGAATCGCCTTTAAAGCACATGAAAAGCGGCAAAACGTTGACAATGATGCCCTTGGCCAAAAAGGGCGTATGCGTTTTTTCCTGAATATATTCAGGAAAAAACGCATACGCCCTTTTTGGCCAACCAAGCAACCTGGAAAGGCAAATCAGCGCTACAAAGAAGTCTCGCTTCCCATCGGTCAAAAGGGCCATGCTGAAAAAAGTGTCAAAACCAGAAATGCAGGACAGGCTATGGAGAAATGGGAGCCTTGCTACACTGATGGGCGGGATGTAAATTGCCAACAGCCACTCTGGAGAAGTGTACGGTGTGTCCTGAAACATCTAAAAAACACAGCTTAGAGAGCATAGGGCACTTCCACGCATGGGGGGATAAAGTGGGAAAATTGAAAATCAGCAAGACACAAGCACCCCAAAGTTTAGGGCTGCTCTGTTGACAAGGACCTCCACTTCATTCCACCTTAAATATCCCAGGAAAGCGAAAAATGGATAAAAAATTGTGGTCCTTATGTACAATGGAATATCACTCAGCCATGAAATCAATGTCATAAGGCTAGTAGCAGCATGATGAGTGGATTTAGGTAAGACGATTCTAAGTGAAATAAGTCACCCAGAAAAGGACACTTCTCATAAGGTGTCACTTATAGAGGGAATGTAAAAACCGTTACACTTGAACTGAATTACAAAACAGAACAGAGTCACACATGCAGAAAACACACTATGGCTGCTTAACGGGAAAGGTGAGGTGGGGTGATACATAAAACAAGAGTTTCAAATTAGCTCAGATACCGTTCCATAAACCCAATATGTAATAGACAAGACCTACTCC
This sequence comes from Balaenoptera physalus, assembly GCF_965194825.1. Lineage (NCBI taxonomy): Eukaryota > Metazoa > Chordata > Mammalia > Artiodactyla > Balaenopteridae > Balaenoptera > Balaenoptera physalus. Next base: position 140,508 of record NW_028125735.1, read on the forward strand.
TTGCTCAGAGAACTGGACTCAACACGCCCGATTCACCGCACAAGAATATATCTGACTAGTAATAATCTTAAAACCTATGTATTGATATCTCACTGTTAGTGTGTCAAGTGGGTGTAAAGCGGCCTAAACACAGCCGTGAAAAGCAGCTAAACCCCATTATAAAAATAAATTACTTTTAAAAACCCATGAAACAAAGACAGGGAAAGAGAGAGAAATTCTTACACAATTCGTTCAGGGGCTGTGATGCAACCTGGATTGACCATATCTAGACCCACAGCTGGATGAGACATAAGGGTGGACACTCTTGGGGCTGAGAGGTTTGGTGAGGTTGGGTGAGCAAACGCAGACCCTTTAAAGTAATACTGCGTGCTACCCATCGCATGGGTCCCAAATCTCCAGGTTCAAGGGCATCTTCCTACATCGAAAACATGCATGAGAAACCCAGAAGATGGTACACCGTGTGATGGGGAAAGGTTTCTAAAACGCACCTCATTTCTCATCTCCTTGTGCTCGGGTTCGCCATTCCAGACACTTTACTAGCAATCTCCCTACTTGGAGCATCAGCACCTTTAACCTCCTGTTCCGTACAGGTTGCAATTTGTCCTGAGGATGAACGGGAAGACGGGGAACCAATGAGAGACTAGCTCTTGGTGTTGGGACAGGCACAGGTCACTCTATTTTCCCATCAGGAAGAAGAATTAACCACAGGCTCAGCCTGCCCCCCGGAACCAGAACAGGGCCTGAAGCCATCCTGCGCTTTTGCGGGCGGCTCCCAAAAATGCGACTTGTAAAATGGAGCTTCAGGGCCCTGCAATTCACAAACCTGCAGAGTTATAAATGGTAACTCTCGTCCACAAATATATTGAGGGAAGGCAAAGAAGAGGATTTGAAATCAAGGCAGAATTGCAGGAAACAGATTTCAGGAGGTAGATTCGAATCGCCTTTAAAGCACATGAAAAGCGGCAAAACGTTGACAATGATGCCCTTGGCCAAAAAGGGCGTATGCGTTTTTTCCTGAATATATTCAGGAAAAAACGCATACGCCCTTTTTGGCCAACCAAGCAACCTGGAAAGGCAAATCAGCGCTACAAAGAAGTCTCGCTTCCCATCGGTCAAAAGGGCCATGCTGAAAAAAGTGTCAAAACCAGAAATGCAGGACAAGCCATGGAGAAATGGGAGCCTTGCTACACTGATGGGCGGGATGTACATTGCCAACAGCCACTCTGGAGAAGTGTACGGTGTGTCCTGAAACATCTAAAAAACACAGCTTAGAGAGCATAGGGCACTTCCACGCATGGGGGGATAAAGTGGGAAAATTGAAAATCAGCAAGACACAAGCACCCCAAAGTTTAGGGCTGCTCTGTTGACAAGGACCTCCACTTCCTTCCACCTTAAATATCCCAGTAAAGCGAAAAATGGATAAAAAAGTTGTGGTCCTTATGTACAATGGAATATCACTCAGCCATGAAATCAATGTCATAAGGCTAGTAGCAGCATGATGAGTGGATTTAGGTAAGACGATTCTAAGTGAAATAAGTCACACAGAAAAGGACACTTCTCATAAGGTGTCACTTATAGAGGGAATGTAAAAACCGTTACACTTGAACTGAATTACAAAACAGAACAGAGTCACACATGCAGAAAACACACTATGGCTGCTTAACGGGAAAGGTGAGGTGGGGTGATACATAAAACAAGAGTTTCAAATTAGCTAAGATACCGTTCCATAAACCCAATATGTAATAGACAAGACCTACTCCTTGCTCAGAGAACTGGACTCAACACGCCCGATTCACCGCACAAGAATATATCTGACCAGTAATAATCTTAAAACCTATGTATTGATATCTCTCTGTTAGTGTGTCAAGTGGGTGTAAAGCGGCCTAAACACAGCCGTGAAAAGCAGCTAAACCCCATTATAAAAATAAATTACTTTTAAAAACCCATGAAACAAAGACAGGGAAAGAGAGAGAAATTCTTACACAATTCGTTCAGGGGCTGTGATGCAACCTGGATTGACCATATCTAGACCCACAGCTGGATGAGACATAAGGGTGGACACTCTTGGGGCTGAGAGGTTTGGTGAGGTTGGGTGAGCAAACGCAGACCCTTTAAAGTAATACTGCGTGCTACCCATCGCATGGGTCCCAAATCTCCAGGTTCAAGGGCATCTTCCTACATCGAAAACATGCATGAGAAACCCAGAAGATGGTACACCGTGTGATGGGGAAAGGTTTCTAAAACGCACCTCATTTCTCATCTCCTTGTGCTCGGGTTCGCCATTCCAGCCACTTTACTAGCAATCTCCCTACTTGGAGCATCAGCACCTTTAACCTCCTGTTCCGTACAGGTTGCAATTTGTCCTGAGGATGAACGGGAAGACGGGGAACCAATGAGAGACTAGCTCTTGGTGTTGGGACAGGCACAGGTCACTCTATTTTCCCATCAGGAAGAAGAATTAACCACAGGCTCAGCCTGCCCCCCGGAACCAGAACAGGGCCTGAAGCCATCCTGCGCTTTTGCGGGCGGCTCCCAAAAATGCGACTTGTAAAATGGAGCTTCAGGGCCCTGCAATTCACAAACCTGCAGAGTTATAAATGGTAACTCTCGTCCACAAATATATTGAGGGAAGGCAAAGAAGAGGATTTGAAATCAAGGCAGAATTGCAGGAAACAGATTTCAGGAGGTAGATTCGAATCGCCTTTAAAGCACATGAAAAGCGGCAAAACGTTGACAATGATGCCCTTGGCCAAAAAGGGCGTATGCGTTTTTTCCTGAATATATTCAGGAAAAAACGCATACGCCCTTTTTGGCCAACCAAGCAACCTGGAAAGGCAAATCAGCGCTACAAAGAAGTCTCGCTTCCCATCGGTCAAAAGGGCCATGCTGAAAAAAGTGTCAAAACCAGAAATGCAGGACAGGCCATGGAGAAATGGGAGCCTTGCTACACTGATGGGCGGGATGTAAATTGCCAACAGCCACTCTGGAGAAGTGTACGGTGTGTCCTGAAACTTCTAAAAAACACAGCTTAGAGAGCATAGGGCACTTCCACGCATGGGGGGATAAAGTGGGAAAATTGAAAATCAGCAAGACACAAGCACCCCAAAGTTTAGGGCTGCTCTGTTGACAAGGACCTCCACTTCATTCCACCTTAAATATCCCAGGAAAGCGAAAAATGGATAAAAAAGTTGTGGTCCTTATGTACAATGGAATATCACTCAGCCATGAAATCAATGTCATAAGGCTAGTAGCAGCATGATGAGTGGATTTAGGTAAGACGATTCTAAGTGAAATAAGTCACCCAGAAAAGGACACTTCTCATAAGGTGTCACTTATAGAGGGAATGTAAAAACCGTTACACTTGAACTGAATTACAAAACAGAACAGAGTCACACATGCAGAAAACAAACTATGGCTGCTTAACGGGAAAGGTGAGGTGGGGTGATACATAAAACAAGAGTTTCAAATTAGCTCAGATACCGTTCCATAAACCCAATATGTAATAGACAAGACCTACTCCTTGCTCAGAGAACTGGACTCAACACGCCCGATTCACCGCACAAGAATATATCTGACTAGTAATAATCTTAAAACCTATGTATTGATATCTCTCTGTTAGTGTGTCAAGTGGGTGTAAAGCGGCCTAAACACAGCCGTGAAAAGCAGCTAAACCCCATTATAAAAATAAATTACTTTTAAAAACCCATGAAACAAAGACAGGGAAAGAGAGAGAAATTCTTACACAATTCGTTCAGGGGCTGTGATGCAACCTGGATTGACCACATCTAGACCCACAGCTGGATGAGACATAAGGGTGGACACTCTTGGGGCTGAGAGGTTTGGTGAGGTTGGGTGAGCAAACGCAGACCCTTTAAAGTAATACTGCGTGCTACCCATCGCATGGGTCCCAAATCTCCAGGTTCAAGGGCATCTTCCTACATCGAAAACATGCATGAGAAACCCAGAAGATGGTACACCGTGTGATGGGGAAAGGTTTCTAAAACGCACCTCATTTCTCATCTCCTTGTGCTCGGGTTCGCCATTCCAGCCACTTTACTAGCAATCTCCCTACTTGGAGCATCAGCACCTTTAACCTCCTGTTCCGTACAGGTTGCAATTTGTCCTGAGGATGAACGGGAAGACGGGGAACCAATGAGAGACTAGCTCTTGGTGTTGGGACAGGCACAGGTCACTCTATTTTCCCATCAGGAAGAAGAATTAACCACAGGCTCAGCCTGCCCCCCGGAACCAGAACAGGGCCTGAAGCCATCCTGCGCTTTTGCGGGCGGCTCCCAAAAATGCGACTTGTAAAATGGAGCTTCAGGGCCCTGCAATTCACAAACCTGCAGAGTTATAAATGATAACTCTCGTCCACAAATATATTGAGGAAAGGCAAAGAAGAGGATTTGAAATCAAGGCAGAATTGCAGGAAACAGATTTCAGGAGGTAGATTCGAATCGCCTTTAAAGCACATGAAAAGCGGCAAAACGTTGTCAATGATGCCCTTGGCCCAAAAGGGCGTATGCGTTTTTTCCTGAATATATTCAGGAAAAAACGCATACGCCCTTTTTGGCCAACCAAGCAACCTGGAAAGGCAAATCAGCGCTACAAAGAAGTCTCGCTTCCCATCGGTCAAAAGGGCCATGCTGAAAAAAGTGTCAAAACCAGAAATGCAGGACAGGCCATGGAGAAATGGGAGCCTTGCTACACTGATGGGCGGGATGTAAATTGCCAACAGCCACTCTGGAGAAGTGTACGGTGTGTCCTGAAACATCTAAAAAACACAGCTTAGAGAGCATAGGGCACTTCCACGCATGGGGGGATAAAGTGGGAAAATTGAAAATCAGCAAGACACAAGCACCCCAAAGTTTAGGGCTGCTCTGTTGACAAGGACCTCCACTTCATTCCACCTTAAATATCCCAGGAAAGCGAAAAATGGATAAAAAATTGTGGTCCTTATGTACAATGGAATATCACTCAGCCATGAAATCAATGTCATAAGGCTAGTAGCAGCATGATGAGTGGATTTAGGTAAGACGATTCTAAGTGAAATAAGTCACACAGAAAAGGACACTTCTCATAAGGTGTCACTTATAGAGGGAATGTAAAAACCGTTACACTTGAACTGAATTACAAAACAGAACAGAGTCACACATGCAGAAAACACACTATGGCTGCTTAACGGGAAAGGTGAGGTGGGGTGATACATAAAACAAGAGTTTCAAATTAGCTCAGATACCGTCCCATAAACCCAATATGTAATAGACAAGACCTACTCCTTGCTCAGAGAACTGGACTCAACACGCCCGATTCACCGCACAAGAATATATCTGACTAGTAATAATCTTAAAACCTATGTATTGATATCTCTCTGTTAGTGTGTCAAGTGGGTGTAAAGCGGCATAAACACAGCCGTGAAAAGCAGCTAAACCCCATTATAAAAATAAATTACTTTTAAAAACCCATGAAACAAAGACAGGGAAAGAGAGAGAAATTCTTACACAATTCGTTCAGGGGCTGTGATGCAACCTGGATTGACCACATCTAGACCCACAGCTGGATGAGACATAAGGGTGGACACTCTTGGGGCTGAGAGGTTTGGTGAGGTTGGGTGAGCAAACGCAGACCCTTTAAAGTAATACTGCGTGCTACCCATCGCATGGGTCCCAAATCTCCAGGTTCAAGGGCATCTTCCTACATCGAAAACATGCATGAGAAACCCAGAAGATGGTACACCGTGTGATGGGGAAAGGTTTCTAAAACGCACCTCATTTCTCATCTCCTTGTGCTCGGGTTCGCCATTCCAGCCACTTTACTAGCAATCTCCCTACTTGGAGCATCAGCACCTTTAACCTCCTGTTCCGTACAGGTTGCAATTTGTCCTGAGGATGAACGGGAAGACGGGGAACCAATGAGAGACTAGCTCTTGGTGTTGGGACAGGCACAGGTCACTCTATTTTCCCATCAGGAAGAAGAATTAACCACAGGCTCAGCCTGCCCCCCGGAACCAGAACAGGGCCTGAAGCCATCCTGCGCTTTTGCGGGCGACTCCCAAAAATGCGACTTGTAAAATGGAGCTTCAGGGCCCTGCAATTCACAAACCTGCAGAGTTATAAATGATAACTCTCGTCCACAAATATATTGAGGAAAGGCAAAGAAGAGGATTTGAAATCAAGGCAGAATTGCAGGAAACAGATTTCAGGAGGTAGATTCGAATCGCCTTTAAAGCACATGAAAAGCGGCAAAACGTTGTCAATGATGCCCTTGGCCAAAAAGGGCGTATGCGTTTTTTCCTGAATATATTCAGGAAAAAACGCATACGCCCTTTTTGGCCAACCAAGCAACCTGGAAAGGCAAATCAGCGCTACAAAGAAGTCTCGCTTCCCATCGGTCAAAAGGGCCATGCTGAAAAAAGTGTCAAAACCAGAAATGCAGGACAGGCCATGGAGAAATGGGAGCCTTGCTACACTGATGGGCGGGATGTAAATTGCCAACAGCCACTCTGGAGAAGTGTACGGTGTGTCCTGAAACATCTAAAAAACACAGCTTAGAGAGCATAGGGCACTTCCACGCATGGGGGGATAAAGTGGGAAAATTGAAAATCAGCAAGACACAAGCACCCCAAAGTTTAGGGCTGCTCTGTTGACAAGGACCTCCACTTCATTCCACCTTAAATATCCCAGGAAAGCGAAAAATGGATAAAAAATTGTGGTCCTTATGTACAATGGAATATCACTCAGCCATGAAATCAATGTCATAAGGCTAGTAGCAGCATGATGAGTGGATTTAGGTAAGACGATTCTAAGTGAAATAAGTCACACAGAAAAGGACACTTCTCATAAGGTGTCACTTATAGAGGGAATGTAAAAACCGTTACACTTGAACTGAATTACAAAACAGAACAGAGTCACACATGCAGAAAACACACTATGGCTGCTTAACGGGAAAGGTGAGGTGGGGTGATACATAAAACAAGAGTTTCAAATTAGCTCAGATACCGTCCCATAAACCCAATATGTAATAGACAAGACCTACTCCTTGCTCAGAGAACTGGACTCAACACGCCCGATTCACCGCACAAGAATATATCTGACTAGTAATAATCTTAAAACCTATGTATTGATATCTCTCTGTTAGTGTGTCAAGTGGGTGTAAAGCGGCATAAACACAGCCGTGAAAAGCAGCTAAACCCCATTATAAAAATAAATTACTTTTAAAAACCCATGAAACAAAGACAGGGAAAGAGAGAGAAATTCTTACACAATTCGTTCAGGGGCTGTGATGCAACCTGGATTGACCATATCTAGACCCACAGCTGGATGAGACATAAGGGTGGACACTCTTGGGGCTGAGAGGTTTGGTGAGGTTGGGTGAGCAAACGCAGACCCTTTAAAGTAATACTGCGTGCTACCCATCGCATGGGTCCCAAATCTCCAGGTTCAAGGGCATCTACCTACATCGAAAACATGCATGAGAAACCCAGAAGATGGTACACCGTGTGATGGGGAAAGGTTTCTAAAACGCACCTCATTTCTCATCTCCTTGTGCTCGGGTTCGCCATTCCAGCCACTTTACTAGCAATCTCCCTACTTGGAGCATCAGCACCTTTAACCTCCTGTTCCGTACAGGTTGCAATTTGTCCTGAGGATGAACGGGAAGACGGGGAACCAATGAGAGACTAGCTCTTGGTGTTGGGACAGGCACAGGTCACTCTATTTTCCCATCAGGAAGAAGAATTAACCACAGGCTCAGCCTGACCCGCGGAACCAGAACAGGGCCTGAAGCCATCCTGCGCTTTTGCGGCCAGCTCCCAAAAAAGCGAGTTGTAAAATGGAGCTTCAGGGCACTGCAATTCACAAACCTGCAGAGTTATAAATGATAACTCTCGTCCACAAATATATTGAGGAAAGGCAAAGAAGAGGATTTGAAATCAAGGCAGAATTGCAGGAAACAGATTTCAGGAGGTAGATTCGAATCGCCTTTAAAGCACATGAAAAGCGGCAAAACGTTGACAATGATGCCCTTGGCCAAAAAGGGCGTATGCGTTTTTTCCTGAATATATTCAGGAAAAAACGCATACGCCCTTTTTGGCCAACCAAGCAACCTGGAAAGGCAAATCAGCGCTACAAAGAAGTCTCGCTTCCCATCGGTCAAAAGGGCCATGCTGAAAAAAGTGTCAAAACCAGAAATGCAGGACAGGCCATGGAGAAATGGGAGCCTTGCTACACTGATGGGCGGGATGTAAATTGCCAACAGCCACTCTGGAGAAGTGTACGGTGTGTCCTGAAACATCTAAAAAACACAGCTTAGAGAGCATAGGGCACTTCCACGCATGGGGGGATAAAGTGGGAAAATTGAAAATCAGCAAGACACAAGCACCCCAAAGTTTAGGGCTGCTCTGTTGACAAGGACCTCCACTTCATTCCACCTTAAATATCCCAGGAAAGCGAAAAATGGATAAAAAATTGTGGTCCTTATGTACAATGGAATATCACTCAGCCATGAAATCAATGTCATAAGGCTAGTAGCAGCATGATGAGTGGATTTAGGTAAGACGATTCTAAGTGAAATAAGTCACACAGAAAAGGACACTTCTCATAAGGTGTCACTTATAGAGGGAATGTAAAAACCGTTACACTTGAACTGAATTACAAAACAGAACAGAGTCACACATGCAGAAAACACACTATGGCTGCTTAACGGGAAAGGTGAGGTGGGGTGATACATAAAACAAGAGTTTCAAATTAGCTCAGATACCGTTCCATAAACCCAATATGTAATAGACAAGACCTACTCCTTGCTCAGAGAACTGGACTCAACACGCCCGATTCACCGCACAAGAATATATCTGACTAGTAATAATCTTAAAACCTATGTATTGATATCTGTTAGTGTGTCAAGTGGGTGTAAAGCGGCCTAAACACAGCCGTGAAAAGCAGCTAAACCCCATTATAAAAATAAATTACTTTTAAAAACCCATGAAACAAAGACAGGGAAAGAGAGAGAAATTCTTACACAATTCGTTCAGGGGCTGTGATGCAACCTGGATTGACCATATCTAGACCCACAGCTGGATGAGACATAAGGGTGGACACTCTTGGGGCTGAGAGGTTTGGTGAGGTTGGGTGAGCAAACGCAGACCCTTTAAAGTAATACTGCGTGCTACCCATCGCATGGGTCCCAAATCTCCAGGTTCAAGGGCATCTTCCTACATCGAAAACATGCATGAGAAACCCAGAAGATGGTACACCGTGTGATGGGGAAAGGTTTCTAAAACGCACCTCATTTCTCATCTCCTTGTGCTCGGGTTCGCCATTCCAGCCACTTTACTAGCAATCTCCCTACTTGGAGCATCAGCACCTTTAACCTCCTGTTCCGTACAGGTTGCAATTTGTCCTGAGGATGAACGGGAAGACGGGGAACCAATGAGAGACTAGCTCTTGGTGTTGGGACAGGCACAGGTCACTCTATTTTCCCATCAGGAAGAAGAATTAACCACAGGCTCAGCCTGACCCGCGGAACCAGAACAGGGCCTGAAGCCATCCTGCGCTTTTGCGGCCAGCTCCCAAAAAAGCGAGTTGTAAAATGGAGCTTCAGGGCACTGCAATTCACAAACCTGCAGAGTTATAAATGGTAACTCTCGTCCACAAATATATTGAGGGAAGGCAAAGAATAGGATTTGAAATCAAGGCAGAATTGCAGGAAACAGATTTCAGGAGGTAGATTCGAATCGCCTTTAAAGCACATGAAAAGCGGCAAAACGTTGACAATGATGCCCTTGGCCAAAAAGGGCGTATGCGTTTTTTCCTGAATATATTCAGGAAAAAACGCATACGCCCTTTTTGGCCAACCAAGCAACCTGGAAAGGCAAATCAGCGCTACAAAGAAGTCTCGCTTCCCATCGGTCAAAAGGGCCATGCTGAAAAAAGTGTCAAAACCAGAAATGCAGGACAGGCCATGGAGAAATGGGAGCCTTGCTACACTGATGGGCGGGATGTAAATTGCCAACAGCCACTCTGGAGAAGTGTACGGTGTGTCCTGAAACATCTAAAAAACACAGCTTAGAGAGCATAGGGCACTTCCACGCATGGGGGGATAAAGTGGGAAAATTGAAAATCAGCAAGACACAAGCACCCCAAAGTTTAGGGCTGCTCTGTTGACAAGGACCTCCACTTCATTCCACCTTAAATATCCCAGGAAAGCGAAAAATGGATAAAAAATTGTGGTCCTTATGTACAATGGAATATCACTCAGCCATGAAATCAATGTCATAAGGCTAGTAGCAGCATGATGAGTGGATTTAGGTAAGACGATTCTAAGTGAAATAAGTCACACAGAAAAGGACACTTCTCATAAGGTGTCACTTATAGAGGGAATGTAAAAACCGTTACACTTGAACTGAATTACAAAACAGAACAGAGTCACACATGCAGAAAACACACTATGGCTGCTTAACGGGAAAGGTGAGGTGGGGTGATACATAAAACAAGAGTTTCAAATTAGCTCAGATACCGTTCCATAAACCCAATATGTAATAGACAAGACCTACTCCTTGCTCAGAGAACTGGACTCAACACGCCCGATTCACCGCACAAGAATATATCTGACTAGTAATAATCTTAAAACCTATGTATTGATATCTCCCTGTTAGTGTGTCAAGTGGGTGTAAAGCGGCATAAACACAGCCGTGAAAAGCAGCTAAACCCCATTATAAAAATAAATTACTTTTAAAAACCCATGAAACAAAGACAGGGAAAGAGAGAGAAATTCTTACACAATTCGTTCAGGGGCTGTGATGCAACCTGGATTGACCATATCTAGACCCACAGCTGGATGAGACATAAGGGTGGACACTCTTGGGGCTGAGAGGTTTGGTGAGGTTGGGTGAGCAAACGCAGACCCTTTAAAGTAATACTGCGTGCTACCCATCGCATGGGTCCCAAATCTCCAGGTTCAAGGACATCTACCTACATCGAAAACATGCATGAGAAACCCAGAAGATGGTACACCGTGTGATGGGGAAAGGTTTCTAAAACGCACCTCATTTCTCATCTCCTTGTGCTCGGGTTCGCCATTCCAGCCACTTTACTAGCAATCTCCCTACTTGGAGCCTCAGCACCTTTAACCTCCTGTTCCGTACAGGTTGCAATTTGTCCTGAGGATGAACGGGAAGACGGGGAACCAATGAGAGACTAGCTCTTGGTGTTGGGACAGGCACAGGTCACTCTATTTTCCCATCAGGAAGAAGAATTAACCACAGGCTCAGCCTGACCCACGGAACCAGAACAGGGCCTGAAGCCATCCTGCGCTTTTGCGGCCAGCTCCCAAAAAAGCGACTTGTAAAATGGAGCTTCAGGGCACTGCAATTCACAAACCTGCAGAGTTATAAATGATAACTCTCGTCCACAAATATATTGAGGAAAGGCAAAGAAGAGGATTTGAAATCAAGGCAGAATTGCAGGAAACAGATTTCAGGAGGTAGATTCGAATCGCCTTTAAAGCACATGAAAAGCGGCAAAACGTTGACAATGATGCCCTTGGCCAAAAAGGGCGTATGCGTTTTTTCCTGAATATATTCAGGAAAAAACGCATACGCCCTTTTTGGCCAACCAAGCAACCTGGAAAGGCAAATCAGCGCTACAAAGAAGTCTCGCTTCCCATCGGTCAAAAGGGCCATGCTGAAAAAAGTGTCAAAACCAGAAATGCAGGACAGGCCATGGAGAAATGGGAGCCTTGCTACACTGATGGGCGGGATGTAAATTGCCAACAGCCACTCTGGAGAAGTGTACGGTGTGTCCTGAAACATCTAAAAAACACAGCTTAGAGAGCATAGGGCACTTCCACGCATGGGGGGATAAAGTGGGAAAATTGAAAATCAGCAAGACACAAGCACCCCAAAGTTTAGGGCTGCTCTGTTGACAAGGACCTCCACTTCATTCCACCTTAAATATCCCAGGAAAGCGAAAAATGGATAAAAAATTGTGGTCCTTATGTACAATGGAATATCACTCAGCCATGAAATCAATGTCATAAGGCTAGTAGCAGCATGATGAGTGGATTTAGGTAAGACGATTCTAAGTGAAATAAGTCACACAGAAAAGGACACTTCTCATAAGGTGTCACTTATAGAGGGAATGTAAAAACCGTTACACTTGAACTGAATTACAAAACAGAACAGAGTCACACATGCAGAAAACACACTATGGCTGCTTAACGGGAAAGGTGAGGTGGGGTGATACATAAAACAAGAGTTTCAAATTAGCTCAGATACCGTTCCATAAACCCAATATGTAATAGACAAGACCTACTCCTTGCTCAGAGAACTGGACTCAACACGCCCGATTCACCGCACAAGAATATATCTGACTAGTAATAATCTTAAAACCTATGTATTGATATCTCTCTGTTAGTGTGTCAAGTGGGTGTAAAGCGGCATAAACACAGCCGTGAAAAGCAGCTAAACCCCATTATAAAAATAAATTACTTTTAAAAACTCATGAAACAAAGACAGGGAAAGAGAGAGAAATTCTTACACAATTCGTTCAGGGGCTGTGATGCAACCTGGATTGACCATATCTAGACCCACAGCTGGATGAGACATAAGGGTGGACACTCTTGGGGCTGAGAGGTTTGGTGAGGTTGGGTGAGCAAACGCAGACCCTTTAAAGTAATACTGCGTGCTACCCATCGCATGGGTCCCAAATCTCCAGGTTCTAGGGCATCTACCTACATCGAAAACATGCATGAGAAACCCAGAAGATGGTAAACCGTGTGATGGGGAAAGGTTTCTAAAACGCACCTCATTTCTCATCTCCTTGTGCTCGGGTTCGCCATTCCAGCCACTTTACTAGCAATCTCCCTACTTGGAGCCTCAGCACCTTTAACCTCCTGTTCCGTACAGGTTGCAATTTGTCCTGAGGATGAACGGGAAGACGGGGAACCAATGAGAGACTAGCTCTTGGTGTTGGGACAGGCACAGGTCAGTCTATTTTCCCATCAGGAAGAAGAATTAACCACAGGCTCAGCCTGACCCGCGGAACCAGAACAGGCCCTGAAGCCATCCTGCGCTTTTGCGGCCAGCTCCCAAAAAAGCGACTTGTAAAATGGAGCTTCAGGGCACTGCAATTCACAAACCTGCAGAGTTATAAATGATAACTCTCGTCCACAAATATATTGAGGAAAGGCAAAGAAGAGGATTTGAAATCAAGGCAGAATTGCAGGAAACAGATTTCAGGAGGTAGATTCGAATCGCCTTTAAAGCACATGAAAAGCGGCAAAACGTTGACAATGATGCCCTTGGCCAAAAAGGGCGTATGCGTTTTTTCCTGAATATATTCAGGAAAAAACGCATACGCCCTTTTTGGCCAACCAAGCAACCTGGAAAGGCAAATCAGCGCTACAAAGAAGTCTCGCTTCCCATCGGTCAAAAGGGCCATGCTGAAAAAAGTGTCAAAACCAGAAATGCAGGACAGGCCATGGAGAAATGGGAGCCTTGCTACACTGATGGGCGGGATGTAAATTGCCAACAGCCACTCTGGAGAAGTGTACGGTGTGTCCTGAAACATCTAAAAAACACAGCTTAGAGAGCATAGGGCACTTCCACGCATGGGGGGATAAAGTGGGAAAATTGAAAATCAGCAAGACACAAGCACCCCAAAGTTTAGGGCTGCTCTGTTGACAAGGACCTCCACTTCATTCCACCTTAAATATCCCAGGAAAGCGAAAAATGGATAAAAAATTGTGGTCCTTATGTACAATGGAATATCACTCAGCCATGAAATCAATGTCATAAGGCTAGTAGCAGCATGATGAGTGGATTTAGGTAAGACGATTCTAAGTGAAATAAGTCACACAGAAAAGGACACTTCTCATAAGGTGTCACTTATAGAGGGAATGTAAAAACCGTTACACTTGAACTGAATTACAAAACAGAACAGAGTCACACATGCAGAAAACACACTATGGCTGCTTAACGGGAAAGGTGAGGTGGGGTGATACATAAAACAAGAGTTTCAAATTAGCTCAGATACCGTTCCATAAACCCAATATGTAATAGACAAGACCTACTCCTTGCTCAGAGAACTGGACTCAACACGCCCGATTCACCGCACAAGAATATATCTGACTAGTAATAATCTTAAAACCTATGTATTGATATCTCTCTGTTAGTGTGTCAAGTGGGTGTAAAGCGGCCTAAACACAGCCGTGAAAAGCAGCTAAACCCCATTATAAAAATAAATTACTTTTAAAAACCCATGAAACAAAGACAGGGAAAGAGAGAGAAATTCTTACACAATTCGTTCAGGGGCTGTGATGCAACCTGGATTGACCATATCTAGACCCACAGCTGGATGAGACATAAGGGTGGACACTCTTGGGGCTGAGAGGTTTGGTGAGGTTGGGTGAGCAAACGCAGACCCTTTAAAGTAATACTGCGTGCTACCCATCGCATGGGTCCCAAATCTCCAGGTTCAAGGGCATCTTCCTACATCGAAAACATGCATGAGAAACCCAGAAGATGGTACACCGTGTGATGGGGAAAGGTTTCTAAAACGCACCTCATTTCTCATCTCCTTGTGCTCGGGTTCGCCATTCCAGCCACTTTACTAGCAATCTCCCTACTTGGAGCATCAGCACCTTTAACCTCCTGTTCCGTACAGGTTCCAATTTGTCCTGAGGATGAACGGGAAGACGGGGAACCAATGAGAGACTAGCTCTTGGTGTTGGGACAGGCACAGGTCACTCTATATTCCCATCAGGAAGAAGAATTAACCACAGGCTCAGCCTGCCCCCCGGAACCAGAACAGGGCCTGAAGCCATCCTGCGCTTTTGCGGGCGGCTCCCAAAAATGCGACTTGTAAAATGGAGCTTCAGGGCCCTGCAATTCACAAACCTGCAGAGTTATAAATGGTAACTCTCGTCCACAAATATATTGAGGGAAGGCAAAGAAGAGGATTTGAAATCAAGGCAGAATTGCAGGAAACAGATTTCAGGAGGTAGATTCGAATCGCCTTTAAAGCACATGAAAAGCGGCAAAACGTTGACAATGATGCCCTTGGCCAAAAAGGGCGTATGCGTTTTTTCCTGAATATATTCAGGAAAAAACGCATACGCCCTTTTTGGCCAACCAAGCAACCTGGAAAGGCAAATCAGCGCTACAAAGAAGTCTCGCTTCCCATCGGTCAAAAGGGCCATGCTGAAAAAAGTGTCAAAACCAGAAATGCAGGACAAGCCATGGAGAAATGGGAGCCTTGCTACACTGATGGGCGGGATGTACATTGCCAACAGCCACTCTGGAGAAGTGTACGGTGTGTCCTGAAACATCTAAAAAACACAGCTTAGAGAGCATAGGGCACTTCCACGCATGGGGGGATAAAGTGGGAAAATTGAAAATCAGCAAGACACAAGCACCCCAAAGTTTAGGGCTGCTCTGTTGACAAGGACCTCCACTTCATTCCACCTTAAATATCCCAGGAAAGCGAAAAATGGATAAAAAATTGTGGTCCTTATGTACAATGGAATATCACTCAGCCATGAAATCAATGTCATAAGGCTAGTAGCAGCATGATGAGTGGATTTAGGTAAGACGATTCTAAGTGAAATAAGTCACACAGAAAAGGACACTTCTCATAAGGTGTCACTTATAGAGGGAATGTAAAAACCGTTACACTTGAACTGAATTACAAAACAGAACAGAGTCACACATGCAGAAAACACACTATGGCTGCTTAACGGGAAAGGTGAGGTGGGGTGATACATAAAACAAGAGTTTCAAATTAGCTCAGATACCGTTCCATAAACCCAATATGTAATAGACAAGACCTACTCCTTGCTCAGAGAACTGGACTCAACACGCCCGATTCACCGCACAAGAATATATCTGACTAGTAATAATCTTAAAACCTATGTATTGATATCTCCCTGTTAGTGTGTCAAGTGGGTGTAAAGCGGCATAAACACAGCCGTGAAAAGCAGCTAAACCCCATTATAAAAATAAATTACTTTTAAAAACCCATGAAACAAAGACAGGGAAAGAGAGAGAAATTCTTACACAATTCGTTCAGGGGCTGTGATGCAACCTGGATTGACCATATCTAGACCCACAGCTGGATGAGACATAAGGGTGGACACTCTTGGGGCTGAGAGGTTTGGTGAGGTTGGGTGAGCAAACGCAGACCCTTTAAAGTAATACTGCGTGCTACCCATCGCATGGGTCCCAAATCTCCAGGTTCAAGGGCATCTTCCTACATCGAAAACATGCATGAGAAACCCAGAAGATGGTACACCGTGTGATGGGGAAAGGTTTCTAAAACGCACCTCATTTCTCATCTCCTTGTGCTCGGGTTCGCCATTCCAGCCACTTTACTAGCAATCTCCCTACTTGGAGCATCAGCACCTTTAACCTCCTGTTCCGTACAGGTTGCAATTTGTCCTGAGGATGAACGGGAAGACGGGGAACCAATGAGAGACTAGCTCTTGGTGTTGGGACAGGCACAGGTCACTCTATTTTCCCATCAGGAAGAAGAATTAACCACAGGCTCAGCCTGACCCGCGGAACCAGAACAGGGCCTGAAGCCATCCTGCGCTTTTGCGGCCAGCTCCCAAAAAAGCGAGTTGTAAAATGGAGCTTCAGGGCACTGCAATTCACAAACCTGCAGAGTTATAAATGGTAACTCTCGTCCACAAATATATTGAGGGAAGGCAAAGAATAGGATTTGAAATCAAGGCAGAATTGCAGGAAACAGATTTCAGGAGGTAGATTCGAATCGCCTTTAAAGCACATGAAAAGCGGCAAAACGTTGACAATGATGCCCTTGGCCAAAAAGGGCGTATGCGTTTTTTCCTGAATATATTCAGGAAAAAACGCATACGCCCTTTTTGGCCAACCAAGCAACCTGGAAAGGCAAATCAGCGCTACAAAGAAGTCTCGCTTCCCATCGGTCAAAAGGGCCATGCTGAAAAAAGTGTCAAAACCAGAAATGCAGGACAGGCCATGGAGAAATGGGAGCCTTGCTACACTGATGGGCGGGATGTAAATTGCCAACAGCCACTCTGGAGAAGTGTACGGTGTGTCCTGAAACATCTAAAAAACACAGCTTAGAGAGCATAGGGCACTTCCACGCATGGGGGGATAAAGTGGGAAAATTGAAAATCAGCAAGACACAAGCACCCCAAAGTTTAGGGCTGCTCTGTTGACAAGGACCTCCACTTCATTCCACCTTAAATATCCCAGGAAAGCGAAAAATGGATAAAAAATTGTGGTCCTTATGTACAATGGAATATCACTCAGCCATGAAATCAATGTCATAAGGCTAGTAGCAGCATGATGAGTGGATTTAGGTAAGACGATTCTAAGTGAAATAAGTCACACAGAAAAGGACACTTCTCATAAGGTGTCACTTATAGAGGGAATGTAAAAACCGTTACACTTGAACTGAATTACAAAACAGAACAGAGTCACACATGCAGAAAACACACTATGGCTGCTTAACGGGAAAGGTGAGGTGGGGTGATACATAAAACAAGAGTTTCAAATTAGCTCAGATACCGTTCCATAAACCCAATATGTAATAGACAAGACCTACTCCTTGCTCAGAGAACTGGACTCAACACGCCCGATTCACCGCACAAGAATATATCTGACTAGTAATAATCTTAAAACCTATGTATTGATATCTCCCTGTTAGTGTGTCAAGTGGGTGTAAAGCGGCATAAACACAGCCGTGAAAAGCAGCTAAACCCCATTATAAAAATAAATTACTTTTAAAAACCCATGAAACAAAGACAGGGAAAGAGAGAGAAATTCTTACACAATTCGTTCAGGGGCTGTGATGCAACCTGGATTGACCATATCTAGACCCACAGCTGGATGAGACATAAGGGTGGACACTCTTGGGGCTGAGAGGTTTGGTGAGGTTGGGTGAGCAAACGCAGACCCTTTAAAGTAATACTGCGTGCTACCCATCGCATGGGTCCCAAATCTCCAGGTTCAAGGACATCTACCTACATCGAAAACATGCATGAGAAACCCAGAAGATGGTACACCGTGTGATGGGGAAAGGTTTCTAAAACGCACCTCATTTCTCATCTCCTTGTGCTCGGGTTCGCCATTCCAGCCACTTTACTAGCAATCTCCCTACTTGGAGCCTCAGCACCTTTAACCTCCTGTTCCGTACAGGTTGCAATTTGTCCTGAGGATGAACGGGAAGACGGGGAACCAATGAGAGACTAGCTCTTGGTGTTGGGACAGGCACAGGTCACTCTATTTTCCCATCAGGAAGAAGAATTAACCACAGGCTCAGCCTGACCCACGGAACCAGAACAGGGCCTGAAGCCATCCTGCGCTTTTGCGGCCAGCTCCCAAAAAAGCGACTTGTAAAATGGAGCTTCAGGGCACTGCAATTCACAAACCTGCAGAGTTATAAATGATAACTCTCGTCCACAAATATATTGAGGAAAGGCAAAGAAGAGGATTTGAAATCAAGGCAGAATTGCAGGAAACAGATTTCAGGAGGTAGATTCGAATCGCCTTTAAAGCACATGAAAAGCGGCAAAACGTTGACAATGATGCCCTTGGCCAAAAAGGGCGTATGCGTTTTTTCCTGAATATATTCAGGAAAAAACGCATACGCCCTTTTTGGCCAACCAAGCAACCTGGAAAGGCAAATCAGCGCTACAAAGAAGTCTCGCTTCCCATCGGTCAAAAGGGCCATGCTGAAAAAAGTGTCAAAACCAGAAATGCAGGACAGGCCATGGAGAAATGGGAGCCTTGCTACACTGATGGGCGGGATGTAAATTGCCAACAGCCACTCTGGAGAAGTGTACGGTGTGTCCTGAAACATCTAAAAAACACAGCTTAGAGAGCATAGGGCACTTCCACGCATGGGGGGATAAAGTGGGAAAATTGAAAATCAGCAAGACACAAGCACCCCAAAGTTTAGGGCTGCTCTGTTGACAAGGACCTCCACTTCATTCCACCTTAAATATCCCAGGAAAGCGAAAAATGGATAAAAAATTGTGGTCCTTATGTACAATGGAATATCACTCAGCCATGAAATCAATGTCATAAGGCTAGTAGCAGCATGATGAGTGGATTTAGGTAAGACGATTCTAAGTGAAATAAGTCACACAGAAAAGGACACTTCTCATAAGGTGTCACTTATAGAGGGAATGTAAAAACCGTTACACTTGAACTGAATTACAAAACAGAACAGAGTCACACATGCAGAAAACACACTATGGCTGCTTAACGGGAAAGGTGAGGTGGGGTGATACATAAAACAAGAGTTTCAAATTAGCTCAGATACCGTTCCATAAACCCAATATGTAATAGACAAGACCTACTCCTTGCTCAGAGAACTGGACTCAACACGCCCGATTCACCGCACAAGAATATATCTGACTAGTAATAATCTTAAAACCTATGTATTGATATCTCTCTGTTAGTGTGTCAAGTGGGTGTAAAGCGGCATAAACACAGCCGTGAAAAGCAGCTAAACCCCATTATAAAAATAAATTACTTTTAAAAACTCATGAAACAAAGACAGGGAAAGAGAGAGAAATTCTTACACAATTCGTTCAGGGGCTGTGATGCAACCTGGATTGACCATATCTAGACCCACAGCTGGATGAGACATAAGGGTGGACACTCTTGGGGCTGAGAGGTTTGGTGAGGTTGGGTGAGCAAACGCAGACCCTTTAAAGTAATACTGCGTGCTACCCATCGCATGGGTCCCAAATCTCCAGGTTCTAGGGCATCTACCTACATCGAAAACATGCATGAGAAACCCAGAAGATGGTACACCGTGTGATGGGGAAAGGTTTCTAAAACGCACCTCATTTCTCATCTCCTTGTGCTCGGGTTCGCCATTCCAGCCACTTTACTAGCAATCTCCCTACTTGGAGCCTCAGCACCTTTAACCTCCTGTTCCGTACAGGTTGCAATTTGTCCTGAGGATGAACGGGAAGACGGGGAACCAATGAGAGACTAGCTCTTGGTGTTGGGACAGGCACAGGTCACTCTATTTTCCCATCAGGAAGAAGAATTAACCACAGGCTCAGCCTGACCCACGGAACCAGAACAGGGCCTGAAGCCATCCTGCGCTTTTGCGGCCAGCTCCCAAAAAAGCGACTTGTAAAATGGAGCTTCAGGGCACTGCAATTCACAAACCTGCAGAGTTATAAATGATAACTCTCGTCCACAAATATATTGAGGAAAGGCAAAGAAGAGGATTTGAAATCAAGGCAGAATTGCAGGAAACAGATTTCAGGAGGTAGATTCGAATCGCCTTTAAAGCACATGAAAAGCGGCAAAACGTTGACAATGATGCCCTTGGCCAAAAAGGGCGTATGCGTTTTTTCCTGAATATATTCAGGAAAAAACGCATACGCCCTTTTTGGCCAACCAAGCAACCTGGAAAGGCAAATCAGCGCTACAAAGAAGTCTCGCTTCCCATCGGTCAAAAGGGCCATGCTGAAAAAAGTGTCAAAACCAGAAATGCAGGACAGGCCATGGAGAAATGGGAGCCTTGCTACACTGATGGGCGGGATGTAAATTGCCAACAGCCACTCTGGAGAAGTGTACGGTGTGTCCTGAAACATCTAAAAAACACAGCTTAGAGAGCATAGGGCACTTCCACGCATGGGGGGATAAAGTGGGAAAATTGAAAATCAGCAAGACACAAGCACCCCAAAGTTTAGGGCTGCTCTGTTGACAAGGACCTCCACTTCATTCCACCTTAAATATCCCAGGAAAGCGAAAAATGGATAAAAAATTGTGGTCCTTATGTACAATGGAATATCACTCAGCCATGAAATCAATGTCATAAGGCTAGTAGCAGCATGATGAGTGGATTTAGGTAAGACGATTCTAAGTGAAATAAGTCACACAGAAAAGGACACTTCTCATAAGGTGTCACTTATAGAGGGAATGTAAAAACCGTTACACTTGAACTGAATTACAAAACAGAACAGAGTCACACATGCAGAAAACACACTATGGCTGCTTAACGGGAAAGGTGAGGTGGGGTGATACATAAAACAAGAGTTTCAAATTAGCTCAGATACCGTTCCATAAACCCAATATGTAATAGACAAGACCTACTCCTTGCTCAGAGAACTGGACTCAACACGCCCGATTCACCGCACAAGAATATATCTGACTAGTAATAATCTTAAAACCTATGTATTGATATCTCCCTGTTAGTGTGTCAAGTGGGTGTAAAGCGGCATAAACACAGCCGTGAAAAGCAGCTAAACCCCATTATAAAAATAAATTACTTTTAAAAACCCATGAAACAAAGACAGGGAAAGAGAGAGAAATTCTTACACAATTCGTTCAGGGGCTGTGATGCAACCTGGATTGACCATATCTAGACCCACAGCTGGATGAGACATAAGGGTGGACACTCTTGGGGCTGAGAGGTTTGGTGAGGTTGGGTGAGCAAACGCAGACCCTTTAAAGTAATACTGCGTGCTACCCATCGCATGGGTCCCAAATCTCCAGGTTCAAGGACATCTACCTACATCGAAAACATGCATGAGAAACCCAGAAGATGGTACACCGTGTGATGGGGAAAGGTTTCTAAAACGCACCTCATTTCTCATCTCCTTGTGCTCGGGTTCGCCATTCCAGCCACTTTACTAGCAATCTCCCTACTTGGAGCCTCAGCACCTTTAACCTCCTGTTCCGTACAGGTTGCAATTTGTCCTGAGGATGAACGGGAAGACGGGGAACCAATGAGAGACTAGCTCTTGGTGTTGGGACAGGCACAGGTCACTCTATTTTCCCATCAGGAAGAAGAATTAACCACAGGCTCAGCCTGACCCACGGAACCAGAACAGGGCCTGAAGCCATCCTGCGCTTTTGCGGCCAGCTCCCAAAAAAGCGACTTGTAAAATGGAGCTTCAGGGCACTGCAATTCACAAACCTGCAGAGTTATAAATGATAACTCTCGTCCACAAATATATTGAGGAAAGGCAAAGAAGAGGATTTGAAATCAAGGCAGAATTGCAGGAAACAGATTTCAGGAGGTAGATTCGAATCGCCTTTAAAGCACATGAAAAGCGGCAAAACGTTGACAATGATGCCCTTGGCCAAAAAGGGCGTATGCGTTTTTTCCTGAATATATTCAGGAAAAAACGCATACGCCCTTTTTGGCCAACCAAGCAACCTGGAAAGGCAAATCAGCGCTACAAAGAAGTCTCGCTTCCCATCGGTCAAAAGGGCCATGCTGAAAAAAGTGTCAAAACCAGAAATGCAGGACAGGCCATGGAGAAATGGGAGCCTTGCTACACTGATGGGCGGGATGTAAATTGCCAACAGCCACTCTGGAGAAGTGTACGGTGTGTCCTGAAACATCTAAAAAACACAGCTTAGAGAGCATAGGGCACTTCCACGCATGGGGGGATAAAGTGGGAAAATTGAAAATCAGCAAGACACAAGCACCCCAAAGTTTAGGGCTGCTCTGTTGACAAGGACCTCCACTTCATTCCACCTTAAATATCCCAGGAAAGCGAAAAATGGATAAAAAATTGTGGTCCTTATGTACAATGGAATATCACTCAGCCATGAAATCAATGTCATAAGGCTAGTAGCAGCATGATGAGTGGATTTAGGTAAGACGATTCTAAGTGAAATAAGTCACACAGAAAAGGACACTTCTCATAAGGTGTCACTTATAGAGGGAATGTAAAAACCGTTACACTTGAACTGAATTACAAAACAGAACAGAGTCACACATGCAGAAAACACACTATGGCTGCTTAACGGGAAAGGTGAGGTGGGGTGATACATAAAACAAGAGTTTCAAATTAGCTCAGATACCGTTCCATAAACCCAATATGTAATAGACAAGACCTACTCCTTGCTCAGAGAACTGGACTCAACACGCCCGATTCACCGCACAAGAATATATCTGACTAGTAATAATCTTAAAACCTATGTATTGATATCTCTCTGTTAGTGTGTCAAGTGGGTGTAAAGCGGCATAAACACAGCCGTGAAAAGCAGCTAAACCCCATTATAAAAATAAATTACTTTTAAAAACCCATGAAACAAAGACAGGGAAAGAGAGAGAAATTCTTACACAATTCGTTCAGGGGCTGTGATGCAACCTGGATTGACCATATCTAGACCCACAGCTGGATGAGACATAAGGGTGGACACTCTTGGGGCTGAGAGGTTTGGTGAGGTTGGGTGAGCAAACGCAGACGCTTTAAAGTAATACTGCGTGCTACCCATCGCATGGGTCCCAAATCTCCAGGTTCAAGGGCATCTACCTACATCGAAAACATGCATGAGAAACCCAGAAGATGGTACACCGTGTGATGGGGAAAGGTTTCTAAAACGCACCTCATTTCTCATCTCCTTGTGCTCGGGTTCGCCATTCCAGCCACTTTACTAGCAATCTCCCTACTTGGAGCATCAGCACCTTTAACCTCCTGTTCCGTACAGGTTGCAATTTGTCCTGAGGATGAACGGGAAGACGGGGAACCAATGAGAGACTAGCTCTTGGTGTTGGGACAGGCACAGGTCACTCTATTTTCCCATCAGGAAGAAGAATTAACCACAGGCTCAGCCTGACCCGCGGAACCAGAACAGGGCCTGAAGCCATCCTGCGCTTTTGCGGCCAGCTCCCAAAAAAGCGAGTTGTAAAATGGAGCTTCAGGGCACTGCAATTCACAAACCTGCAGAGTTATAAATGATAACTCTCGTCCACAAATATATTGAGGAAAGGCAAAGAAGAGGATTTGAAATCAAGGCAGAATTGCAGGAAACAGATTTCAGGAGGTAGATTCGAATCGCCTTTAAAGCACATGAAAAGCGGCAAAACGTTGACAATGATGCCCTTGGCCAAAAAGGGCGTATGCGTTTTTTCCTGAATATATTCAGGAAAAAACGCATACGCCCTTTTTGGCCAACCAAGCAACCTGGAAAGGCAAATCAGCGCTACAAAGAAGTCTCGCTTCCCATCGGTCAAAAGGGCCATGCTGAAAAAAGTGTCAAAACCAGAAATGCAGGACAGGCCATGGAGAAATGGGAGCCTTGCTACACTGATGGGCGGGATGTAAATTGCCAACAGCCACTCTGGAGAAGTGTACGGTGTGTCCTGAAACATCTAAAAAACACAGCTTAGAGAGCATAGGGCACTTCCACGCATGGGGGGATAAAGTGGGAAAATTGAAAATCAGCAAGACACAAGCACCCCAAAGTTTAGGGCTGCTCTGTTGACAAGGACCTCCACTTCATTCCACCTTAAATATCCCAGGAAAGCGAAAAATGGATAAAAAATTGGGGTCCTTATGTACAATGGAATATCACTCAGCCATGAAATCAATGTCATAAGGCTAGTAGCAGCATGATGAGTGGATTTAGGTAAGACGATTCTAAGTGAAATAAGTCACACAGAAAAGGACACTTCTCATAAGGTGTCACTTATAGAGGGAATGTAAAAACCGTTACACTTGAACTGAATTACAAAACAGAACAGAGTCACACATGCAGAAAACACACTATGGCTGCTTAACGGGAAAGGTGAGGTGGGGTGATACATAAAACAAGAGTTTCAAATTAGCTCAGATACCGTTCCATAAACCCAATATGTAATAGACAAGACCTACTCCTTGCTCAGAGAACTGGACTCAACACGCCCGATTCACCGCACAAGAATATATCTGACTAGTAATAATCTTAAAACCTATGTATTGATATCTCTCTGTTAGTGTGTCAAGTGGGTGTAAAGCGGCATAAACACAGCCGTGAAAAGCAGCTAAACCCCATTATAAAAATAAATTACTTTTAAAAACTCATGAAACAAAGACAGGGAAAGAGAGAGAAATTCTTACACAATTCGTTCAGGGGCTGTGATGCAACCTGGATTGACCATATCTAGACCCACAGCTGGATGAGACATAAGGGTGGACACTCTTGGGGCTGAGAGGTTTGGTGAGGTTGGGTGAGCAAACGCAGACCCTTTAAAGTAATACTGCGTGCTACCCATCGCATGGGTCCCAAATCTCCAGGTTCTAGGGCATCTACCTACATCGAAAACATGCATGAGAAACCCAGAAGATGGTAAACCGTGTGATGGGGAAAGGTTTCTAAAACGCACCTCATTTCTCATCTCCTTGTGCTCGGGTTCGCCATTCCAGCCACTTTACTAGCAATCTCCCTACTTGGAGCCTCAGCACCTTTAACCTCCTGTTCCGTACAGGTTGCAATTTGTCCTGAGGATGAACGGGAAGACGGGGAACCAATGAGAGACTAGCTCTTGGTGTTGGGACAGGCACAGGTCAGTCTATTTTCCCATCAGGAAGAAGAATTAACCACAGGCTCAGCCTGACCCGCGGAACCAGAACAGGGCCTGAAGCCATCCTGCGCTTTTGTGGCCAGCTCCCAAAAAAGCGACTTGTAAAATGGAGCTTCAGGGCACTGCAATTCACAAACCTGCAGAGTTATAAATGATAACTCTCGTCCACAAATATATTGAGGAAAGGCAAAGAAGAGGATTTGAAATCAAGGCAGAATTGCAGGAAACAGATTTCAGGAGGTAGATTCGAATCGCCTTTAAAGCACATGAAAAGCGGCAAAACGTTGACAATGATGCCCTTGGCCAAAAAGGGCGTATGCGTTTTTTCCTGAATATATTCAGGAAAAAACGCATACGCCCTTTTTGGCCAACCAAGCAACCTGGAAAGGCAAATCAGCGCTACAAAGAAGTCTCGCTTCCCATCGGTCAAAAGGGCCATGCTGAAAAAAGTGTCAAAACCAGAAATGCAGGACAGGCCATGGAGAAATGGGAGCCTTGCTACACTGATGGGCGGGATGTAAATTGCCAACAGCCACTCTGGAGAAGTGTACGGTGTGTCCTGAAACATCTAAAAAACACAGCTTAGAGAGCATAGGGCACTTCCACGCATGGGGGGATAAAGTGGGAAAATTGAAAATCAGCAAGACACAAGCACCCCAAAGTTTAGGGCTGCTCTGTTGACAAGGACCTCCACTTCATTCCACCTTAAATATCCCAGGAAAGCGAAAAATGGATAAAAAATTGTGGTCCTTATGTACAATGGAATATCACTCAGCCATGAAATCAATGTCATAAGGCTAGTAGCAGCATGATGAGTGGATTTAGGTAAGACGATTCTAAGTGAAATAAGTCACACAGAAAAGGACACTTCTCATAAGGTGTCACTTATAGAGGGAATGTAAAAACCGTTACACTTGAACTGAATTACAAAACAGAACAGAGTCACACATGCAGAAAACACACTATGGCTGCTTAACGGGAAAGGTGAGGTGGGGTGATACATAAAACAAGAGTTTCAAATTAGCTCAGATACCGTTCCATAAACCCAATATGTAATAGACAAGACCTACTCCTTGCTCAGAGAACTGGACTCAACACGCCCGATTCACCGCACAAGAATATATCTGACTAGTAATAAT
The DNA here is from genome assembly GCF_965194825.1 of Balaenoptera physalus. NCBI lineage: Eukaryota > Metazoa > Chordata > Mammalia > Artiodactyla > Balaenopteridae > Balaenoptera > Balaenoptera physalus. The sequence continues at coordinate 166,957 of NW_028125735.1, forward strand.
CTTAAAACCTATGTATTGATATCTCTCTGTTAGTGTGTCAAGTGGGTGTAAAGCGGCATAAACACAGCCGTGAAAAGCAGCTAAACCCCATTATAAAAATAAATTACTTTTAAAAACCCATGAAACAAAGACAGGGAAAGAGAGAGAAATTCTTACACAATTCGTTCAGGGGCTGTGATGCAACCTGGATTGACCATATCTAGACCCACAGCTGGATGAGACATAAGGGTGGACACTCTTGGGGCTGAGAGGTTTGGTGAGGTTGGGTGAGCAAACGCAGACCCTTTAAAGTAATACTGCGTGCTACCCATCGCATGGGTCCCAAATCTCCAGGTTCAAGGGCATCTACCTACATCGAAAACATGCATGAGAAACCCAGAAGATTGTACACCGTGTGATGGGGAAAGGTTTCTAAAACGCACCTCATTTCTCATCTCCTTGTGCTCGGGTTCGCCATTCCAGCCACTTTACTAGCAATCTCCCTACTTGGAGCATCAGCACCTTTAACCTCCTGTTCCGTACAGGTTGCAATTTGTCCTGAGAATGAACGGGAAGACGGGGAACCAATGAGAGACTAGCTCTTGGTGTTGGGACAGGCACAGGTCACTCTATTTTCCCATCAGGAAAAAGAATTAACCACAGGCTCAGCCTGACCCGCGGAACCAGAACAGGGCCTGAAGCCATCCTGCGCTTTTGCGGCCAGCTCCCAAAAAAGCGACTTGTAAAATGGAGCTTCAGGGCACTGCAATTCACAAACCTGCAGAGTTATAAATGATAACTCTCGTCCACAAATATATTGAGGAAAGGCAAAGAAGAGGATTTGAAATCAAGGCAGAATTGCAGGAAACAGATTTCAGGAGGTAGATTCGAATCGCCTTTAAAGCACATGAAAAGCGGCAAAACGTTGTCAATGATGCCCTTGGCCAAAAAGGGCGTATGCGTTTTTTCCTGAATATATTCAGGAAAAAACGCATACGCCCTTTTTGGCCAACCAAGCAACCTGGAAAGGCAAATCAGCGCTACAAAGAAGTCTCGCTTCCCATCGGTCAAAAGGGCCATGCTGAAAAAAGTGTCAAAACCAGAAATGCAGGACAGGCCATGGAGAAATGGGAGCCTTGCTACACTGATGGGCGGGATGTAAATTGCCAACAGCCACTCTGGAGAAGTGTACGGTGTGTCCTGAAACATCTAAAAAACACAGCTTAGAGAGCATAGGGCACTTCCACGCATGGGGGGATAAAGTGGGAAAATTGAAAATCAGCAAGACACAAGCACCCCAAAGTTTAGGGCTGCTCTGTTGACAAGGACCTCCACTTCATTCCACCTTAAATATCCCAGGAAAGCGAAAAATGGATAAAAAATTGTGGTCCTTATGTACAATGGAATATCACTCAGCCATGAAATCAATGTCATAAGGCTAGTAGCAGCATGATGAGTGGATTTAGGTAAGACGATTCTAAGTGAAATAAGTCACACAGAAAAGGACACTTCTCATAAGGTGTCACTTATAGAGGGAATGTAAAAACCGTTACACTTGAACTGAATTACAAAACAGAACAGAGTCACACATGCAGAAAACACACTATGGCTGCTTAACGGGAAAGGTGAGGTGGGGTGATACATAAAACAAGAGTTTCAAATTAGCTCAGATACCGTTCCATAAACCCAATATGTAATAGACAAGACCTACTCCTTGCTCAGAGAACTGGACTCAACACGCCCGATTCACCGCACAAGAATATATCTGACTAGTAATAATCTTAAAACCTATGTATTGATATCTCTCTGTTAGTGTGTCAAGTGGGTGTAAAGCGGCATAAACACAGCCGTGAAAAGCAGCTAAACCCCATTATAAAAATAAATTACTTTTAAAAACCCATGAAACAAAGACAGGGAAAGAGAGAGAAATTCTTACACAATTCGTTCAGGGGCTGTGATGCAACCTGGATTGACCATATCTAGACCCACAGCTGGATGAGACATAAGGGTGGACACTCTTGGGGCTGAGAGGTTTGGTGAGGTTGGGTGAGCAAACGCAGACCCTTTAAAGTAATACTGCGTGCTACCCATCGCATGGGTCCCAAATCTCCAGGTTCAAGGGCATCTACCTACATCGAAAACATGCATGAGAAACCCAGAAGATGGTACACCGTGTGATGGGGAAAGGTTTCTAAAACGCACCTCATTTCTCATCTCCTTGTGCTCGGGTTCGCCATTCCAGCCACTTTACTAGCAATCTCCCTACTTGGAGCATCAGCACCTTTAACCTCCTGTTCCGTACAGGTTGCAATTTGTCCTGAGGATGAACGGGAAGATGGGGAACCAATGAGAGACTAGCTCTTGGTGTTGGGACAGGCACAGGTCACTCTATTTTCCCATCAGGAAGAAGAATTAACCACAGGCTCAGCCTGACCCCCGGAACCAGAACAGGGCCTGAAGCCATCCTGCGCTTTTGCGGCCAGCTCCCAAAAAAGCGAGTTGTAAAATGGAGCTTCAGGGCACTGCAATTCACAAACCTGCAGAGTTATAAATGATAACTCTCGTCCACAAATATATTGAGGAAAGGCAAAGAAGAGGATTTGAAATCAAGGCAGAATTGCAGGAAACAGATTTCAGGAGGTAGATTCGAATCGCCTTTAAAGCACATGAAAAGCGGCAAAACTTTGACAATGATGCCCTTGGCCAAAAAGGGCGTATGCGTTTTTTCCTGAATATATTCAGGAAAAAACGCATACGCCCTTTTTGGCCAACCAAGCAACCTGGAAAGGCAAATCAGCGCTACAAAGAAGTCTCGCTTCCCATCGGTCAAAAGGGCCATGCTGAAAAAAGTGTCAAAACCAGAAATGCAGGACAGGCCATGGAGAAATGGGAGCCTTGCTACACTGATGGGCGGGATGTAAATTGCCAACAGCCACTCTGGAGAAGTGTACGGTGTGTCCTGAAACATCTAAAAAACACAGCTTAGAGAGCATAGGGCACTTCCACGCATGGGGGGATAAAGTGGGAAAATTGAAAATCAGCAAGACACAAGCACCCCAAAGTTGAGGGCTGCTCTGTTGACAAGGACCTCCACTTCATTCCACCTTAAATATCCCAGGAAAGCGAAAAATGGATAAAAAATTGTGGTCCTTATGTACAATGGAATATCACTCAGCCATGAAATCAATGTCATAAGGCTAGTAGCAGCATGATGAGTGGATTTAGGTAAGACGATTCTAAGTGAAATAAGTCACCCAGAAAAGGACACTTCTCATAAGGTGTCACTTATAGAGGGAATGTAAAAACCGTTACACTTGAACTGAATTACAAAACAGAACAGAGTCACACATGCAGAAAACACACTATGGCTGCTTAACGGGAAAGGTGAGGTGGGGTGATACATAAAACAAGAGTTTCAAATTAGCTCAGATACCGTTCCATAAACCCAATATGTAATAGACAAGACCTACTCCTTGCTCAGAGAACTGGACTCAACACGCCCGATTCACCGCACAAGAATATATCTGACTAGTAATAATCTTAAAACCTATGTATTGATATCTCTCTGTTAGTGTGTCAAGTGGGTGTAAAGCGGCCTAAACACAGCCGTGAAAAGCAGCTAAACCCCATTATAAAAATAAATTACTTTTAAAAACCCATGAAACAAAGACAGGGAAAGAGAGAGAAATTCTTACACAATTCGTTCAGGGGCTGTGATGCAACCTGGATTGACCATATCTAGACCCACAGCTGGATGAGACATAAGGGTGGACACTCTTGGGGCTGAGAGGTTTGGTGAGGTTGGGTGAGCAAACGCAGACCCTTTAAAGTAATACTGCGTGCTACCCATCGCATGGGTCCCAAATCTCCAGGTTCAAGGGCATCTTCCTACATCGAAAACATGCATGAGAAACCCAGAAGATGGTACACCGTGTGATGGGGAAAGGTTTCTAAAACGCACCTCATTTCTCATCTCCTTGTGCTCGGGTTCGCCATTCCAGACACTTTACTAGCAATCTCCCTACTTGGAGCATCAGCACCTTTAACCTCCTGTTCCGTACAGGTTGCAATTTGTCCTGAGGATGAACGGGAAGACGGGGAACCAATGAGAGACTAGCTCTTGGTGTTGGGACAGGCACAGGTCACTCTATTTTCCCATCAGGAAGAAGAATTAACCACAGGCTCAGCCTGCCCCCCGGAACCAGAACAGGGCCTGAAGCCATCCTGCGCTTTTGCGGGCGGCTCCCAAAAATGCGACTTGTAAAATGGAGCTTCAGGGCCCTGCAATTCACAAACCTGCAGAGTTATAAATGGTAACTCTCGTCCACAAATATATTGAGGGAAGGCAAAGAAGAGGATTTGAAATCAAGGCAGAATTGCAGGAAACAGATTTCAGGAGGTAGATTCGAATCGCCTTTAAAGCACATGAAAAGCGGCAAAACGTTGACAATGATGCCCTTGGCCAAAAAGGGCGTATGCGTTTTTTCCTGAATATATTCAGGAAAAAACGCATACGCCCTTTTTGGCCAACCAAGCAACCTGGAAAGGCAAATCAGCGCTACAAAGAAGTCTCGCTTCCCATCGGTCAAAAGCGCAATGCTGAAAAAAGTGTCAAAACCAGAAATGCAGGACAAGCCATGGAGAAATGGGAGCCTTGCTACACTGATGGGCGGGATGTACATTGCCAACAGCCACTCTGGAGAAGTGTACGGTGTGTCCTGAAACATCTAAAAAACACAGCTTAGAGAGCATAGGGCACTTCCACGCATGGGGGGATAAAGTGGGAAAATTGAAAATCAGCAAGACACAAGCACCCCAAAGTTTAGGGCTGCTCTGTTGACAAGGACCTCCACTTCCTTCCACCTTAAATATCCCAGGAAAGCGAAAAATGGATAAAAAAGTTGTGGTCCTTATGTACAATGGAATATCACTCAGCCATGAAATCAATGTCATAAGGCTAGTAGCAGCATGATGAGTGGATTTAGGTAAGACGATTCTAAGTGAAATAAGTCACACAGAAAAGGACACTTCTCATAAGGTGTCACTTATAGAGGGAATGTAAAAACGGTTACACTTGAACTGAATTACAAAACAGAACAGAGTCACACATGCAGAAAACACACTATGGCTGCTTAACGGGAAAGGTGAGGTGGGGTGATACATAAAACAAGAGTTTCAAATTAGCTAAGATACCGTTCCATAAACCCAATATGTAATAGACAAGACCTACTCCTTGCTCAGAGAACTGGACTCAACACGCCCGATTCACCGCACAAGAATATATCTGACCAGTAATAATCTTAAAACCTATGTATTGATATCTCTCTGTTAGTGTGTCAAGTGGGTGTAAAGCGGCCTAAACACAGCCGTGAAAAGCAGCTAAACCCCATTATAAAAATAAATTACTTTTAAAAACCCATGAAACAAAGACAGGGAAAGAGAGAGAAATTCTTACACAATTCGTTCAGGGGCTGTGATGCAACCTGGATTGACCATATCTAGACCCACAGCTGGATGAGACATAAGGGTGGACACTCTTGGGGCTGAGAGGTTTGGTGAGGTTGGGTGAGCAAACGCAGACCCTTTAAAGTAATACTGCGTGCTACCCATCGCATGGGTCCCAAATCTCCAGGTTCAAGGGCATCTTCCTACATCGAAAACATGCATGAGAAACCCAGAAGATGGTACACCGTGTGATGGGGAAAGGTTTCTAAAACGCACCTCATTTCTCATCTCCTTGTGCTCGGGTTCGCCATTCCAGCCACTTTACTAGCAATCTCCCTACTTGGAGCATCAGCACCTTTAACCTCCTGTTCCGTACAGGTTGCAATTTGTCCTGAGGATGAACGGGAAGACGGGGAACCAATGAGAGACTAGCTCTTGGTGTTGGGACAGGCACAGGTCACTCTATTTTCCCATCAGGAAGAAGAATTAACCACAGGCTCAGCCTGCCCCCCGGAACCAGAACAGGGCCTGAAGCCATCCTGCGCTTTTGCGGGCGGCTCCCAAAAATGCGACTTGTAAAATGGAGCTTCAGGGCCCTGCAATTCACAAACCTGCAGAGTTATAAATGATAACTCTCGTCCACAAATATATTGAGGAAAGGCAAAGAAGAGGATTTGAAATCAAGGCAGAATTGCAGGAAACAGATTTCAGGAGGTAGATTCGAATCGCCTTTAAAGCACATGAAAAGCGGCAAAACGTTGACAATGATGCCCTTGGCCAAAAAGGGCGTAAGCGTTTTTTCCTGAATATATTCAGGAAAAAACGCATACGCCCTTTTTGGCCAACCAAGCAACCTGGAAAGGCAAATCAGCGCTACAAAGAAGTCTCGCTTCCCATCGGTCAAAAGGGCCATGCTGAAAAAAGTGTCAAAACCAGAAATGCAGGACAGGCCATGGAGAAATGGGAGCCTTGCTACACTGATGGGCGGGATGTAAATTGCCAACAGCCACTCTGGAGAAGTGTACGGTGTGTCCTGAAACATCTAAAAAACACAGCTTAGAGAGCATAGGGCACTTCCACGCATGGGGGGATAAAGTGGGAAAATTGAAAATCAGCAAGACACAAGCACCCCAAAGTTTAGGGCTGCTCTGTTGACAAGGACCTCCACTTCATTCCACCTTAAATATCCCAGGAAAGCGAAAAATGGATAAAAAATTGTGGTCCTTATGTACAATGGAATATCACTCAGCCATGAAATCAATGTCATAAGGCTAGTAGCAGCATGATGAGTGGATTTAGGTAAGACGATTCTAAGTGAAATAAGTCACCCAGAAAAGGACACTTCTCATAAGGTGTCACTTATAGAGGGAATGTAAAAACCGTTACACTTGAACTGAATTACAAAACAGAACAGAGTCACACATGCAGAAAACACACTATGGCTGCTTAACGGGAAAGGTGAGGTGGGGTGATACATAAAACAAGAGTTTCAAATTAGCTCAGATACCGTTCCATAAACCCAATATGTAATAGACAAGACCTACTCCTTGCTCAGAGAACTGGACTCAACACGCCCGATTCACCGCACAAGAATATATCTGACTAGTAATAATCTTAAAACCTATGTATTGATATCTCTCTGTTAGTGTGTCAAGTGGGTGTAAAGCGGCCTAAACACAGCCGTGAAAAGCAGCTAAACCCCATTATAAAAATAAATTACTTTTAAAAACCCATGAAACAAAGACAGGGAAAGAGAGAGAAATTCTTACACAATTCGTTCAGGGGCTGTGATGCAACCTGGATTGACCATATCTAGACCCACAGCTGGATGAGACATAAGGGTGGACACTCTTGGGGCTGAGAGTTTTGGTGAGGTTGGGTGAGCAAACGCAGACCCTTTAAAGTAATACTGCGTGCTACCCATCGCATGGGTCCCAAATCTCCAGGTTCAAGGGCATCTTCCTACATCGAAAACATGCATGAGAAACCCAGAAGATGGTACACCGTGTGATGGGGAAAGGTTTCTAAAACGCACCTCATTTCTCATCTCCTTGTGCTCGGGTTCGCCATTCCAGACACTTTACTAGCAATCTCCCTACTTGGAGCATCAGCACCTTTAACCTCCTGTTCCGTACAGGTTGCAATTTGTCCTGAGGATGAACGGGAAGACGGGGAACCAATGAGAGACTAGCTCTTGGTGTTGGGACAGGCACAGGCCACTCTATTTTCCCATCAGGAAGAAGAATTAACCACAGGCTCAGCCTGCCCCCCGGAACCAGAACAGGGCCTGAAGCCATCCTGCGCTTTTGCGGGCGGCTCCCAAAAATGCGACTTGTAAAATGGAGCTTCAGGGCCCTGCAATTCACAAACCTGCAGAGTTATAAATGGTAACTCTCGTCCACAAATATATTGAGGGAAGGCAAAGAAGAGGATTTGAAATCAAGGCAGAATTGCAGGAAACAGATTTCAGGAGGTAGATTCGAATCGCCTTTAAAGCACATGAAAAGCGGCAAAACGTTGACAATGATGCCCTTGGCCAAAAAGGGCGTATGCGTTTTTTCCTGAATATATTCAGGAAAAAACGCATACGCCCTTTTTGGCCAACCAAGCAACCTGGAAAGGCAAATCAGCGCTACAAAGAAGTCTCGCTTCCCATCGGTCAAAAGGGCCATGCTGAAAAAAGTGTCAAAACCAGAAATGCAGGACAAGCCATGGAGAAATGGGAGCCTTGCTACACTGATGGGCGGGATGTACATTGCCAACAGCCACTCTGGAGAAGTGTACGGTGTGTCCTGAAACATCTAAAAAACACAGCTTAGAGAGCATAGGGCACTTCCACGCATGGGGGGATAAAGTGGGAAAATTGAAAATCAGCAAGACACAAGCACCCCAAAGTTTAGGGCTGCTCTGTTGACAAGGACCTCCACTTCCTTCCACCTTAAATATCCCAGGAAAGCGAAAAATGGATAAAAAAGTTGTGGTCCTTATGTACAATGGAATATCACTCAGCCATGAAATCAATGTCATAAGGCTAGTAGCAGCATGATGAGTGGATTTAGGTAAGACGATTCTAAGTGAAATAAGTCACACAGAAAAGGACACTTCTCATAAGGTGTCACTTATAGAGGGAATGTAAAAACCGTTACACTTGAACTGAATTACAAAACAGAACAGAGTCACACATGCAGAAAACACACTATGGCTGCTTAACGGGAAAGGTGAGGTGGGGTGATACATAAAACAAGAGTTTCAAATTAGCTAAGATACCGTTCCATAAACCCAATATGTAATAGACAAGACCTACTCCTTGCTCAGAGAACTGGACTCAACACGCCCGATTCACCGCACAAGAATATATCTGACCAGTAATAATCTTAAAACCTATGTATTGATATCTCTCTGTTAGTGTGTCAAGTGGGTGTAAAGCGGCCTAAACACAGCCGTGAAAAGCAGCTAAACCCCATTATAAAAATAAATTACTTTTAAAAACCCATGAAACAAAGACAGGGAAAGAGAGAGAAATTCTTACACAATTCGTTCAGGGGCTGTGATGCAACCTGGATTGACCATATCTAGACCCACAGCTGGATGAGACATAAGGGTGGACACTCTTGGGGCTGAGAGGTTTGGTGAGGTTGGGTGAGCAAACGCAGACCCTTTAAAGTAATACTGCGTGCTACCCATCGCATGGGTCCCAAATCTCCAGGTTCAAGGGCATCTTCCTTCATCGAAAACATGCATGAGAAACCCAGAAGATGGTACACCGTGTGATGGGGAAAGGTTTCTAAAACGAACCTCATTTCTCATCTCCTTGTGCTCGGGTTCGCCATTCCAGACACTTTACTAGCAATCTCCCTACTTGGAGCATCAGCACCTTTAACCTCCTGTTCCGTACAGGTTGCAATTTGTCCTGAGGATGAACGGGAAGACGGGGAACCAATGAGAGACTAGCTCTTGGTGTTGGGACAGGCACAGGTCACTCTATTTTCCCATCAGGAAGAAGAATTAACCACAGGCTCAGCCTGCCCCCCGGAACCAGAACAGGGCCTGAAGCCATCCTGCGCTTTTGCGGGCGGCTCCCAAAAATGCGACTTGTAAAATGGAGCTTCAGGGCCCTGCAATTCACAAACCTGCAGAGTTATAAATGGTAACTCTCGTCCACAAATATATTGAGGGAAGGCAAAGAAGAGGATTTGAAATCAAGGCAGAATTGCAGGAAACAGATTTCAGGAGGTAGATTCGAATCGCCTTTAAAGCACATGAAAAGCGGCAAAACGTTGACAATGATGCCCTTGGCCAAAAAGGGCGTATGCGTTTTTTCCTGAATATATTCAGGAAAAAACGCATACGCCCTTTTTGGCCAACCAAGCAACCTGGAAAGGCAAATCAGCGCTACAAAGAAGTCTCGCTTCCCATCGGTCAAAAGGGCCATGCTGAAAAAAGTGTCAAAACCAGAAATGCAGGACAAGCCATGGAGAAATGGGAGCCTTGCTACACTGATGGGCGGGATGTACATTGCCAACAGCCACTCTGGAGAAGTGTACGGTGTGTCCTGAAACATCTAAAAAACACAGCTTAGAGAGCATAGGGCACTTCCACGCATGGGGGGATAAAGTGGGAAAATTGAAAATCAGCAAGACACAAGCACCCCAAAGTTTAGGGCTGCTCTGTTGACAAGGACCTCCACTTCCTTCCACCTTAAATATCCCAGGAAAGCGAAAAATGGATAAAAAAGTTGTGGTCCTTATGTACAATGGAATATCACTCAGCCATGAAATCAATGTCATAAGGCTAGTAGCAGCATGATGAGTGGATTTAGGTAAGACGATTCTAAGTGAAATAAGTCACACAGAAAAGGACACTTCTCATAAGGTGTCACTTATAGAGGGAATGTAAAAACCGTTACACTTGAACTGAATTACAAAACAGAACAGAGTCACACATGCAGAAAACACACTATGGCTGCTTAACGGGAAAGGTGAGGTGGGGTGATACATAAAACAAGAGTTTCAAATTAGCTAAGATACCGTTCCATAAACCCAATATGTAATAGACAAGACCTACTCCTTGCTCAGAGAACTGGACTCAACACACCCGATTCACCGCACAAGAATATATCTGACCAGTAATAATCTTAAAACCTATGTATTGATATCTCTCTGTTAGTGTGTCAAGTGGGTGTAAAGCGGCCTAAACACAGCCGTGAAAAGCAGCTAAACCCCATTATAAAAATAAATTACTTTTAAAAACCCATGAAACAAAGACAGGGAAAGAGAGAGAAATTCTTACACAATTCGTTCAGGGGCTGTGATGCAACCTGGATTGACCATATCTAGACCCACAGCTGGATGAGACATAAGGGTGGACACTCTTGGGGCTGAGAGGTTTGGTGAGGTTGGGTGAGCAAACGCAGACCCTTTAAAGTAATACTGCGTGCTACCCATCGCATGGGTCCCAAATCTCCAGGTTCAAGGGCATCTTCCTACATCGAAAACATGCATGAGAAACCCAGAAGATGGTACACCGTGTGATGGGGAAAGGTTTCTAAAACGCACCTCATTTCTCATCTCCTTGTGCTCGGGTTCGCCATTCCAGCCACTTTACTAGCAATCTCCCTACTTGGAGCATCAGCACCTTTAACCTCCTGTTCCGTACAGGTTGCAATTTGTCCTGAGGATGAACGGGAAGACGGGGAACCAATGAGAGACTAGCTCTTGGTGTTGGGACAGGCACAGGTCACTCTATTTTCCCATCAGGAAGAAGAATTAACCACAGGCTCAGCCTGCCCCCCGGAACCAGAACAGGGCCTGAAGCCATCCTGCGCTTTTGCGGGCGGCTCCCAAAAATGCGACTTGTAAAATGGAGCTTCAGGGCCCTGCAATTCACAAACCTGCAGAGTTATAAATGATAACTCTCGTCCACAAATATATTGAGGAAAGGCAAAGAAGAGGATTTGAAATCAAGGCAGAATTGCAGGAAACAGATTTCAGGAGGTAGATTCGAATCGCCTTTAAAGCACATGAAAAGCGGCAAAACGTTGACAATGATGCCCTTGGCCAAAAAGGGCGTATGCGTTTTTTCCTGAATATATTCAGGAAAAAACGCATACGCCCTTTTTGGCCAACCAAGCAACCTGGAAAGGCAAATCAGCGCTACAAAGAAGTCTCGCTTCCCATCGGTCAAAAGGGCCATGCTGAAAAAAGTGTCAAAACCAGAAATGCAGGACAGGCTATGGAGAAATGGGAGCCTTGCTACACTGATGGGCGGGATGTAAATTGCCAACAGCCACTCTGGAGAAGTGTACGGTGTGTCCTGAAACATCTAAAAAACACAGCTTAGAGAGCATAGGGCACTTCCACGCATGGGGGGATAAAGTGGGAAAATTGAAAATCAGCAAGACACAAGCACCCCAAAGTTTAGGGCTGCTCTGTTGACAAGGACCTCCACTTCATTCCACCTTAAATATCCCAGGAAAGCGAAAAATGGATAAAAAATTGTGGTCCTTATGTACAATGGAATATCACTCAGCCATGAAATCAATGTCATAAGGCTAGTAGCAGCATGATGAGTGGATTTAGGTAAGACGATTCTAAGTGAAATAAGTCACCCAGAAAAGGACACTTCTCATAAGGTGTCACTTATAGAGGGAATGTAAAAACCGTTACACTTGAACTGAATTACAAAACAGAACAGAGTCACACATGCAGAAAACACACTATGGCTGCTTAACGGGAAAGGTGAGGTGGGGTGATACATAAAACAAGAGTTTCAAATTAGCTCAGATACCGTTCCATAAACCCAATATGTAATAGACAAGACCTACTCCTTGCTCAGAGAACTGGACTCAACACGCCCGATTCACCGCACAAGAATATATCTGACTAGTAATAATCTTAAAACCTATGTATTGATATCTCACTGTTAGTGTGTCAAGTGGGTGTAAAGCGGCCTAAACACAGCCGTGAAAAGCAGCTAAACCCCATTATAAAAATAAATTACTTTTAAAAACCCATGAAACAAAGACAGGGAAAGAGAGAGAAATTCTTACACAATTCGTTCAGGGGCTGTGATGCAACCTGGATTGACCATATCTAGACCCACAGCTGGATGAGACATAAGGGTGGACACTCTTGGGGCTGAGAGGTTTGGTGAGGTTGGGTGAGCAAACGCAGACCCTTTAAAGTAATACTGCGTGCTACCCATCGCATGGGTCCCAAATCTCCAGGTTCAAGGGCATCTTCCTACATCGAAAACATGCATGAGAAACCCAGAAGATGGTACACCGTGTGATGGGGAAAGGTTTCTAAAACGCACCTCATTTCTCATCTCCTTGTGCTCGGGTTCGCCATTCCAGACACTTTACTAGCAATCTCCCTACTTGGAGCATCAGCACCTTTAACCTCCTGTTCCGTACAGGTTGCAATTTGTCCTGAGGATGAACGGGAAGACGGGGAACCAATGAGAGACTAGCTCTTGGTGTTGGGACAGGCACAGGTCACTCTATTTTCCCATCAGGAAGAAGAATTAACCACAGGCTCAGCCTGCCCCCCGGAACCAGAACAGGGCCTGAAGCCATCCTGCGCTTTTGCGGGCGGCTCCCAAAAATGCGACTTGTAAAATGGAGCTTCAGGGCCCTGCAATTCACAAACCTGCAGAGTTATAAATGGTAACTCTCGTCCACAAATATATTGAGGGAAGGCAAAGAAGAGGATTTGAAATCAAGGCAGAATTGCAGGAAACAGATTTCAGGAGGTAGATTCGAATCGCCTTTAAAGCACATGAAAAGCGGCAAAACGTTGACAATGATGCCCTTGGCCAAAAAGGGCGTATGCGTTTTTTCCTGAATATATTCAGGAAAAAACGCATACGCCCTTTTTGGCCAACCAAGCAACCTGGAAAGGCAAATCAGCGCTACAAAGAAGTCTCGCTTCCCATCGGTCAAAAGGGCCATGCTGAAAAAAGTGTCAAAACCAGAAATGCAGGACAAGCCATGGAGAAATGGGAGCCTTGCTACACTGATGGGCGGGATGTACATTGCCAACAGCCACTCTGGAGAAGTGTACGGTGTGTCCTGAAACATCTAAAAAACACAGCTTAGAGAGCATAGGGCACTTCCACGCATGGGGGGATAAAGTGGGAAAATTGAAAATCAGCAAGACACAAGCACCCCAAAGTTTAGGGCTGCTCTGTTGACAAGGACCTCCACTTCCTTCCACCTTAAATATCCCAGGAAAGCGAAAAATGGATAAAAAAGTTGTGGTCCTTATGTACAATGGAATATCACTCAGCCATGAAATCAATGTCATAAGGCTAGTAGCAGCATGATGAGTGGATTTAGGTAAGACGATTCTAAGTGAAATAAGTCACACAGAAAAGGACACTTCTCATAAGGTGTCACTTATAGAGGGAATGTAAAAACGGTTACACTTGAACTGAATTACAAAACAGAACAGAGTCACACATGCAGAAAACACACTATGGCTGCTTAACGGGAAAGGTGAGGTGGGGTGATACATAAAACAAGAGTTTCAAATTAGCTAAGATACCGTTCCATAAACCCAATATGTAATAGACAAGACCTACTCCTTGCTCAGAGAACTGGACTCAACACGCCCGATTCACCGCACAAGAATATATCTGACCAGTAATAATCTTAAAACCTATGTATTGATATCTCTCTGTTAGTGTGTCAAGTGGGTGTAAAGCGGCCTAAACACAGCCGTGAAAAGCAGCTAAACCCCATTATAAAAATAAATTACTTTTAAAAACCCATGAAACAAAGACAGGGAAAGAGAGAGAAATTCTTACACAATTCGTTCAGGGGCTGTGATGCAACCTGGATTGACCATATCTAGACCCACAGCTGGATGAGACATAAGGGTGGACACTCTTGGGGCTGAGAGGTTTGGTGAGGTTGGGTGAGCAAACGCAGACCCTTTAAAGTAATACTGCGTGCTACCCATCGCATGGGTCCCAAATCTCCAGGTTCAAGGGCATCTTCCTACATCGAAAACATGCATGAGAAACCCAGAAGATGGTACACCGTGTGATGGGGAAAGGTTTCTAAAACGCACCTCATTTCTCATCTCCTTGTGCTCGGGTTCGCCATTCCAGCCACTTTACTAGCAATCTCCCTACTTGGAGCATCAGCACCTTTAACCTCCTGTTCCGTACAGGTTGCAATTTGTCCTGAGGATGAACGGGAAGACGGGGAACCAATGAGAGACTAGCTCTTGGTGTTGGGACAGGCACAGGTCACTCTATTTTCCCATCAGGAAGAAGAATTAACCACAGGCTCAGCCTGCCCCCCGGAACCAGAACAGGGCCTGAAGCCATCCTGCGCTTTTGCGGGCGGCTCCCAAAAATGCGACTTGTAAAATGGAGCTTCAGGGCCCTGCAATTCACAAACCTGCAGAGTTATAAATGATAACTCTCGTCCACAAATATATTGAGGAAAGGCAAAGAAGAGGATTTGAAATCAAGGCAGAATTGCAGGAAACAGATTTCAGGAGGTAGATTCGAATCGCCTTTAAAGCACATGAAAAGCGGCAAAACGTTGACAATGATGCCCTTGGCCAAAAAGGGCGTATGCGTTTTTTCCTGAATATATTCAGGAAAAAACGCATACGCCCTTTTTGGCCAACCAAGCAACCTGGAAAGGCAAATCAGCGCTACAAAGAAGTCTCGCTTCCCATCGGTCAAAAGGGCCATGCTGAAAAAAGTGTCAAAACCAGAAATGCAGGACAGGCCATGGAGAAATGGGAGCCTTGCTACACTGATGGGCGGGATGTAAATTGCCAACAGCCACTCTGGAGAAGTGTACGGTGTGTCCTGAAACATCTAAAAAACACAGCTTAGAGAGCATAGGGCACTTCCACGCATGGGGGGATAAAGTGGGAAAATTGAAAATCAGCAAGACACAAGCACCCCAAAGTTTAGGGCTGCTCTGTTGACAAGGACCTCCACTTCATTCCACCTTAAATATCCCAGGAAAGCGAAAAATGGATAAAAAATTGTGGTCCTTATGTACAATGGAATATCACTCAGCCATGAAATCAATGTCATAAGGCTAGTAGCAGCATGATGAGTGGATTTAGGTAAGACGATTCTAAGTGAAATAAGTCACCCAGAAAAGGACACTTCTCATAAGGTGTCACTTATAGAGGGAATGTAAAAACCGTTACACTTGAACTGAATTACAAAACAGAACAGAGTCACACATGCAGAAAACACACTATGGCTGCTTAACGGGAAAGGTGAGGTGGGGTGATACATAAAACAAGAGTTTCAAATTAGCTCAGATACCGTTCCATAAACCCAATATGTAATAGACAAGACCTACTCCTTGCTCAGAGAACTGGACTCAACACGCCCGATTCACCGCACAAGAATATATCTGACTAGTAATAATCTTAAAACCTATGTATTGATATCTCTCTGTTAGTGTGTCAAGTGGGTGTAAAGCGGCCTAAACACAGCAGTGAAAAGCAGCTAAACCCCATTATAAAAATAAATTACTTTTAAAAACCCATGAAACAAAGACAGGGAAAGAGAGAGAAATTCTTACACAATTCGTTCAGGGGCTGTGATGCAACCTGGATTGACCATATCTAGACCCACAGCTGGATGAGACATAAGGGTGGACACTCTTGGGGCTGAGAGTTTTGGTGAGGTTGGGTGAGCAAACGCAGACCCTTTAAAGTAATACTGCGTGCTACCCATCGCATGGGTCCCAAATCTCCAGGTTCAAGGGCATCTTCCTACATCGAAAACATGCATGAGAAACCCAGAAGATGGTACACCGTGTGATGGGGAAAGGTTTCTAAAACGCACCTCATTTCTCATCTCCTTGTGCTCGGGTTCGCCATTCCAGACACTTTACTAGCAATCTCCCTACTTGGAGCATCAGCACCTTTAACCTCCTGTTCCGTACAGGTTGCAATTTGTCCTGAGGATGAACGGGAAGACGGGGAACCAATGAGAGACTAGCTCTTGGTGTTGGGACAGGCACAGGCCACTCTATTTTCCCATCAGGAAGAAGAATTAACCACAGGCTCAGCCTGCCCCCCGGAACCAGAACAGGGCCTGAAGCCATCCTGCGCTTTTGCGGGCGGCTCCCAAAAATGCGACTTGTAAAATGGAGCTTCAGGGCCCTGCAATTCACAAACCTGCAGAGTTATAAATGGTAACTCTCGTCCACAAATATATTGAGGGAAGGCAAAGAAGAGGATTTGAAATCAAGGCAGAATTGCAGGAAACAGATTTCAGGAGGTAGATTCGAATCGCCTTTAAAGCACATGAAAAGCGGCAAAACGTTGACAATGATGCCCTTGGCCAAAAAGGGCGTATGCGTTTTTTCCTGAATATATTCAGGAAAAAACGCATACGCCCTTTTTGGCCAACCAAGCAACCTGGAAAGGCAAATCAGCGCTACAAAGAAGTCTCGCTTCCCATCGGTCAAAAGGGCCATGCTGAAAAAAGTGTCAAAACCAGAAATGCAGGACAAGCCATGGAGAAATGGGAGCCTTGCTACACTGATGGGCGGGATGTACATTGCCAACAGCCACTCTGGAGAAGTGTACGGTGTGTCCTGAAACATCTAAAAAACACAGCTTAGAGAGCATAGGGCACTTCCACGCATGGGGGGATAAAGTGGGAAAATTGAAAATCAGCAAGACACAAGCACCCCAAAGTTTAGGGCTGCTCTGTTGACAAGGACCTCCACTTCCTTCCACCTTAAATATCCCAGGAAAGCGAAAAATGGATAAAAAAGTTGTGGTCCTTATGTACAATGGAATATCACTCAGCCATGAAATCAATGTCATAAGGCTAGTAGCAGCATGATGAGTGGATTTAGGTAAGACGATTCTAAGTGAAATAAGTCACACAGAAAAGGACACTTCTCATAAGGTGTCACTTATAGAGGGAATGTAAAAACCGTTACACTTGAACTGAATTACAAAACAGAACAGAGTCACACATGCAGAAAACACACTATGGCTGCTTAACGGGAAAGGTGAGGTGGGGTGATACATAAAACAAGAGTTTCAAATTAGCTAAGATACCGTTCCATAAACCCAATATGTAATAGACAAGACCTACTCCTTGCTCAGAGAACTGGACTCAACACGCCCGATTCACCGCACAAGAATATATCTGACCAGTAATAATCTTAAAACCTATGTATTGATATCTCTCTGTTAGTGTGTCAAGTGGGTGTAAAGCGGCCTAAACACAGCCGTGAAAAGCAGCTAAACCCCATTATAAAAATAAATTACTTTTAAAAACCCATGAAACAAAGACAGGGAAAGAGAGAGAAATTCTTACACAATTCGTTCAGGGGCTGTGATGCAACCTGGATTGACCATATCTAGACCCACAGCTGGATGAGACATAAGGGTGGACACTCTTGGGGCTGAGAGGTTTGGTGAGGTTGGGTGAGCAAACGCAGACCCTTTAAAGTAATACTGCGTGCTACCCATCGCATGGGTCCCAAATCTCCAGGTTCAAGGGCATCTTCCTTCATCGAAAACATGCATGAGAAACCCAGAAGATGGTACACCGTGTGATGGGGAAAGGTTTCTAAAACGCACCTCATTTCTCATCTCCTTGTGCTCGGGTTCGCCATTCCAGACACTTTACTAGCAATCTCCCTACTTGGAGCATCAGCACCTTTAACCTCCTGTTCCGTACAGGTTGCAATTTGTCCTGAGGATGAACGGGAAGACGGGGAACCAATGAGAGACTAGCTCTTGGTGTTGGGACAGGCACAGGTCACTCTATTTTCCCATCAGGAAGAAGAATTAACCACAGGCTCAGCCTGCCCCCCGGAACCAGAACAGGGCCTGAAGCCATCCTGCGCTTTTGCGGGCGGCTCCCAAAAATGCGACTTGTAAAATGGAGCTTCAGGGCCCTGCAATTCACAAACCTGCAGAGTTATAAATGGTAACTCTCGTCCACAAATATATTGAGGGAAGGCAAAGAAGAGGATTTGAAATCAAGGCAGAATTGCAGGAAACAGATTTCAGGAGGTAGATTCGAATCGCCTTTAAAGCACATGAAAAGCGGCAAAACGTTGACAATGATGCCCTTGGCCAAAAAGGGCGTATGCGTTTTTTCCTGAATATATTCAGGAAAAAACGCATACGCCCTTTTTGGCCAACCAAGCAACCTGGAAAGGCAAATCAGCGCTACAAAGAAGTCTCGCTTCCCATCGGTCAAAAGGGCCATGCTGAAAAAAGTGTCAAAACCAGAAATGCAGGACAAGCCATGGAGAAATGGGAGCCTTGCTACACTGATGGGCGGGATGTACATTGCCAACAGCCACTCTGGAGAAGTGTACGGTGTGTCCTGAAACATCTAAAAAACACAGCTTAGAGAGCATAGGGCACTTCCACGCATGGGGGGATAAAGTGGGAAAATTGAAAATCAGCAAGACACAAGCACCCCAAAGTTTAGGGCTGCTCTGTTGACAAGGACCTCCACTTCCTTCCACCTTAAATATCCCAGGAAAGCGAAAAATGGATAAAAAAGTTGTGGTCCTTATGTACAATGGAATATCACTCAGCCATGAAATCAATGTCATAAGGCTAGTAGCAGCATGATGAGTGGATTTAGGTAAGACGATTCTAAGTGAAATAAGTCACACAGAAAAGGACACTTCTCATAAGGTGTCACTTATAGAGGGAATGTAAAAACCGTTACACTTGAACTGAATTACAAAACAGAACAGAGTCACACATGCAGAAAACACACTATGGCTGCTTAACGGGAAAGGTGAGGTGGGGTGATACATAAAACAAGAGTTTCAAATTAGCTAAGATACCGTTCCATAAACCCAATATGTAATAGACAAGACCTACTCCTTGCTCAGAGAACTGGACTCAACACGCCCGATTCACCGCACAAGAATATATCTGACCAGTAATAATCTTAAAACCTATGTATTGATATCTCTCTGTTAGTGTGTCAAGTGGGTGTAAAGCGGCCTAAACACAGCCGTGAAAAGCAGCTAAACCCCATTATAAAAATAAATTACTTTTAAAAACCCATGAAACAAAGACAGGGAAAGAGAGAGAAATTCTTACACAATTCGTTCAGGGGCTGTGATGCAACCTGGATTGACCATATCTAGACCCACAGCTGGATGAGACATAAGGGTGGACACTCTTGGGGCTGAGAGGTTTGGTGAGGTTGGGTGAGCAAACGCAGACCCTTTAAAGTAATACTGCGTGCTACCCATCGCATGGGTCCCAAATCTCCAGGTTCAAGGGCATCTTCCTACATCGAAAACATGCATGAGAAACCCAGAAGATGGTACACCGTGTGATGGGGAAAGGTTTCTAAAACGCACCTCATTTCTCATCTCCTTGTGCTCGGGTTCGCCATTCCAGCCACTTTACTAGCAATCTCCCTACTTGGAGCATCAGCACCTTTAACCTCCTGTTCCGTACAGGTTGCAATTTGTCCTGAGGATGAACGGGAAGACGGGGAACCAATGAGAGACTAGCTCTTGGTGTTGGGACAGGCACAGGTCACTCTATTTTCCCATCAGGAAGAAGAATTAACCACAGGCTCAGCCTGCCCCCCGGAACCAGAACAGGGCCTGAAGCCATCCTGCGCTTTTGCGGGCGGCTCCCAAAAATGCGACTTGTAAAATGGAGCTTCAGGGCCCTGCAATTCACAAACCTGCAGAGTTATAAATGATAACTCTCGTCCACAAATATATTGAGGAAAGGCAAAGAAGAGGATTTGAAATCAAGGCAGAATTGCAGGAAACAGATTTCAGGAGGTAGATTCGAATCGCCTTTAAAGCACATGAAAAGCGGCAAAACGTTGACAATGATGCCCTTGGCCAAAAAGGGCGTATGCGTTTTTTCCTGAATATATTCAGGAAAAAACGCATACGCCCTTTTTGGCCAACCAAGCAACCTGGAAAGGCAAATCAGCGCTACAAAGAAGTCTCGCTTCCCATCGGTCAAAAGGGCCATGCTGAAAAAAGTGTCAAAACCAGAAATGCAGGACAGGCTATGGAGAAATGGGAGCCTTGCTACACTGATGGGCGGGATGTAAATTGCCAACAGCCACTCTGGAGAAGTGTACGGTGTGTCCTGAAACATCTAAAAAACACAGCTTAGAGAGCATAGGGCACTTCCACGCATGGGGGGATAAAGTGGGAAAATTGAAAATCAGCAAGACACAAGCACCCCAAAGTTTAGGGCTGCTCTGTTGACAAGGACCTCCACTTCATTCCACCTTAAATATCCCAGGAAAGCGAAAAATGGATAAAAAATTGTGGTCCTTATGTACAATGGAATATCACTCAGCCATGAAATCAATGTCATAAGGCTAGTAGCAGCATGATGAGTGGATTTAGGTAAGACGATTCTAAGTGAAATAAGTCACCCAGAAAAGGACACTTCTCATAAGGTGTCACTTATAGAGGGAATGTAAAAACCGTTACACTTGAACTGAATTACAAAACAGAACAGAGTCACACATGCAGAAAACACACTATGGCTGCTTAACGGGAAAGGTGAGGTGGGGTGATACATAAAACAAGAGTTTCAAATTAGCTCAGATACCGTTCCATAAACCCAATATGTAATAGACAAGACCTACTCCTTGCTCAGAGAACTGGACTCAACACGCCCGATTCACCGCACAAGAATATATCTGACTAGTAA
This sequence comes from Balaenoptera physalus, assembly GCF_965194825.1. Taxonomy (NCBI): domain Eukaryota; kingdom Metazoa; phylum Chordata; class Mammalia; order Artiodactyla; family Balaenopteridae; genus Balaenoptera; species Balaenoptera physalus. The sequence goes on from NW_028125735.1 coordinate 188,067, forward strand.
TAATCTTAAAACCTATGTATTGATATCTCACTGTTAGTGTGTCAAGTGGGTGTAAAGCGGCCTAAACACAGCCGTGAAAAGCAGCTAAACCCCATTATAAAAATAAATTACTTTTAAAAACCCATGAAACAAAGACAGGGAAAGAGAGAGAAATTCTTACACAATTCGTTCAGGGGCTGTGATGCAACCTGGATTGACCATATCTAGACCCACAGCTGGATGAGACATAAGGGTGGACACTCTTGGGGCTGAGAGGTTTGGTGAGGTTGGGTGAGCAAACGCAGACCCTTTAAAGTAATACTGCGTGCTACCCATCGCATGGGTCCCAAATCTCCAGGTTCAAGGGCATCTTCCTACATCGAAAACATGCATGAGAAACCCAGAAGATGGTACACCGTGTGATGGGGAAAGGTTTCTAAAACGCACCTCATTTCTCATCTCCTTGTGCTCGGGTTCGCCATTCCAGACACTTTACTAGCAATCTCCCTACTTGGAGCATCAGCACCTTTAACCTCCTGTTCCGTACAGGTTGCAATTTGTCCTGAGGATGAACGGGAAGACGGGGAACCAATGAGAGACTAGCTCTTGGTGTTGGGACAGGCACAGGTCACTCTATTTTCCCATCAGGAAGAAGAATTAACCACAGGCTCAGCCTGCCCCCCGGAACCAGAACAGGGCCTGAAGCCATCCTGCGCTTTTGCGGGCGGCTCCCAAAAATGCGACTTGTAAAATGGAGCTTCAGGGCCCTGCAATTCACAAACCTGCAGAGTTATAAATGGTAACTCTCGTCCACAAATATATTGAGGGAAGGCAAAGAAGAGGATTTGAAATCAAGGCAGAATTGCAGGAAACAGATTTCAGGAGGTAGATTCGAATCGCCTTTAAAGCACATGAAAAGCGGCAAAACGTTGACAATGATGCCCTTGGCCAAAAAGGGCGTATGCGTTTTTTCCTGAATATATTCAGGAAAAAACGCATACGCCCTTTTTGGCCAACCAAGCAACCTGGAAAGGCAAATCAGCGCTACAAAGAAGTCTCGCTTCCCATCGGTCAAAAGGGCCATGCTGAAAAAAGTGTCAAAACCAGAAATGCAGGACAAGCCATGGAGAAATGGGAGCCTTGCTACACTGATGGGCGGGATGTACATTGCCAACAGCCACTCTGGAGAAGTGTACGGTGTGTCCTGAAACATCTAAAAAACACAGCTTAGAGAGCATAGGGCACTTCCACGCATGGGGGGATAAAGTGGGAAAATTGAAAATCAGCAAGACACAAGCACCCCAAAGTTTAGGGCTGCTCTGTTGACAAGGACCTCCACTTCCTTCCACCTTAAATATCCCAGGAAAGCGAAAAATGGATAAAAAAGTTGTGGTCCTTATGTACAATGGAATATCACTCAGCCATGAAATCAATGTCATAAGGCTAGTAGCAGCATGATGAGTGGATTTAGGTAAGACGATTCTAAGTGAAATAAGTCACACAGAAAAGGACACTTCTCATAAGGTGTCACTTATAGAGGGAATGTAAAAACCGTTACACTTGAACTGAATTACAAAACAGAACAGAGTCACACATGCAGAAAACACACTATGGCTGCTTAACGGGAAAGGTGAGGTGGGGTGATACATAAAACAAGAGTTTCAAATTAGCTAAGATACCGTTCCATAAACCCAATATGTAATAGACAAGACCTACTCCTTGCTCAGAGAACTGGACTCAACACGCCCGATTCACCGCACAAGAATATATCTGACCAGTAATAATCTTAAAACCTATGTATTGATATCTCTCTGTTAGTGTGTCAAGTGGGTGTAAAGCGGCCTAAACACAGCCGTGAAAAGCAGCTAAACCCCATTATAAAAATAAATTACTTTTAAAAACCCATGAAACAAAGACAGGGAAAGAGAGAGAAATTCTTACACAATTCGTTCAGGGGCTGTGATGCAACCTGGATTGACCATATCTAGACCCACAGCTGGATGAGACATAAGGGTGGACACTCTTGGGGCTGAGAGGTTTGGTGAGGTTGGGTGAGCAAACGCAGACCCTTTAAAGTAATACTGCGTGCTACCCATCGCATGGGTCCCAAATCTCCAGGTTCAAGGGCATCTTCCTACATCGAAAACATGCATGAGAAACCCAGAAGATGGTACACCGTGTGATGGGGAAAGGTTTCTAAAACGCACCTCATTTCTCATCTCCTTGTGCTCGGGTTCGCCATTCCAGCCACTTTACTAGCAATCTCCCTACTTGGAGCATCAGCACCTTTAACCTCCTGTTCCGTACAGGTTGCAATTTGTCCTGAGGATGAACGGGAAGACGGGGAACCAATGAGAGACTAGCTCTTGGTGTTGGGACAGGCACAGGTCACTCTATTTTCCCATCAGGAAGAAGAATTAACCACAGGCTCAGCCTGCCCCCCGGAACCAGAACAGGGCCTGAAGCCATCCTGCGCTTTTGCGGGCGGCTCCCAAAAATGCGACTTGTAAAATGGAGCTTCAGGGCCCTGCAATTCACAAACCTGCAGAGTTATAAATGATAACTCTCGTCCACAAATATATTGAGGGAAGGCAAAGAAGAGGATTTGAAATCAAGGCAGAATTGCAGGAAACAGATTTCAGGAGGTAGATTCGAATCGCCTTTAAAGCACATGAAAAGCGGCAAAACGTTGACAATGATGCCCTTGGCCAAAAAGGGCGTATGCGTTTTTTCCTGAATATATTCAGGAAAAAACGCATACGCCCTTTTTGGCCAACCAAGCAACCTGGAAAGGCAAATCAGCGCTACAAAGAAGTCTCGCTTCCCATCGGTCAAAAGGGCCATGCTGAAAAAAGTGTCAAAACCAGAAATGCAGGACAGGCCATGGAGAAATGGGAGCCTTGCTACACTGATGGGCGGGATGTAAATTGCCAACAGCCACTCTGGAGAAGTGTACGGTGTGTCCTGAAACTTCTAAAAAACACAGCTTAGAGAGCATAGGGCACTTCCACGCATGGGGGGATAAAGTGGGAAAATTGAAAATCAGCAAGACACAAGCACCCCAAAGTTTAGGGCTGCTCTGTTGACAAGGACCTCCACTTCATTCCACCTTAAATATCCCAGGAAAGCGAAAAATGGATAAAAAAGTTGTGGTCCTTATGTACAATGGAATATCACTCAGCCATGAAATCAATGTCATAAGGCTAGTAGCAGCATGATGAGTGGATTTAGGTAAGACGATTCTAAGTGAAATAAGTCACCCAGAAAAGGACACTTCTCATAAGGTGTCACTTATAGAGGGAATGTAAAAACCGTTACACTTGAACTGAATTACAAAACAGAACAGAGTCACACATGCAGAAAACAAACTATGGCTGCTTAACGGGAAAGGTGAGGTGGGGTGATACATAAAACAAGAGTTTCAAATTAGCTCAGATACCGTTCCATAAACCCAATATGTAATAGACAAGACCTACTCCTTGCTCAGAGAACTGGACTCAACACGCCCGATTCACCGCACAAGAATATATCTGACTAGTAATAATCTTAAAACCTATGTATTGATATCTCTCTGTTAGTGTGTCAAGTGGGTGTAAAGCGGCCTAAACACAGCCGTGAAAAGCAGCTAAACCCCATTATAAAAATAAATTACTTTTAAAAACCCATGAAACAAAGACAGGGAAAGAGAGAGAAATTCTTACACAATTCGTTCAGGGGCTGTGATGCAACCTGGATTGACCATATCTAGACCCACAGCTGGATGAGACATAAGGGTGGACACTCTTGGGGCTGAGAGGTTTGGTGAGGTTGGGTGAGCAAACGCAGACCCTTTAAAGTAATACTGCGTGCTACCCATCGCATGGGTCCCAAATCTCCAGGTTCAAGGGCATCTTCCTACATCGAAAACATGCATGAGAAACCCAGAAGATGGTACACCGTGTGATGGGGAAAGGTTTCTAAAACGCACCTCATTTCTCATCTCCTTGTGCTCGGGTTCGCCATTCCAGCCACTTTACTAGCAATCTCCCTACTTGGAGCAACATCACCTTTAACCTCCTGTTCCGTACAGGTTCCAATTTGTCCTGAGGATGAACGGGAAGACGGGGAACCAATGAGAGACTAGCTCTTGGTGTTGGGACAGGCACAGGTCACTCTATTTTCCCATCAGGAAGAAGAATTAACCACAGGCTCAGCCTGCCCCCCGGAACCAGAACAGGGCCTGAAGCCATCCTGCGCTTTTGCGGGCGGCTCCCAAAAATGCGACTTGTAAAATGGAGCTTCAGGGCCCTGCAATTCACAAACCTGCAGAGTTATAAATGGTAACTCTCGTCCACAAATATATTGAGGGAAGGCAAAGAAGAGGATTTGAAATCAAGGCAGAATTGCAGGAAACAGATTTCAGGAGGTAGATTCGAATCGCCTTTAAAGCACATGAAAAGCGGCAAAACGTTGACAATGATGCCCTTGGCCAAAAAGGGCGTATGCGTTTTTTCCTGAATATATTCAGGAAAAAACGCATACGCCCTTTTTGGCCAACCAAGCAACCTGGAAAGGCAAATCAGCGCTACAAAGAAGTCTCGCTTCCCATCGGTCAAAAGGGCCATGCTGAAAAAAGTGTCAAAACCAGAAATGCAGGACAAGCCATGGAGAAATGGGAGCCTTGCTACACTGATGGGCGGGATGTACATTGCCAACAGCCACTCTGGAGAAGTGTACGGTGTGTCCTGAAACATCTAAAAAACACAGCTTAGAGAGCATAGGGCACTTCCACGCATGGGGGGATAAAGTGGGAAAATTGAAAATCAGCAAGACACAAGCACCCCAAAGTTTAGGGCTGCTCTGTTGACAAGGACCTCCACTTCCTTCCACCTTAAATATCCCAGGAAAGCGAAAAATGGATAAAAAAGTTGTGGTCCTTATGTACAATGGAATATCACTCAGCCATGAAATCAATGTCATAAGGCTAGTAGCAGCATGATGAGTGGATTTAGGTAAGACGATTCTAAGTGAAATAAGTCACCCAGAAAAGGACACTTCTCATAAGGTGTCACTTATAGAGGGAATGTAAAAACCGTTACACTTGAACTGAATTACAAAACAGAACAGAGTCACACATGCAGAAAACACACTATGGCTGCTTAACGGGAAAGGTGAGGTGGTGTGATACATAAAACAAGAGTTTCAAATTAGCTCAGATACCGTTCCATAAACCCAATATGTAATAGACAAGACCTACTCCTTGCTCAGAGAACTGGACTCAACACGCCCGATTCACCGCACAAGAATATATCTGACTAGTAATAATCTTAAAACCTATGTATTGATATCTCTCTGTTAGTGTGTCAAGTGGGTGTAAAGCGGCCTAAACACAGCCGTGAAAAGCAGCTAAACCCCATTATAAAAATAAATTACTTTTAAAAACCCATGAAACAAAGACAGGGAAAGAGAGAGAAATTCTTACACAATTCGTTCAGGGGCTGTGATGCAACCTGGATTGACCACATCTAGACCCACAGCTGGATGAGACATAAGGGTGGACACTCTTGGGGCTGAGAGGTTTGGTGAGGTTGGGTGAGCAAACGCAGACCCTTTAAAGTAATACTGCGTGCTACCCATCGCATGGGTCCCAAATCTCCAGGTTCAAGGGCATCTTCCTACATCGAAAACATGCATGAGAAACCCAGAAGATGGTACACCGTGTGATGGGGAAAGGTTTCTAAAACGCACCTCATTTCTCATCTCCTTGTGCTCGGGTTCGCCATTCCAGCCACTTTACTAGCAATCTCCCTACTTGGAGCATCAGCACCTTTAACCTCCTGTTCCGTACAGGTTGCAATTTGTCCTGAGGATGAACGGGAAGACGGGGAACCAATGAGAGACTAGCTCTTGGTGTTGGGAAAGGCACAGGTCACTCTATTTTCCCATCAGGAAGAAGAATTAACCACAGGCTCAGCCTGCCCCCCGGAACCAGAACAGGGCCTGAAGCCATCCTGCGCTTTTGCGGGCGGCTCCCAAAAATGCGACTTGTAAAATGGAGCTTCAGGGCCCTGCAATTCACAAACCTGCAGAGTTATAAATGATAACTCTCGTCCACAAATATATTGAGGAAAGGCAAAGAAGAGGATTTGAAATCAAGGCAGAATTGCAGGAAACAGATTTCAGGAGGTAGATTCGAATCGCCTTTAAAGCACATGAAAAGCGGCAAAACGTTGTCAATGATGCCCTTGGCCAAAAAGGGCGTATGCGTTTTTTCCTGAATATATTCAGGAAAAAACGCATACGCCCTTTTTGGCCAACCAAGCAACCTGGAAAGGCAAATCAGCGCTACAAAGAAGTCTCGCTTCCCATCGGTCAAAAGGGCCATGCTGAAAAAAGTGTCAAAACCAGAAATGCAGGACAGGCCATGGAGAAATGGGAGCCTTGCTACACTGATGGGCGGGATGTAAATTGCCAACAGCCACTCTGGAGAAGTGTACGGTGTGTCCTGAAACATCTAAAAAACACAGCTTAGAGAGCATAGGGCACTTCCACGCATGGGGGGATAAAGTGGGAAAATTGAAAATCAGCAAGACACAAGCACCCCAAAGTTTAGGGCTGCTCTGTTGACAAGGACCTCCACTTCATTCCACCTTAAATATCCCAGGAAAGCGAAAAATGGATAAAAAATTGTGGTCCTTATGTACAATGGAATATCACTCAGCCATGAAATCAATGTCATAAGGCTAGTAGCAGCATGATGAGTGGATTTAGGTAAGACGATTCTAAGTGAAATAAGTCACACAGAAAAGGACACTTCTCATAAGGTGTCACTTATAGAGGGAATGTAAAAACCGTTACACTTGAACTGAATTACAAAACAGAACAGAGTCACACATGCAGAAAACACACTATGGCTGCTTAACGGGAAAGGTGAGGTGGGGTGATACATAAAACAAGAGTTTCAAATTAGCTCAGATACCGTCCCATAAACCCAATATGTAATCGACAAGACCTACTCCTTGCTCAGAGAACTGGACTCAACACGCCCGATTCACCGCACAAGAATATATCTGACTAGTAATAATCTTAAAACCTATGTATTGATATCTCTCTGTTAGTGTGTCAAGTGGGTGTAAAGCGGCATAAACACAGCCGTGAAAAGCAGCTAAACCCCATTATAAAAATAAATTACTTTTAAAAACCCATGAAACAAAGACAGGGAAAGAGAGAGAAATTCTTACACAATTCGTTCAGGGGCTGTGATGCAACCTGGATTGACCACATCTAGACCCACAGCTGGATGAGACATAAGGGTGGACACTCTTGGGGCTGAGAGGTTTGGTGAGGTTGGGTGAGCAAACGCAGACCCTTTAAAGTAATACTGCGTGCTACCCATCGCATGGGTCCCAAATCTCCAGGTTCAAGGGCATCTTCCTACATCGAAAACATGCATGAGAAACCCAGAAGATGGTACACCGTGTGATGGGGAAAGGTTTCTAAAACGCACCTCATTTCTCATCTCCTTGTGCTCGGGTTCGCCATTCCAGCCACTTTACTAGCAATCTCCCTACTTGGAGCATCAGCACCTTTAACCTCCTGTTCCGTACAGGTTGCAATTTGTCCTGAGGATGAACGGGAAGACGGGGAACCAATGAGAGACTAGCTCTTGGTGTTGGGACAGGCACAGGTCACTCTATTTTCCCATCAGGAAGAAGAATTAACCACAGGCTCAGCCTGCCCCCCGGAACCAGAACAGGGCCTGAAGCCATCCTGCGCTTTTGCGGGCGGCTCCCAAAAATGCGACTTGTAAAATGGAGCTTCAGGGCCCTGCAATTCACAAACCTGCAGAGTTATAAATGATAACTCTCGTCCACAAATATATTGAGGAAAGGCAAAGAAGAGGATTTGAAATCAAGGCAGAATTGCAGGAAACAGATTTCAGGAGGTAGATTCGAATCGCCTTTAAAGCACATGAAAAGCGGCAAAACGTTGTCAATGATGCCCTTGGCCAAAAAGGGCGTATGCGTTTTTTCCTGAATATATTCAGGAAAAAACGCATACGCCCTTTTTGGCCAACCAAGCAACCTGGAAAGGCAAATCAGCGCTACAAAGAAGTCTCGCTTCCCATCGGTCAAAAGGGCCATGCTGAAAAAAGTGTCAAAACCAGAAATGCAGGACAGGCCATGGAGAAATGGGAGCCTTGCTACACTGATGGGCGGGATGTAAATTGCCAACAGCCACTTTGGAGAAGTGTACGGTGTGTCCTGAAACATCTAAAAAACACAGCTTAGAGAGCATAGGGCACTTCCACGCATGGGGGGATAAAGTGGGAAAATTGAAAATCAGCAAGACACAAGCACCCCAAAGTTTAGGGCTGCTCTGTTGACAAGGACCTCCACTTCATTCCACCTTAAATATGCCAGGAAAGCGAAAAATGGATAAAAAATTGTGGTCCTTATGTACAATGGAATATCACTCAGCCATGAAATCAATGTCATAAGGCTAGTAGCAGCATGATGAGTGGATTTAGGTAAGACGATTCTAAGTGAAATAAGTCACACAGAAAAGGACACTTCTCATAAGGTGTCACTTATAGAGGGAATGTAAAAACCGTTACACTTGAACTGAATTACAAAACAGAACAGAGTCACACATGCAGAAAACACACTATGGCTGCTTAACGGGAAAGGTGAGGTGGGGTGATACATAAAACAAGAGTTTCAAATTAGCTCAGATACCGTTCCATAAACCCAATATGTAATAGACAAGACCTACTCCTTGCTCAGAGAACTGGACTCAACACGCCCGATTCACCGCACAAGAATATATCTGACTAGTAATAATCTTAAAACCTATGTATTGATATCTCTCTGTTAGTGTGTCAAGTGGGTGTAAAGCGGCCTAAACACAGCCGTGAAAAGCAGCTAAACCCCATTATAAAAATAAATTACTTTTAAAAACCCATGAAACAAAGACAGGGAAAGAGAGAGAAATTCTTACACAATTCGTTCAGGGGCTGTGATGCAACCTGGATTGACCATATCTAGACCCACAGCTGGATGAGACATAAGGGTGGACACTCTTGGGGCTGAGAGGTTTGGTGAGGTTGGGTGAGCAAACGCAGACCCTTTAAAGTAATACTGCGTGCTACCCATCGCATGGGTCCCAAATCTCCAGGTTCAAGGGCATCTTCCTACATCGAAAACATGCATGAGAAACCCAGAAGATGGTACACTGTGTGATGGGGAAAGGTTTCTAAAACGCACCTCATTTCTCATCTCCTTGTGCTCGGGTTCGCCATTCCAGCCACTTTACTAGCAATCTCCCTACTTGGAGCATCAGCACCTTTAACCTCCTGTTCCGTACAGGTTGCAATTTGTCCTGAGGATGAACGGGAAGACGGGGAACCAATGAGAGACTAGCTCTTGGTGTTGGGACAGGCACAGGTCATTCTATTTTCCCATCAGGAAGAAGAATTAACCACAGGCTCAGCCTGCCCCCCGGAACCAGAACAGGGCCTGAAGCCATCCTGCGGTTTTGCGGGCGGCTCCCAAAAATGCGACTTGTAAAATGGAGCTTCAGGGCACTGCAATTCACAAACCTGCAGAGTTATAAATGGTAACTCTCGTCCACAAATATATTGAGGGAAGGCAAAGAAGGGGATTAGAAATCAAGGCAGAATTGCAGGAAACAGATTTCAGGAGGTAGATTCGAATCGCCTTTAAAGCACATGAAAAGCGGCAAAACGTTGACAATGATGCCCTTGGCCAAAAAGGGCGTATGCGTTTTTTCCTGAATATATTCAGGAAAAAACGCATACGCCCTTTTTGGCCAACCAAGCAACCTGGAAAGGCAAATCAGCGCTACAAAGAAGTCTCGCTTCCCATCGGTCAAAAGGGCCATGCTGAAAAAAGTGTCAAAACCAGAAATGCAGGACAGGCCATGGAGAAATGGGAGCCTTGCTACACTGATGGGCGGGATGTAAATTGCCAACAGCCACTCTGGAGAAGTGTACGGTGTGTCCTGAAACATCTAAAAAACACAGCTTAGAGAGCATAGGGCACTTCCACGCATGGGGGGATAAAGTGGGAAAATTGAAAATCAGCAAGACACAAGCACCCCAAAGTTTAGGGCTGCTCTGTTGACAAGGACCTCCACTTCATTCCACCTTAAATATCCCAGGAAAGCGAAAAATGGATAAAAAAGTTGTGGTCCTTATGTACAATGGAATATCACACAGCCATGAAATCAATGTCATAAGGCTAGTAGCAGCATGATGAGTGGATTTAGGTAAGACGATTCTAAGTGAAATAAGTCACACAGAAAAGGACACTTCTCATAAGGTGTCACTTATAGAGGGAATGTAAAAACCGTTACACTTGAACTGAATTACAAAACAGAACAGAGTCACACATGCAGAAAACACACTATGGCTGCTTAACGGGAAAGGTGAGGTGGGGTGATACATAAAACAAGAGTTTCAAATTAGCTCAGATACCATTCCATAAACCCAATATGTAATAGACAAGACCTACTCCTTGCTCAGAGAACTGGACTCAACACGCCCGATTCACCGCACAAGAATATATCTGACTAGTAATAATCTTAAAACCTATGTATTGATATCTCTCTGTTAGTGTGTCAAGTGGGTGTAAAGTGGCCTAAACACAGCCGTGAAAAGCAGCTAAACCCCATTATAAAAATAAATTACTTTTAAAAACCCATGAAACAAAGACAGGGAAAGAGAGAGAAATTCTTACACAATTCGTTCAGGGGCTGTGATGCAACCTGGATTGACCATATCTAGACCCACAGCTGGATGAGACATAAGGGTGGACACTCTTGGGGCTGAGAGGTTTGGTGAGGTTGGGTGAGCAAACGCAGACCCTTTAAAGTAATACTGCGTGCTACCCATCGCATGGGTCCCAAATCTCCAGGTTCAAGGGCATCTTCCTACATCGAAAACATGCATGAGAAACCCAGAAGATGGTACACCATGTGATGGGGAAAGGTTTCTAAAACGCACCTCATTTCTCATCTCCTTGTGCTCGGGTTCGCCATTCCAGCCACTTTACTAGCAATCTCCCTACTTGGAGCATCAGCACCTTTAACCTCCTGTTCCGTACAGGTTGCAATTTGTCCTGAGGATGAACGGGAAGACGGGGAACCAATGAGAGACTAGCTCTTGGTGTTGGGACAGGCACAGGTCACTCTATTTTCCCATCAGGAAGAAGAATTAACCACAGGCTCAGCCTGCCCGCCGGAACCAGAACAGGGCCTAAAGCCATCCTGCGCTTTTGCGGCCGGCTCCCAAAAAAGCGACTTGTAAAATGGAGCTTCTGGGCACTGCAATTCACAAACCTGCAGAGTTATAAATGATAACTCTCGTCCACAAATATATTGAGGGAAGGCAAAGAAGAGGATTTGAAATCAAGGCAGAATTGCAGGAAACAGATTTCAGGAGGTAGATTCGAATCGCCTTTAAAGCACATGAAAAGCGGCAAAACGTTGACAATGATGCCCTTGGCCAAAAAGGGCGTATGCGTTTTTTCCTGAATATATTCAGGAAAAAACGCATACGCCCTTTTTGGCCAACCAAGCAACCTGGAAAGGCAAATCAGCGCGACAAAGAAGTCTCGCTTCCCATCGGTCAAAAGGGCCATGCTGAAAAAAGTGTCAAAACCAGAAATGCAGGACAGGCCATGGAGAAATGGGAGCCTTGCTACACTGATGGGCGGGATGTAAATTGCCAACAGCCACTCTGGCGAAGTGTACGGTGTGTCCTGAAACATCTAAAAAACACAGCTTAGAGAGCATAGGGCACTTCCACTCATGGGCGTATAAATTGGGAAAACTAAAAATCAGCAAGACACAGGCACACCAAAGTTTAGGGCTGCTCTCTTGACAAGAACCTCCTCTTCATTACACCTTAAATATCCCAGGAAATAGGAAAATGGATAACGACGTTGTGGTCCTTATGTACAATGGAATATCACTCAGCCATGAAATCAATGTCATAAGGCTATTAGCAGCAAGATGAGTGGATTTAGGTTCGACGATTCTAAGTGAAATAAGTCACACAGAAAAAGACACTTATCATAAGATATCACTTATAGAGGGAATGTAAAAACCGCTACAATTGAACTGAATTACAAAACAGAATAGAGTCACACATTTAGAAAACACACTATGGCTGCTTAACGGGAAAGGTGAGGTGGGGTGATGCATAAAACAAGGGTTTCATATTAGCTCAGATACCGATCCATAAACCCAATATGTACTAGACAAGACATACTCCTTGCTCCGTGAAGTGGACACAACACCCCCTATTCAACGAACAAGTGTATATCTGACTAGTAAAAATCTTAAAACCTATGTATTGATTTCTCTCTGTAAGTTAATCAATGGGTGTAAAGGGGCATAAACACAGCAGTGAAAATCAGGTAAACCCCATTATAAAAATAAATTACTTTAAAATCCCAAAAAACAAAGATAGTGATAGAGGGAGAAATTTTTACATAATTCTTTCCGGGGCTGTGATGCAACCTGGTGTGACCATATCTAGACCCACAGCTAGATGAGAAATAAAGCTGGACACTCTTGGGGCTGAAGGTCTCTTTCCGTATTTACCAGATTGGGAACATAGAAAGGCTGCCACCCTCTGGCCGTTACCTGCACAAGCAGCTTTAAAACCTGTGCTAATGGTCACTTCATATGAACAAGTACTTCAGGGCTGTAAATGAAACGTGCCCTCAAAATGTCTTGAGGGATTTAATGGCCAAAAATTTTCAAAATGTGACACTTACTTTAAGAAAACCCTTTGAAGAACTAAGCTGTAATCACAGTTTGATCAATAAAAAGGGCATGCTTTAAAGCTCAATTTCAACAGATTATGGGACACATGCAAATTCAACCACAGATAGGTATCAGCTCACACCTGTTAGAATAACCATCAGCAAGAAAACTACAAATAATAAATATTGAAGGTGTTTTGGAGAAATGCATACCCTCAATTTTAAGTGGGACGTATCCTGGAAAGAGCCACTAATGAGAACTGAATGGGGGTGCCTTTAAAACATACACACTGAGCTACCATATGATACAGCAAGCCCACTCCTTGGCCTATAACATAAGAAGATATAACTGGAAAGACACAGGCAAGCAAATGTGCATTGCAGCAGTATTGCAATAGCCAAGACATGGAGGCAACCAGAAAGTCCATCAAGAGGTGCGTGGCCAAAGAAGAACTGGTACACGTACAGATGGAATATTAGCCAGGGAAAAAAATGAAACAATGCCATTTGCAGCACCATGTATGATTCTTGAGGTAATCAGGCAAATTGTACTAAGTCAGAAAGCAAAAGACACATATCCTATAATATCACTTATAGGTCTTAGCTAAAAATTGATACCAATGAAGATATTTCCACAGAGAAATGCAATCACAGATTCATTAAACAAACTTATGGTTCACCAAATGGAAAGGTGTGAGGATTGGATACATTAGGATATTGGGGTTAAGATAGATATAGAAACACATGTGAAATATGTAATCACCAAAGACCTACGTAATACCAAGACAAGACTACTCAACATCGTGTCATAACCTACATGGGAAAATGATCCAAAGAAGAATAGATATATGTATATGTTTAAAAGAACCACATCTTGCACACCTAGAAGAAACAAAACATTTTAATTAAATTTGTTCTGACAAAAAATAAAAATTAAATTAAAAAAAGAACAAGAAGTAATGAGACATAAACTTAAGGGGCTATTTGCTGGCACATTGCATTCTAATTTACAACCAGAACATGACTTCCATTAAGGCTCTGTCATCACTAATAAAGCAGCTTTATAAGCAATGTTGAAGGTAGCTTAAAAGAAGTCTCACTAATTATTGATAGTAACAAGGAAACAAAGAAAAGTAAAAATCTCACTGCAAAAAGTATACATAGGGTAAGGATAGTAGATCAAACACTTATTAAACTTCTGTAAAGAATAAAAGAAAACAGTCATATGTTTTTTTAAAAAGAGAGGGCCCAAATAAATCTGAAATGAAAGAGATGATGTTACAACAGACACCACAGAAATACAAAGTATCCTAAGATACACACAGGGTAACTCAGGGCTCAGACTGGACAGAGTCCACTCTCCAGTCCCCTGTACATGACTTACAGGAGCCTCAGGAACTGAGGAGGGGGTCCCTGAAGAGAGGCTCAAGATAGAATATGGTAGGCATTAACATGACTGCATTCATCTTAAACATGCCTGAACTACATTCACACGAGATGATTTTGTCCTGTATGTACATCGGCACCTCTAGTTGGAACTGCAGATCTTTGGCTTCAACACCTCTACTGACAACATTAGCGTCACCTGCTGTGGACCGTCTCCTATAGGATTTCTAGAATCAGAAAACATCGAAGCTTCACAGGACCCAGAGTCTGTGCGAGTCCACACAGAGTCTCAGAGTCTCAACTCCACTCAGATACTCCACTCTTGGAGGGCACACACAAAGTAGTGTGCACATCAGGACCCAGGGGAAGGAGCAGTGACCCTGTAGGAGAATGACCAGAACTACCTGCTACTTTTAGAGGGTCTCCTGCAGAGGCAGGTGGTGGCTGTGGCTGTGGCTCACCGTGAGGACAACGACACTGGCAGCAGAAGTTCTGGGAAATACTCCTTGGTGTGTGCCCTCCCAGAGTCCGCCATTAGCCCCACCAAGAGCAAGGTAGGCTCCAGGGCTGGGTCGCCTCAGGCCAAACAACCAACAGGGAGGGAACCCAGCCCCATGCATCAGCAGACAAGCGGATTAAACTTTTTATTAAAGTTTTATTTAATCCGTAGACAAGCGGATTAAAGCTCTGCCCACCAAAGCAACACCCAGCTCTACCCACCACCAGTCCCTCCCATCAGGAAGCTTGCACTAGCCTCTAAGATAGACTCATCCACCGGAGAGCAGACAACAGAAGCAAGAAGAACTACAATTCTGCAGCCTGTGGAAGGAAAACCACATTCACAGAAAGATAGACAAAATGAAAAGGCAGAGGACTTTATACCAGATCAAGGAACAAGATAAAACCCCAGAAAAAAAACGAAATGAGGTGGAGATAGGGAACCTTCCAGAAAAAGAATTCAGAATAATGATAGTGAAGTTGAGCCAAGACCTTGGAAAAAAAAAGGAGGCAAAGATCGAGAAGATGCAAGAAATGTTTAACAAGGACCTAGAAGAATTAAAGAACAAACAAACAGAGGTGAACAATGTAATAACTGAAATGAAAAATACACTAGAAGGAATCAGTAGCAGAATAACTGTGGCAGAAGAACGGATAAGTGACCTGGAAGACAGAGAGGTGGAAATCACTGCCATGGAACAGAATAAAGAAAAAGAATGAAAATAAACGAAGACACCCCAAGAGTCCTCTGGGACAACATTAAACGCAACAACATTCGCATTATAGGGGTCCCAGAAGGAGAAGAGAGAGAGAAAGGACCCGAGAATATATTTGAAGAGATTATGGTCAAAAACTTCCCTAGCATGGGAAAAGAAATAGCCACCCAAGTCCAGAATCACAGAGTGTCCCAGGCAGGATAAACCAAAGGAGAAAAATGACAAGACACATAGTAATCAAATTGACAAAAATTAACGACAAAGAAAAATGATTGAAAGCAGCAAGGGAAAAATGACCAATAACATACAAGGGAACTCCCATAAGGATAACAACTGATTTCTCAGCAGAAAATCTACAAGCCAGAAGGAAGTGGCATGATAAATTTAAAGTGATGAAAGGGAAGAACCTACAACCAAGAGTACTCCACCCTGCAAAGAGCTCATTCAGATTTGATGGAGAAATCAAAAGCCTTACAGACAAGAAAAAGCTAAGAGAATTCAGCACCATGAAACCAGCTCTACACCAAATGCTAAAGGAACTTCTCTAAGTGGGAAACACAAGAGAAGAAAAGGACCCACCAAGACAAACCCATAACAATTAAGAAAATAGTAGTAGGAACATACATATCGATAATTACCTTAAACGTGAATGCACTAAATGTTCCAACCAAAAGACACAGGCTCGCTGAATGGATACAAAAACAAGACCCATATATATGCTGTCTACAAGAGATCCATTTCAGACCTAGGGACACATACAGACTCAAAGTGAGGCGATGGAAAAATATACTCTATGCAAATGAAAATCAAAAGAAAGCTGGAGTAGCAATACTCATATCAGATAAAATAGACTTTAAAATAAAGAATGTTACAAGAGACAAGGAAAGACACTACATAATGGTCAGGGGATCAATCCAAGAAGAAGATATAACAATTATAAATATATATGTACCCAAAATAGGAGCACCTCAATGTATAAGGCAACTGCTAACAGCTATAAAAGAGGAAATCGACAGTAACACAATAATAGCGGGGGACTTTAACAGCTCACTTACACCAGTGGAGATCAGCCAGACAGAAAATTAATAAGGAAACACAAGCTTTAAATGACACAATAGACCAGATAGAGTTAAGTGATATTTATAGGACATTCCATCCAAAAACAGCAGATTACACGTTCTTCTCAACTGCACACGGAACATTCTCCAGGATAGATCACATCTTGGGTCACAGATAAAGCCTCAGTAAATTTAAGAAAACTGAAATCATATCAAGCAGCTGTTCCGACCACAATGCTATGAGATTAGAAATCAATTACACGGAAAAAAAGTAAAAAACACAAACACATGGAGGCTAAACAATACGTTACTAAATAACCAAGAGATCACTGAAGAAATCAAAGAGGAAATCAAAAACTACCTAGAGACAAACGACAACAAAAACACGATGATCCAAAACCTATGGGATGCAGCAAAAGGAGTTCTAAGAGGGAAGTTTATAGCAATACAAGCCTACCTCAAGAAACAAGAAAAATCTCAAATAAACAATCGAACCTTACACCTAGAGGAACTAGAGAAAGAAGAACAAAACCCAAAGTTAGTAGAAGGAAAGAAATCATAAACATCAGAGCAGAAATAAATGAAATAGAAACAAAGAAAACGAAAGCAAAGATCAATAAAACTAAAAGCTGGTTCTTTGAGAAGATAAGCAAACATGATCAACCTTTAGCCAGACTTAAGAAAAAGAGGGAGAAGACGCAAATCAACAAAATTAGAAGTGAAAAAGCAGAAGTTACAACAGACACAACAGGAATACAAAGCATCCTAAGAGACTACTACAAGCAACTCTAGGCCAATAAAATGGACAATCTGGAAGAAATGGACAAATTCTTAGAAAGGGATAACCTTCTAAGACTGAACCAGGAAGAAATAGAAAATATGAACAAACCTATCACAAGCAATGAAATTGAAACTGTGATTAAAAATCTTCCAATAAACCAAAGTCCAGAACCAGATGGCATCACAGGTGAATTCTATCAAACATTTAGAGAAGAGCTAACACCCAACCTTCTCAAATTCTTCAAAACAATTGCAGGAGAAGGAACACTCCCAAACTCATTCTATGAGACCACCATCACCCTGATACCAAAATCAGACAGAGATACTACAAGGAAAGAAAATTATAGACCAATATCACTGATGAATATAGATGTAAAAATCCTCAACAAAATACTAGCAAACAGAATCGAACAACACATTAAAAGGATCATACACCATGATCAAGTGGGGTTTATCCCAGGGATGCAAGGATTTTTCAATATACACAAATCAATGTGATACACCATATTAACAAATTGTAGAATAAAACCATATGATCATCTCAATAGATGAAGGAAAAGATTTTGAGAAAATTCAACACTCATTTACGATAAAAACTCTGCAGAGTGTGGGCATAGAGGGAAACTACCTCAACATAATAAAGGCCATATATGACAAACCCACAGCAAACAGCATTCTCAATGGTGAAAAACTGAAAGTGTTTCCTCTAAGATCAGGAACAAGACGAGGATGTCCACTCTCACCACTGCTATTCAACATAGTTTTGGAAGTCCTAGCCATGGCAATCAGAGAAGAAAAAGAAATAAAAGGAATACAAAAAGGAAAAGAAGAAGTAAAATTGTCACTGTTTGCAGATGACATGATATCATAGATAGAGAATCCTAAAGATGCCACCAGAAAACCACTGGAGCTAATCAATGAATTTGGTAAAGTTGCAGGATACAAAATTAATGCACAGAAATTGCTTGCATTCCTCTACACTAACAATGAAAGATCAGAAAGAGAAATTAAGGAAACAATCCCATTACCACTGCAACAATAAGAATAAAATACCTAGGAATAAACCTACCTAAGGAAGTAAAAGACCTGTACTCAGAAAACTAAAAGACACTGAAGAAAGAAATCAAAGATGATATAACAGATGGAGACATATACCATGTTCTCGGATTAGAAGAATCAATATTGTGAAAATGACTATACTACCCAAAGCAATCTACAGATTCAATGCAATCCCGATCAAAATACCTTTGGCATTTTCTACAGAACAAGAAAAAAAAAATCTTAAAATTTGTAGGGAGACACAAAAGACCCTGGATAGCCAAAGCAGTCTTGAGGGGGGAAAAAAAGAGCTGGAGGAATCAGACTTCCAGACTTCAGACTATATTACAAAGCTAGAGTAATCAAGATAATATGGTACTGACACAAAAACAGAAATATAGGTCAATAGAACAGGATAGAAAGCACAGAGATAAACCCACGTACCTATGGTTCACTAATGACAAAGGAGGCAAGGGTATACAATGGAGAAAAGACAGTGTCTTCAGCAAGTGGTGCTGGGAAAACTGGACAGTTACATGTAAAAGAATGAAATTAGTACACTCCCTAACACCATACACAAAAATAAACTCAAAATGGATTAGAGATCTAAATATAAGACCAGCCACTACAAAACTCTTAGAGGAAAACATAAGCAGACCAGTCTATGACATAAATCACAGCAAGATCCTTTTTGACCCACCTCCTAGAGAAATGGAAATAAAAACAAAAATAAAAAAATGGGACCGAATGAAACATAAATTATTTTGCACAGCAAAGGAAAACATAAGCAAGATGAAAAGACAACCATCAGAATGGGAGAAAATATTTTCAAATGAAGCAAATGGCAAAGGATTAATCTCCAAAAAGCAGCTCATGTAGCTCAATATCACAAAACCAAACAACCCAATCCAAAAATGGGCAGAAGACCTAAATAGACATTTCTCCAAAGAAGATATACAGGTTGCCAACAAACACATGAAAGGATGCTGAATATCACTAATCATTAGAGAAATGCAAATCAAAACTACAGTGAGGTATCACCTCACACCAGTCAGAATGGCCATCATCAAAAAATCTACCAACAATAAATGCTGGAGAGGCATTTATTGGAGAAAAGGGAACCCTCTTGCACTGTTGGTGGGAATGTAAATTGATATAGCCACTAGGGAGAATGGTATGGGGGTTCCTTAAAAACTAAAAATAGAACTACCATACAACCCAGCAAACCCACTCCTGGATATTTACCCTGAGAAAACCATAATTCAAAAAGAGTTATGTACCACAATGTTCACTGTAGCTCTATTTACAATAGCCAGGACATGGAAGCAACCTAAGTGTCCATCAACAGATAAATGGATAAAGAAGATGTGGCACATATATATACAATGGAACATTATTCAGCCATAAAAAGAAACGAAATTGAGTTATTTTTAGTGAGGTGGATGGATCTAGAGTCTGTCCTACAGAGTGAAGTAAGTCAGAAAGAGAAAAACAAATACCGTATGCTAACACATATATATGGAATCTTAAAAAAAAAGTTTATGAAGAACCTAGGGGCAGGAAAGGATTAAGGACACAGACGTAGAGAAAGGACTTGAGGACATGGGGAGAGGGAAGGGTAAGCTGGGACAAAGTGAGAGTGGTATGGACATATATACACTACCAAATGTAAAATTGATAGCTACTGGGAAGCAACCACATAGCACAGGGAGATCAGCTCTTTGCTTTGTGACCACCTAAAAGGGTGGGATAAGGGAGTGAGAGGGAGGTGCAAGAGGGAGGGGATATGGTGTTATATGTATACGCACAGCTGATTCACTTTTTTATACAGCAGAAACTAACACACAATTGTAAAGCAATTATACTCCAATAAAGATGTAAAAGAAAAAAAAAAGCCCAGAGATAAACCTACACACCTATGGCCCACTAATCTATGACAAAGGAGGCAAGGGTATAAAAAGGAGAAAAGAAAGTCTCTTCAATAAGTGGTGCTGGGAAAAATGGACAGCTACATGTAAAAGAATGAAATTAGAACACTCCCTAACACCATACACAAAAAATAAACTCAAAATGGATTAGAGACCGAAATGTAAGACCGGACACTATAAAACTCTTAGAGGAAAACATAGGAAGAATACTCTTTGACATAAATCACAGCAAGATCTTTTTTGATCCACCTCCTAGAGTAATGGAATTAAAAAAAAATAAACATATGGGAGCAAATGAAACCTAAAAGCTTTTGCAAAGCAAAGGAAACTACAAACAAGACGAAATGACAACCCTCACAATGGGAGAAAATATTTGCAAACGAATCAATGGACAAAGGAGTAATCTCCAATGTATATAAACAGCTCATGCAGCTCAACAGTAAAAAAACAAACAACCCAATCCAAAAATGGGCAGATGACGTAAATAGACATTTGTCCCAAGAAGACATACAGATGACCAAGAAGCACATGAAAAGCTGCTCAACATCACTAATTATTAGAGAAATATAAACCAAAACTACAATGAGGTATCACCTCACACGAGTTAGAATGGGCATCATCAGAAAATCTACAAGCAACAAATGCTGGAGAGGGTGTGGAGAAAAGGGAACCCTCTTACACTATTTGTGGGAATGTAAATTGATACAGTCACTATGGAGAACAGCATGGAGGTTCCTTAAAATACTAAAAATAGAATTACCATATGGCCCAGCAATCCCACTACTGGCCATATACCCAGAGAAATCCATAATTCAAAAAGACATATTCAGCACAATATTCATTGCAGCACTATTTACAATAGCCAGGTCATGGAAGCAACCTAAATGCCCATAGACAGACGAACAGAAAAGATGTGCTACATATATAAAATGGAATATTACTCAGCCATAAAAAGGAATGAAATTGGGTCATTTGTAGAGACGTGGATAGATCTAGAGACTGGCATACAGAGTGAAGTAAGTCAGAAAGAGAAAAACAAATATCGTATATTAACACATACATGTGGAACCTAGAAAAATGGTAAAGATGAACCGGTTTGCAAGGCAGAAATAGAGACACAGATGTAGAGAACAAATGTATGGACACCAAGGGGGGAAAGTGGCAGGGTGGTGGTGGTGGGATGAATTGCGAGCCTGGGATTGACATATATACACTTATATGTATAAAATAGGTAACCAATAAGAGCCTGCTGTATAAAAAAATGAATAAAATAAATTCAAAAATTAAAAAATAAATAATACTTAAAAAAATAAAGCAGAAAAAAAAGTTCTGTCCTTCCCATAGACGTATTTATATGAATGAATTATTTCCATGCTTATATCCATAAATACAAAAAGAGGAATAAAACTTACCTTGAACCAAAAAAGAAAAAAAAAAAACAGAACCCACTGGTCATACAGAGGAAAACACTATCAGGGCACTTGCTCCAGTGGTAAACAATTCTGAAGTTGGTCAGAGGTGGGAATCATCTCCCATGCAGCCAGCAGCCCCCACACGAGGAGCGTCCTCATTGCAAAGCTGGGGGACCGTGAGGAGGCTTCTCTGAGTAAACGTGAGCTGAGCCCCAGGCCAGCTGCTGCTGAACTTTTCCCACCCTTCCCAGGTAAAACACCTGAATGTGTGCAAAGACTTTAAAAACTAGAGGAAGGGGCTTGGAGTCACACCAGCGACAGCACGCAGGCCGACTTGGTGCCTGCAGGCCAGCCAGGATGGTCCTGGCCCCGGGCGCTCGTCTGGAAGCTTTCCATTTCCCTGCCTGAGGTACCCCTCCTGTCCCGGCCCCCACTGCTTTTGTCCTTCCTCACCTCTGCCCGGGGAGAAATTCCAGCAGCAAGTATGGGTGACACATCCTCTTCTTTAGCAGGTGGCAGCCCGGCAACTCCTGCAGAAAGTCCAGCAGAGCCCCAGTCACACCGGGCCACTCATAGAGCCGTGGGCCCTACTCCCTCCCACCAGCCCAACCCCGAGACTGCTGACGGGGCAGAGAATATGGCGTCAGGCACAGCTGCAGAGGCTTTTGCTGCCTGGAGGGGTGTTTATATTGACCTCAACCCAGGCACACCTGGGAAGGGCTGGCCGGCCGGGTCAGACTGCCCAGGTCAGCCAATCCTCGCCCCTCAGGGGCTCAGAGTTGCAGAAAATGGGTCTTGCTGCACCGGCTAGATCCAAGGAACAGGTGTAGGGTCCCGAGAGTCAGGATAGATAAGGGGCGGCAGCCCTGGCTTGTTTTCTAATCATTTTATCTGGTCCATGAGTGGGAGACAACTTCAAGAAGAACCTCTGCTAATGAGAGGAACCCAGGAGTCAGGGAGAGGAGGGGTGGTGGGTGGAGACAGAGGCCTGGTGCCCCGGCTGCAGTGGAAGCCCCTGGAAGACCAGGCAGAGGGAGGCCGCACAGAGTGAAGCCTAGGGTCACAGACCTGTTGGAGCTGCTGTTTGTTAGTTCAAGCTCTGCTCTGAGGTGCTCTGTGTCAGCTCTGAGTGACAGGTGTGCTAGGGGTGCTTTGCAATGAGGGCTATGTGCACGGATCCTGTGTGCCCAGCCCTGCCGGGGTACCTGTCCACGGGAGCTCCATATCCAGGGAGGGGCCTGCCAACGAGAGCCCCATGGGCTGCTGGGTACCTGCCCAGGTGAGCTCCATATCCTGGGAGCGGCCTAACCACCAGAGCCCCATGGGCTGCTGGGGACCTGCCCAGGTGAGCTCCATATCCTGGGAGGGGCCTGACCACAAGAGCCCCGTGGGCTGCTGGGGACCTGGTAGAGGACACCAGGACAGTCAGTGAAGCCACAGAGGATATACATCTAGTAGTTCCTAATTCCTACACCCTGCTGGTCATTCTACCATCCACCAGGACATGGCATTCTGTATTAGACTTTAATGATGCCTTCTTCTGTATTCCATTAGTCCCAGAGTCACAAGAAATTTTGGCTGTGAGTGGCAGGACTCAACATACAACAAAAACAATACTGCTGGGCCGTCCTGCCCCAGGGGTTCAAAAATTTCCACACCATCTTTGGGGAAACGTTAGCTAAAGACCTAAAAGATCTACCTCTGGAGAAGGGAACCCTCCTTCAATATGCAGATGACATTCTGATCACCAGCCCGACTAAGGAGGCCTCTGAACTACCTAGCCAATAAAAGATAGAAGGTGTCCAAGGAAAAGGCTCAAATATCACAAACTAAGGTGGCCTTCCTGGGCTTCATTCGCACAGAAGGTCGGAGAAGCCCACCCCAGGAAAGGGAAGAAGCCATTTGCAGCCTCAGCCTTCCTGAAACTAGAAGACAGCTTAGGGGTTCCTGGGGAGACCGGGGTTTGCTGCATCTGGATCCCTAACTACAGTCTAATAGCTGGGCCTCTATATGAAACACTGAAAGGAAAAGATGATGATCCTTTTGAATAGAATCCAGAAGCGTCCTTTCACGATTGGAAAGAGCAGTCAATTCAGACCCTGGCCCTGGACCTCCCTAAGTTAGCTAAACCCTTTGACCTTTACATTGCTGGTCCAAGGCGAATCGCCCTTGGAGTATTAGTGCAAAAACTGGGACCACTTGAAATGGAACAATGCAAGAATGCCCTCCAGGCATTGGCCAGCCACCCCATCCGACCAGGATACTGGGGGTATCTAAAAACCTGGAAATCAGCAGCCCGCAAGGCCAGCTCCCTCCTAAGGGAAAAGGACGCCACTTGGTGATCCTAACCACCCACCATGCCCTGAAGTTGCAGGGATTGCTCCGTGGGCACAATGACCTCGAGTGAGGAGGCCCTCCAACACCAACCTCCAGAGAGACAACCTGGGGCAATGGGCCCCCATGACGACTCGTGTGACCATCACTTGACCTGGAGCTTCTCTCAGAAAACAACAAGAGTGTGCCCCAAAAGAGCAGACTATTGCTTACAGGACTTACTGCACCCAGAGCGGAGCTAATAAACTTGCCAGGGGAACCATAAATAACGCTGCTACCATAGAAAAGCCTACAGACACTGTGGTGACGGCGGCCAGTGAGACCGGCTGTACTCCTGGCTACTTCAAAAGGCCGTTGACTGAGTGGCCGTCATGGTCCTGGATCACCACCGGCCCTGGACTGTCTGGGAGTTGAGCAAGCAGGGCTCTGACACCTGGTGCTGTTTGTACGTTAATTCAGTGGCCTAACTGAAGAAAGTGCAGACTACTGGTCAGAGCATCTAGGCTGGCAGAAACCGTCAGCCTAAGGGGGCCGAACCAATGTGGAGCAGGGTAAAACCGCCCACCCACCCAGCGTCTCTGCACATCTCTTTCCTGGACCCTTAAAGGTCATTAGAATCTGTAAAAATTCCAATGCTGGTGCTCAGGCAGACGAGCAGTGAGGGAGGAGGCCTGCGGACAATCAACCTCACCTGGAGGCTGCTGGGGAGAAGTCCTGCCCCTCCCCCCGGGTATGAGGACACCCAACTCAGCATGAAGCATTTACAGAAGACGTGTCTGCACCCTCAGCGCCCCAAGAATGAGGAATGGGACAAAAGGCAGAGGAGGGCTTTGTCACTGGCAAAGCCCATTAAAAATTCCTGGGAGATAACAATAGAATCTGGGCAATAAAATAAAGTCTAACCATTTTTTCCTTTGTGCTTTGTCTAATTTCACTTGCTCCTAGGTTTCCACAGGCAGAGGTCCCACACCCGACACTTCAGACCCGATTTCCTAGTGCAAAATGGCTGGGCCGACACCTCAGCTCGTGGGGCCCTGTGCAGACTCTGCGACATAGAGCCTGAGCTCCAGCCAACCCGGCCCTCGAGAGCTCCGCCCCCTCCCTCCCGCTGATGCTGACAGGATCCCTACACAGCAGCCCGGCCCACAACCCGCAGGGGAGCACACACTCTCACCTCTCCATTCTCTGATCAAAATATAAAGTTTTCCTTTGCTTCTGAACCAAAGTCAGTCTCGATCTGTTGGCTCCAATGACACTGGGCAGGGAGACCCTTGTTGGGGCCCACTCTGCAGGATCAGTAACAGAATTTGAGAACATTGTAACTTCAATGAACAGATGTGTGAGCCAAACTGTAATTAACATAGAGCAGTGTATAATGCTCGTGTAAAATAAGATGTTTCTAACACTTCCATTTGATATTTCCATCACTTTATTATAAGCAAGTTCAGTGGAGGGGTTTGTCTTATTTGTCAGGTCAACAGTAGAGAAATGCAGTGATTTCTTTCCAAGGATGTACATCTAATAATCTTGGTTGAAGTTTCAACCTTGTTTTGAATGATTTTCCATTGAAAATGATACCTCTCTTTCAGCTCCTAGATTTCTGAGAAGTATAAAATCTTATATTTTTTATTACCAAAGGGGAAAGGTGGGAGGAGGGATAAATTAACAGTTTCAGATTAACATATACACACTGCTATGTATAAAATATATCATCAACAAGGAACTACTGTATAGCACAGGGAACTATATTCAATATTTTGTAATGACCCCTAAGGGGAAATAATCTGAAAAACAAAAGATATCTATATCGACATCATCTATCAACTACAGATAAAATGGAAACTAAAGGAGGCCAATGGTGAGCGTTTCTGAACCTGAAGACTTCAATCATCTAAAGTTCGGACTCTGCCTACGGCCCAAGTCCCTTAATGAACACACATGTACCAGTAGCTTAAAAATTCCCCAGATTGGATTTCGGGAAGACACTGATTTCGAAAAATCCCTTGTGCTCTCCTGACATACACGGGACCTTTCCTACAGCTAAAACATGCCTGTGACACCCAGAAGATGGAACACGGTTGGATCAGGAAGAATTTGGAAAAGGCACCAAAACTCCTAATTTCCTGTTTGTTGGGTTCACGCCTCCAGCCTTTTTCCTTAAAATCTCCCCACTTGAGGATGTCAGCACCTTCAACATTCAGTTGCACAGAAATTGGAATTTGTCCAAAGGAAGAAGGGGAAGGAGGAGAAACAATGAGAGCCAAGCCCTAGATGTTCGGAGAGGCACATGTCACTCTACTTTCCAGTCAGGAAGAAGAATTAAGCAAAGGCTTAGCCTGCCACCGGGAACCAGAGTAGGGCCAGAAGCAAACCAGCGGTTCTGTGGAAAGCTCCCAAAAAAGCGAGTTGAAAAATGGAGCTCAGGGGCACTGCAATTCACAAACCTGCAGAGTTATAAATGATAACTCTCGTCCACAAATATATTGAGGGAAGGCAACGAAGAGGATTTGAAATCAAGTCAGAATTGCAGGAAACAGATTTCAGGAGTTAGATTCGAATCGCCCCTAAAGCACATGAAAAGCAGCAAAACGTCGACAATGATGCACTTGGACAAAAAGAGCATATGCGTTTTTTTCTGAATGAATTCAGGAAAAAACCCATAGGCCCTTTTTGGCAAACCAAGCAAGCCGGAAATGCAATTCAGCACTACAAAGAAGTCTGACTTCCCTTCGGTCAAAATGGCCTTCCTAAAAAAGTGTAAAAACAAGAAATGCAGGAGAGGACAGGGAGGAAAGGGAGCCTTGTTACACTGATGGGTGGGATGTAAATTGCCAATGACGACTTTGGAGAAGGGTATGGTGTTTCCTAACACATCTAAAAAACACAGCTAGAGAGAAAAGGGCACATCCACTCATGGGCGTATAAATTGGGAAAACTAAAAATCAGCAAGACACAGGCACCCCAAACTTTAGGGCTGCTCTGTTGACAAGAACCTCCACTTAATTCCACCATAAATATCCCAGGAAAGATAAAAATGGATAAAGAAGTTGTGGTCCATATGTAAAATGTAATATCACTCGGGCGTGAAATCAATATCATAAGGCTAGTAGCAGCATGATGAGTGGATTTAGGTACGACGATTCTAAGTGAAATAAGTCACACAGAAAAAGACACTTATCATAAGATATCACTAACAGAGAGAATGTAAAAAGCGCTACACTTGAACGGAATTACAAAACAGAACAGAGTCACACATTTAGAAAACACACTATGGTTGCTTAACGGGAAAGGTGAGGTGGGGTGATGCATAAAACAAGGATTTCAAATTATCTCAGATAACATTCCATAAACACAATATGTTATAGACAAGACCTACTCCTTGCTCAGAGAACTGGACTCAACACCCCCTATTCACCGCACAAGAATATATCTGACTAGTAAGAATCTTAAAACCTATGTATTGATATATCTATGGAAGTGAGTCAAGTGGGTGTAAAGCGGCATAAACACAGCCGTGAAAAGCAGCTAAACCCCATTATAAAAATAAATTGCTTTTAAAAACCCATGAAACAAAGACAGGGAAAGAGAGAGAAATTCTTACACAATTCATGCAGAGACTGTGATGCAACCTGGAGTGACCATATCTAGACACACAGCTGGATGAGACAGAAGGGTGGACACTCTCGGGGCTGAGAGGTTTGGTGGGGTTGGGGGAGCAAACGCAGACCCTTTAAAGTAACACTGCCTGTTGCCCATCCCATGGGTCCCAAATCTCCAAGTTCAAGGGCATCTTCCTACATCGAAAACATGCATGAGAAACCCAGAAGGTGGTACACCGTGTGACCGGGAAAGGTTTCTAAAACGCACCTCATTTCTAATCTCCTTGTGCTCGGGTTTGCCATTCCAGCCGCTTTACTAGCAATCTCCCTCCTTGGAGAATCAGCACCTTTAACCCTCCTGTTCCATACAGCTAGCAAATTGTCCTGAGGATGAACGGGAAGAGGGGGAGCCAATAAGACACTAGCTCTAGGTGTTGGGACAGGCACAGGTCACTCTATTTTCCCATCAAAAAGAAGAATTAAACACAGGCTCGGGCTGCCGCCCGGAATCAGAATAGGGCCTGAGGCCATCCTGCGCTTTTGCGGCCAGCTCCAAAAAAAGCGAGTTGAAAAATGGAGCTCAGGGGCACTGCAATTCACAAACCTGCAGAGTTATAAATGATAACTCTCGTCCACAAATATACTGAGGGAAGGCAAAGAAGAGGATTTGAAATCAAGGAAGAATTGCAGGAAACAGATTTCAGGAGGTAGATTCGAATCGCCTTTAAAGCCCATGAAAAGCAGCAAAACGTTGACAATGATGCCCTTGGCCATGAAGGGCGTATGCGTTTTTTCCTGAATATATTCAGGAAAAAACGCATACGCCCTTTTTGGCCAACCAAGCAACCTGGAAAGGCAAATCAGCGCTACAAAGAAGTCTCGCTTCCCATCGGTCAAAAGGGCCATGCTGAAAAAAGTGTCAAAACCAGAAATGCAGGACAGGCCGTGGAGAAATGGGAGCCTTGCTACACTGATGGGCGGGATGTAAATTGCCAACAGCCACTCTGGAGAAGTGTACGGTGTGTCCTGAAACATCTAAAAAACACAGCTTAGAGAGCATAGGGCACTTCCACGCATGGGGGGATAAAGTGGGAAAATTGAAAATCAGCAAGACACAAGCACCCCAAAGTTTAGGGCTGCTCTGTTGACAAGGACCTCCACTTCCTTCCACCTTAAATATCCCAGGAAAGCGAAAAATGGATAAAAAAGTTGTGGTCCTTATGTACAATGGAATATCACTCAGCCATGAAATCAATGTCATAAGGCTAGTAGCAGCATGATGAGTGGATTTAGGTAAGACGATTCTAAGTGAAATAAGTCACACAGAAAAGGACACTTCTAATAAGGTGTCACTTATAGAGGGAATGTAAAAACCGTTACACTTGAACTGAATTACAAAACAGAACAGAGTCACACATGCAGAAAACACACTATGGCTGCTTAACGGGAAAGGTGAGGTGGGGTGATACATAAAACAAGAGTTTCAAATTAGCTAAGATACCGTTCCATAAACCCAATATGTAATAGACAAGACCTACTCCTTGCTCAGAGAACTGGACTCAACACGCCCGATTCACCGCACAAGAATATATCTGACCAGTAATAATCTTAAAACCTATGTATTGATATCTCTCTGTTAGTGTGTCAAGTGGGTGTAAAGCGGCCTAAACACAGCCGTGAAAAGCAGCTAAACCCCATTATAAAAATAAATTACTTTTAAAAACCCATGAAACAAAGACAGGGAAAGAGAGAGAAATTCTTACACAATTCGTTCAGGGGCTGTGATGCAACCTGGATTGACCATATCTAGACCCACAGCTGGATGAGACATAAGGGTGGACACTCTTGGGGCTGAGAGGTTTGGTGAGGTTGGGTGAGCAAACGCAGACC
Source organism: Balaenoptera physalus (assembly GCF_965194825.1). Taxonomy (NCBI): domain Eukaryota; kingdom Metazoa; phylum Chordata; class Mammalia; order Artiodactyla; family Balaenopteridae; genus Balaenoptera; species Balaenoptera physalus. Next base: position 217,458 of record NW_028125735.1, read on the forward strand.
CTTTAAAGTAATACTGCGTGCTACCCATCGCATGGGTCCCAAATCTCCAGGTTCAAGGGCATCTTCCTACATCGAAAACATGCATGAGAAACCCAGAAGATGGTACACCGTGTGATGGGGAAAGGTTTCTAAAACGCACCTCATTTCTCATCTCCTTGTGCTCGGGTTCGCCATTCCAGCCACTTTACTAGCAATCTCCCTACTTGGAGCATCAGCACCTTTAACCTCCTGTTCCGTACAGGTTGCAATTTGTCCTGAGGATGAACGGGAAGACGGGGAACCAATGAGAGACTAGCTCTTGGTGTTGGGACAGGCACAGGTCACTCTATTTTCCCATCAGGAAGAAGAATTAACCACAGGCTCAGCCTGCCCCCCGGAACCAGAACAGGGCCTGAAGCCATCCTGCGCTTTTGCGGGCGGCTCCCAAAAATGCGACTTGTAAAATGGAGCTTCAGGGCACTGCAATTCACAAACCTGCAGAGTTATAAATGGTAACTCTCGTCCACAAATATATTGAGGGAAGGCAAAGAAGAGGATTTGAAATCAAGGCAGAATTGCAGGAAACAGATTTCAGGAGGTAGATTCGAATCGCCTTTAAAGCACATGAAAAGCGGCAAAACGTTGACAATGATGCCCTTGGCCAAAAAGGGCGTATGCGTTTTTTCCTGAATATATTCAGGAAAAAACGCATACGCCCTTTTTGGCCAACCAAGCAACCTGGAAAGGCAAATCAGCGCTACAAAGAAGTCTCGCTTCCCATCGGTCAAAAGGGCCATGCTGAAAAAAGTGTCAAAACCAGAAATGCAGGACAGGCCATGGAGAAATGGGAGCCTTGCTACACTGATGGGCGGGATGTACATTGCCAACAGCCACTCTGGAGAAGTGTACGGTGTGTCCTGAAACTTCTAAAAAACACAGCTTAGAGAGCATAGGGCACTTCCACGCATGGGGGGATAAAGTGGGAAAATTGAAAATCAGCAAGACACAAGCACCCCAAAGTTTAGGGCTGCTCTGTTGACAAGGACCTCCACTTCATTCCACCTTAAATATCCCAGGAAAGCGAAAAATGGATAAAAAAGTTGTGGTCCTTATGTACAATGGAATATCACTCAGCCATGAAATCAATGTCATAAGGCTAGTAGCAGCATGATGAGTGGATTTAGGTAAGACGATTCTAAGTGAAATAAGTCACCCAGAAAAGGACACTTCTCATAAGGTGTCACTTATAGAGGGAATGTAAAAACCGTTACACTTGAACTGAATTACAAAACAGAACAGAGTCACACATGCAGAAAACAAACTATGGCTGCTTAACGGGAAAGGTGAGGTGGGGTGATACATAAAACAAGAGTTTCAAATTAGCTCAGATACCGTTCCATAAACCCAATATGTAATAGACAAGACCTACTCCTTGCTCAGAGAACTGGACTCAACACGCCCGATTCACCGCACAAGAATATATCTGACTAGTAATAATCTTAAAACCTATGTATTGATATCTCTCTGTTAGTGTGTCAAGTGGGTGTAAAGCGGCCTAAACACAGCCGTGAAAAGCAGCTAAACCCCATTATAAAAATAAATTACTTTTAAAAACCCATGAAACAAAGACAGGGAAAGAGAGAGAAATTCTTACACAATTCGTTCAGGGGCTGTGATGCAACCTGGATTGACCATATCTAGACCCACAGCTGGATGAGACATAAGGGTGGACACTCTTGGGGCTGAGAGGTTTGGTGAGGTTGGGTGAGCAAACGCAGACCCTTTAAAGTAATACTGCGTGCTACCCATCGCATGGGTCCCAAATCTCCAGGTTCAAGGGCATCTTCCTACATCGAAAACATGCATGAGAAACCCAGAAGATGGTACACCGTGTGATGGGGAAAGGTTTCTAAAACGCACCTCATTTCTCATCTCCTTGTGCTCGGGTTCGCCATTCCAGCCACTTTACTAGCAATCTCCCTACTTGGAGCATCAGCACCTTTAACCTCCTGTTCCGTACAGGTTCCAATTTGTCCTGAGGATGAACGGGAAGACGGGGAACCAATGAGAGACTAGCTCTTGGTGTTGGGACAGGCACAGGTCACTCTATTTTCCCATCAGGAAGAAGAATTAACCACAGGCTCAGCCTGCCCCCCGGAACCAGAACAGGGCCTGAAGCCATCCTGCGCTTTTGCGGGCGGCTCCCAAAAATGCGACTTGTAAAATGGAGCTTCAGGGCCCTGCAATTCACAAACCTGCAGAGTTATAAATGGTAACTCTCGTCCACAAATATATTGAGGGAAGGCAAAGAAGAGGATTTGAAATCAAGGCAGAATTGCAGGAAACAGATTTCAGGAGGTAGATTCGAATCGCCTTTAAAGCACATGAAAAGCGGCAAAACGTTGACAATGATGCCCTTGGCCAAAAAGGGCGTATGCGTTTTTTCCTGAATATATTCAGGAAAAAACGCATACGCCCTTTTTGGCCAACCAAGCAACCTGGAAAGGCAAATCAGCGCTACCAAGAAGTCTCGCTTCCCATCGGTCAAAAGGGCCATGCTGAAAAAAGTGTCAAAACCAGAAATGCAGGACAGGCCATGGAGAAATGGGAGCCTTGCTACACTGATGGGCGGGATGTACATTGCCAACAGCCACTCTGGAGAAGTGTACGGTGTGTCCTGAAACATCTAATAAACACAGCTTAGAGAGCATAGGGCACTTCCACGCATGGGGGGATAAAGTGGGAAAATTGAAAATCAGCAAGACACAAGCACCCCAAAGTTTAGGGCTGCTCTGTTGACAAGGACCTCCACTTCATTCCACCTTAAATATCCCAGGAAAGCGAAAAATGGATAAAAAAGTTGTGGTCCTTATGTACAATGGAATATCACTCAGCCATGAAATCAATGTCATAAGGCTAGTAGCAGCATGATGAGTGGATTTAGGTAAGACGATTCTAAGTGAAATAAGTCACCCAGAAAAGGACACTTCTCATAAGGTGTCACTTATAGAGGGAATGTAAAAACCGTTACACTTGAACTGAATTACAAAACAGAACAGAGTCACACATGCAGAAAACACACTATGGCTGCTTAACGGGAAAGGTGAGGTGGGGTGATACATAAAACAAGAGTTTCAAATTAGCTCAGATACCGTTCCATAAACCCAATATGTAATAGACAAGACCTACTCCTTGCTCAGAGAACTGGACTCAACACGCCCGATTCACCGCACAAGAATATATCTGACTAGTAATAATCTTAAAACCTATGTATTGATATCTCTCTGTTAGTGTGTCAAGTGGGTGTAAAGCGGCCTAAACACAGCCGTGAAAAGCAGCTAAACCCCATTATAAAAATAAATTACTTTTAAAAACCCATGAAACAAAGACAGGGAAAGAGAGAGAAATTCTTACACAATTCGTTCAGGGGCTGTGATGCAACCTGGATTGACCATATCTAGACCCACAGCTGGATGAGACATAAGGGTGGACACTCTTGGGGCTGAGAGGTTTGGTGAGGTTGGGTGAGCAAACGCAGACCCTTTAAAGTAATACTGCGTGCTACCCATCGCATGGGTCCCAAATCTCCAGGTTCAAGGGCATCTTCCTACATCGAAAACATGCATGAGAAACCCAGAAGATGGTACACCATGTGATGGGGAAAGGTTTCTAAAACGCACCTCATTTCTCATCTCCTTGTGCTCGGGTTCGCCATTCCAGCCACTTTACTAGCAATCTCCCTACTTGGAGCATCAGCACCTTTAACCTCCTGTTCCGTACAGGTTCCAATTTGTCCTGAGGATGAACGGGAAGACGGGGAACCAATGAGAGACTAGCTCTTGGTGTTGGGACAGGCACAGGTCACTCTATTTTCCCATCAGGAAGAAGAATTAACCACAGGCTCAGCCTGCCCCCCGGAACCAGAACAGGGCCTGAAGCCATCCTGCGCTTTTGCGGGCGGCTCCCAAAAATGCGACTTGTAAAATGGAGCTTCAGGGCCCTGCAATTCACAAACCTGCAGAGTTATAAATGGTAACTCTCGTCCACAAATATATTGAGGGAAGGCAAAGAAGGGGATTTGAAATCAAGGCAGAATTGCAGGAAACAGATTTCAGGAGGTAGATTCGAATCGCCTTTAAAGCACATGAAAAGCGGCAAAACGTTGACAATGATGCCCTTGGCCAAAAAGGGCGTATGCGTTTTTTCCTGAATATATTCAGGAAAAAACGCATACGCCCTTTTTGGCCAACCAAGCAACCTGGAAAGGCAAATCAGCGCTACAAAGAAGTCTCGCTTCCCATCGGTCAAAAGGGCCATGCTGAAAAAAGTGTCAAAACCAGAAATGCAGGACAGGCCATGGAGAAATGGGAGCCTTGCTACACTGATGGGCGGGATGTACATTGCCAACAGCCACTCTGGAGAAGTGTACGGTGTGTCCTGAAACATCTAAAAAACACAGCTTAGAGAGCATAGGGCACTTCCACGCATGGGGGGATAAAGTGGGAAAATTGAAAATCAGCAAGACACAAGCACCCCAAAGTTTAGGGCTGCTCTGTTGACAAGGACCTCCACTTCATTCCACCTTAAATATCCCAGGAAAGCGAAAAATGGATAAAAAAGTTGTGGTCCTTATGTACAATGGAATATCACTCAGCCATGAAATCAATGTCATAAGGCTAGTAGCAGCATGATGAGTGGATTTAGGTAAGACGATTCTAAGTGAAATAAGTCACCCAGAAAAGGACACTTCTCATAAGGTGTCACTTATAGAGGGAATGTAAAAACCGTTACACTTGAACTGAATTACAAAACAGAACAGAGTCACACATGCAGAAAACACACTATGGCTGCTTAACGGGAAAGGTGAGGTGGGGTGATACATAAAACAAGAGTTTCAAATTAGCTCAGATACCGTTCCATAAACCCAATATGTAATAGACAAGACCTACTCCTTGCTCAGAGCACTGGACTCAACACGCCCGATTCACCGCACAAGAATATATCTGACTAGTAATAATCTTAAAACCTATGTATTGATATCTCTCTGTTAGTGTGTCAAGTGGGTGTAAAGCGGCATAAACACAGCCGTGAAAAGCAGCTAAACCCCATTATAAAAATAAATTACTTTTAAAAACCCATGAAACAAAGACAGGGAAAGAGAGAGAAATTCTTACACAATTCGTTCAGGGGCTGTGATGCAACCTGGATTGACCATATCTAGACCCACAGCTGGATGAGACATAAGGGTGGACACTCTTGGGGCTGAGAGGTTTGGTGAGGTTGGGTGAGCAAACGCAGACCCTTTAAAGTAATACTGCGTGCTACCCATCGCATGGGTCCCAAATCTCCAGGTTCAAGGGCATCTTCCTACATCGAAAACATGCATGAGAAACCCAGAAGATGGTACACCGTGTGATGGGGAAAGGTTTCTAAAACGCACCTCATTTCTCATCTCCTTGTGCTCGGGTTCGCCATTCCAGCCACTTTACTAGCAATCTCCCTACTTGGAGCATCAGCACCTTTAACCTCCTGTTCCGTACAGGTTGCAATTTGTCCTGAGGATGAACGGGAAGACGGGGAACCAATGAGAGACTAGCTCTTGGTGTTGGGACAGGCACAGGTCACTCTATTTTCCCATCAGGAAGAAGAATTAACCACAGGCTCAGCCTGCCCCCCGGAACCAGAACAGGGCCTAAAGCCATCCTGCGCTTTTGCGGCCGGCTCCCAAAAAAGCGACTTGTAAAATGGAGCTTCTGGGCACTGCAATTCACAAACCTGCAGAGTTATAAATGATAACTCTCGTCCACAAATATATTGAGGGAAGGCAAAGAAGAGGATTTGAAATCAAGGCAGAATTGCAGGAAACAGATTTCAGGAGGTAGATTCGAATCGCCTTTAAAGCACATGAAAAGCGGCAAAACGTTGACAATGATGCCCTTGGCCAAAAAGGGCGTATGCGTTTTTTCCTGAATATATTCAGGAAAAAACGCGTACGCCCTTTTTGGCCAACCAAGCAACCTGGAAAGGCAAATCAGCGCGACAAAGAAGTCTCGCTTCCCATCGGTCAAAAGGGCCATGCTGAAAAAAGTGTCAAAACCAGAAATGCAGGACAGGCCATGGAGAAATGGGAGCCTTGCTACACTGATGGGCGGGATGTAAATTGCCAACAGCCACTCTGGAGAAGTGTACGGTGTGTCCTGAAACATCTAAAAAACACAGCTTAGAGAGCATAGGGCACTTCCACTCATGGGCGTATAAATTGGGAAAACTAAAAATCAGCAAGACACAGGCACACCAAAGTTTAGGGCTGCTCTCTTGACAAGAACCTCCTCTTCATTACACCTTAAATATCCCAGGAAATAGGAAAATGGATAACGATGTTGTGGTCCTTATGTACAATGGAATATCACTCAGCCATGAAATCAATGTCATAAGGCTATTAGCAGCAAGATGAGTGGATTTAGGTTCGACGATTCTAAGTGAAATAAGTCACACAGAAAAAGACACTTATCATAAGATATCACTTATAGAGGGAATGTAAAAACCGCTACAATTGAACTGAATTACAAAACAGAATAGAGTCACACATTTAGAAAACACACTATGGCTGCTTAACGGGAAAGGTGAGGTGGGGTGATGCATAAAACAAGGGTTTCATATTAGCTCAGATACCGATCCATAAACCCAATATGTAATAGACAAGACATACTCCTTGCTCCGTGAAGTGGACACAACACCCCCTATTCAACGAACAAGTGTATATCTGACTAGTAAAAATCTTAAAACCTATGTATTGATTTCTCTCTGTAAGTTAATCAATGGGTGTAAAGGGGCATAAACACAGCAGTGAAAATCAGGTAAACCCCATTATAAAAATAAATTACCTTAAAATCCCAAAAAACAAAGATAGTGATAGAGGGAGAAATTTTTACATAATTCTTTCCGGGGCTGTGATGCAACCTGGTGTGACCATATCTAGACCCACAGCTGGATGAGAAATAAAGCTGGACACTCTTGGGGCTGAAGGTCTCTTTCCGTATTTACCAGATTGGGAACATAGAAAGGCTGCCACCCTCTGGCCGTTACCTGCACAAGCAGCTTTAAAACCTGTGCTAATGGTCACTTCATATGAACAAGTACTTCAGGGCTGTAAATGAAACGTGCCCTCAAAATGTCTTGAGGGATTTAATGGCCAAAAATTTTCAAAATGTGACACTTACTTTAAGAAAACCCTTTGAAGAACTAAGCTGTAATCACAGTTTGATCAATAAAAAGGGCATGCTTTAAAGCTCAATTTCAACAGATTATGGGACACATGCAAATTCAACCACAGATAGGTATCAGCTCACACCTGTTAGAATAACCATCAGCAAGAAAACTACAAATAATAAATATTGAAGGTGTTTTGGAGAAATGCATACCCTCAATTTTAAGTGGGACGTATCCTGGAAAGAGCCACTAATGAGAACTGAATGGGGGTGCCTTTAAAACATACACACTGAGCTACCATATGATACAGCAAGCCCACTCCTTGGCCTATAACATAAGAAGATATAACTGGAAAGACACAGGCAAGCAAATGTGCATTGCAGCAGTATTGCAATAGCCAAGACATGGAGGCAACCAGAAAGTCCATCAAGAGGTGCGTGGCCAAAGAAGAACTGGTACACGTACAGATGGAATATTAGCCAGGGAAAAAAATGAAACAATGCCATTTGCAGCACCATGTATGATTCTTGAGGTAATCAGGCAAATTGTACTAAGTCAGAAAGCAAAAGACACATATCCTATAATATCACTTATAGGTCTTAGCTAAAAATTGATACCAATGAAGATATTTCCACAGAGAAATGCAATCACAGATTCATTAAACAAACTTATGGTTCACCAAATGGAAAGGTGTGAGGATTGGATACATTAGGATATTGGGGTTAAGATAGATATAGAAACACATGTGAAATATGTAATCACCAAAGACCTACGTAATACCAAGACAAGACTACTCAACATCGTGTCATAACCTACATGGGAAAATGATCCAAAGAAGAATAGATATATGTATATGTTTAAAAGAACCACATCTTGCACACCTAGAAGAAACAAAACATTTTAATTAAATTTGTTCTGACAAAAAATAAAAATTAAATTAAAAAAAGAACAAGAAGTAATGAGACATAAACTTAAGGGGCTATTTGCTGGCACATTGCATTCTAATTTACAACCAGAACATGACTTCCATTAAGGCTCTGTCATCACTAATAAAGCAGCTTTATAAGCAATGTTGAAGGTAGCTTAAAAGAAGTCTCACTAATTATTGATAGTAACAAGGAAACAAAGAAAAGTAAAAATCTCACTGCAAAAAGTATACATAGGGTAAGGATAGTAGATCAAACACTTATTAAACTTCTGTAAAGAATAAAAGAAAACAGTCATATGTTTTTTTAAAAAGAGAGGGCCCAAATAAATCTGAAATGAAAGAGATGATGTTACAACAGACACCACAGAAATACAAAGTATCCTAAGATACACACAGGGTAACTCAGGGCTCAGACTGGACAGAGTCCACTCTCCAGTCCCCTGTACATGACTTACAGGAGCCTCAGGAACTGAGGAGGGGGTCCCTGAAGAGAGGCTCAAGATAGAATATGGTAGGCATTAACATGACTGCATTCATCTTAAACATGCCTGAACTACATTCACACGAGATGATTTTGTCCTGTATGTACATCGGCACCTCTAGTTGGAACTGCAGATCTTTGGCTTCAACACCTCTACTGACAACATTAGCGTCACCTGCTGTGGACCGTCTCCTATAGGATTTCTAGAATCAGAAAACATCGAAGCTTCACAGGACCCAGAGTCTGTGCGAGTCCACACAGAGTCTCAGAGTCTCAACTCCACTCAGATACTCCACTCTTGGAGGGCACACACAAAGTAGTGTGCACATCAGGACCCAGGGGAAGGAGCAGTGACCCTGTAGGAGAATGACCAGAACTACCTGCTACTTTTAGAGGGTCTCCTGCAGAGGCAGGTGGTGGCTGTGGCTGTGGCTCACCGTGAGGACAACGACACTGGCAGCAGAAGTTCTGGGAAATACTCCTTGGTGTGTGCCCTCCCAGAGTCCGCCATTAGCCCCACCAAGAGCAAGGTAGGCTCCAGGGCTGGGTCGCCTCAGGCCAAACAACCAACAGGGAGGGAACCCAGCCCCATGCATCAGCAGACAAGCGGATTAAACTTTTTATTAAAGTTTTATTTAATCCGTAGACAAGCGGATTAAAGCTCTGCCCACCAAAGCAACACCCAGCTCTACCCACCACCAGTCCCTCCCATCAGGAAGCTTGCACTAGCCTCTAAGATAGACTCATCCACCGGAGAGCAGACAACAGAAGCAAGAAGAACTACAATTCTGCAGCCTGTGGAAGGAAAACCACATTCACAGAAAGATAGACAAAATGAAAAGGCAGAGGACTTTATACCAGATCAAGGAACAAGATAAAACCCCAGAAAAAAAACGAAATGAGGTGGAGATAGGGAACCTTCCAGAAAAAGAATTCAGAATAATGATAGTGAAGTTGAGCCAAGACCTTGGAAAAAAAAAGGAGGCAAAGATCGAGAAGATGCAAGAAATGTTTAACAAGGACCTAGAAGAATTAAAGAACAAACAAACAGAGGTGAACAATGTAATAACTGAAATGAAAAATACACTAGAAGGAATCAGTAGCAGAATAACTGTGGCAGAAGAACGGATAAGTGACCTGGAAGACAGAGAGGTGGAAATCACTGCCATGGAACAGAATAAAGAAAAAGAATGAAAATAAACGAAGACACCCCAAGAGTCCTCTGGGACAACATTAAACGCAACAACATTCGCATTATAGGGGTCCCAGAAGGAGAAGAGAGAGAGAAAGGACCCGAGAATATATTTGAAGAGATTATGGTCAAAAACTTCCCTAGCATGGGAAAAGAAATAGCCACCCAAGTCCAGAATCACAGAGTGTCCCAGGCAGGATAAACCAAAGGAGAAAAATGACAAGACACATAGTAATCAAATTGACAAAAATTAACGACAAAGAAAAATGATTGAAAGCAGCAAGGGAAAAATGACCAATAACATACAAGGGAACTCCCATAAGGATAACAACTGATTTCTCAGCAGAAAATCTACAAGCCAGAAGGAAGTGGCATGATAAATTTAAAGTGATGAAAGGGAAGAACCTACAACCAAGAGTACTCCACCCTGCAAAGAGCTCATTCAGATTTGATGGAGAAATCAAAAGCCTTACAGACAAGAAAAAGCTAAGAGAATTCAGCACCATGAAACCAGCTCTACACCAAATGCTAAAGGAACTTCTCTAAGTGGGAAACACAAGAGAAGAAAAGGACCCACCAAGACAAACCCATAACAATTAAGAAAATAGTAGTAGGAACATACATATCGATAATTACCTTAAACGTGAATGCACTAAATGTTCCAACCAAAAGACACAGGCTCGCTGAATGGATACAAAAACAAGACCCATATATATGCTGTCTACAAGAGATCCATTTCAGACCTAGGGACACATACAGACTCAAAGTGAGGCGATGGAAAAATATACTCTATGCAAATGAAAATCAAAAGAAAGCTGGAGTAGCAATACTCATATCAGATAAAATAGACTTTAAAATAAAGAATGTTACAAGAGACAAGGAAAGACACTACATAATGGTCAGGGGATCAATCCAAGAAGAAGATATAACAATTATAAATATATATGTACCCAAAATAGGAGCACCTCAATGTATAAGGCAACTGCTAACAGCTATAAAAGAGGAAATCGACAGTAACACAATAATAGCGGGGGACTTTAACAGCTCACTTACACCAGTGGAGATCAGCCAGACAGAAAATTAATAAGGAAACACAAGCTTTAAATGACACAATAGACCAGATAGAGTTAAGTGATATTTATAGGACATTCCATCCAAAAACAGCAGATTACACGTTCTTCTCAACTGCACACGGAACATTCTCCAGGATAGATCACATCTTGGGTCACAGATAAAGCCTCAGTAAATTTAAGAAAACTGAAATCATATCAAGCAGCTGTTCCGACCACAATGCTATGAGATTAGAAATCAATTACACGGAAAAAAAGTAAAAAACACAAACACATGGAGGCTAAACAATACGTTACTAAATAACCAAGAGATCACTGAAGAAATCAAAGAGGAAATCAAAAACTACCTAGAGACAAACGACAACAAAAACACGATGATCCAAAACCTATGGGATGCAGCAAAAGGAGTTCTAAGAGGGAAGTTTATAGCAATACAAGCCTACCTCAAGAAACAAGAAAAATCTCAAATAAACAATCGAACCTTACACCTAGAGGAACTAGAGAAAGAAGAACAAAACCCAAAGTTAGTAGAAGGAAAGAAATCATAAACATCAGAGCAGAAATAAATGAAATAGAAACAAAGAAAACGAAAGCAAAGATCAATAAAACTAAAAGCTGGTTCTTTGAGAAGATAAGCAAACATGATCAACCTTTAGCCAGACTTAAGAAAAAGAGGGAGAAGACGCAAATCAACAAAATTAGAAGTGAAAAAGCAGAAGTTACAACAGACACAACAGGAATACAAAGCATACTAAGAGACTACTACAAGCAACTCTAGGCCAATAAAATGGACAATCTGGAAGAAATGGACAAATTCTTAGAAAGGGATAACCTTCTAAGACTGAACCAGGAAGAAATAGAAAATATGAACAAACCTATCACAAGCAATGAAATTGAAACTGTGATTAAAAATCTTCCAATAAACCAAAGTCCAGAACCAGATGGCATCACAGGTGAATTCTATCAAACATTTAGAGAAGAGCTAACACCCAACCTTCTCAAATTCTTCAAAACAATTGCAGGAGAAGGAACACTCCCAAACTCATTCTATGAGACCACCATCACCCTGATACCAAAATCAGACAGAGATACTACAAGGAAAGAAAATTATAGACCAATATCACTGATGAATATAGATGTAAAAATCCTCAACAAAATACTAGCAAACAGAATCAAACAACACATTAAAAGGATCATACACCATGATCAAGTGGGGTTTATCCCAGGGATGCAAGGATTTTTCAATATACACAAATCAATGTGATACACCATATTAACAAATTGTAGAATAAAACCATATGATCATCTCAATAGATGAAGGAAAAGATTTTGAGAAAATTCAACACTCATTTACGATAAAAACTCTGCAGAGTGTGGGCATAGAGGGAAACTACCTCAACATAATAAAGGCCATATATGACAAACCCACAGCAAACAGCATTCTCAATGGTGAAAAACTGAAAGTGTTTCCTCTAAGATCAGGAACAAGACGAGGATGTCCACTCTCACCACTGCTATTCAACATAGTTTTGGAAGTCCTAGCCATGGCAATCAGAGAAGAAAAAGAAATAAAAGGAATACAAAAAGGAAAAGAAGAAGTAAAATTGTCACTGTTTGCAGATGACATGATATCATAGATAGAGAATCCTAAAGATGCCACCAGAAAACCACTGGAGCTAATCAATGAATTTGGTAAAGTTGCAGGATACAAAATTAATGCACAGAAATTGCTTGCATTCCTCTACACTAACAATGAAAGATCAGAAAGAGAAATTAAGGAAACAATCCCATTACCACTGCAACAATAAGAATAAAATACCTAGGAATAAACCTACCTAAGGAAGTAAAAGACCTGTACTCAGAAAACTAAAAGACACTGAAGAAAGAAATCAAAGATGATATAACAGATGGAGACATATACCATGTTCTCGGATTAGAAGAATCAATATTGTGAAAATGACTATACTACCCAAAGCAATCTACAGATTCAATGCAATCCCGATCAAAATACCTTTGGCATTTTCTACAGAACAAGAAAAAAAAAATCTTAAAATTTGTAGGGAGACACAAAAGACCCTGGATAGCCAAAGCAGTCTTGAGGGGGGAAAAAAAGAGCTGGAGGAATCAGACTTCCAGACTTCAGACTATATTACAAAGCTAGAGTAATCAAGATAATATGGTACTGACACAAAAACAGAAATATAGGTCAATAGAACAGGATAGAAAGCACAGAGATAAACCCACGTACCTATGGTTCACTAATGACAAAGGAGGCAAGGGTATACAATGGAGAAAAGACAGTGTCTTCAGCAAGTGGTGCTGGGAAAACTGGACAGTTACATGTAAAAGAATGAAATTAGTACACTCCCTAACACCATACACAAAAATAAACTCAAAATGGATTAGAGATCTAAATATAAGACCAGCCACTACAAAACTCTTAGAGGAAAACATAAGCAGACCAGTCTATGACATAAATCACAGCAAGATCCTTTTTGACCCACCTCCTAGAGAAATGGAAATAAAAACAAAAATAAAAAAATGGGACCGAATGAAACATAAATTATTTTGCACAGCAAAGGAAAACATAAGCAAGATGAAAAGACAACCATCAGAATGGGAGAAAATATTTTCAAATGAAGCAAATGGCAAAGGATTAATCTCCAAAAAGCAGCTCATGTAGCTCAATATCACAAAACCAAACAACCCAATCCAAAAATGGGCAGAAGACCTAAATAGACATTTCTCCAAAGAAGATATACAGGTTGCCAACAAACACATGAAAGGATGCTGAATATCACTAATCATTAGAGAAATGCAAATCAAAACTACAGTGAGGTATCACCTCACACCAGTCAGAATGGCCATCATCAAAAAATCTACCAACAATAAATGCTGGAGAGGCATTTATTGGAGAAAAGGGAACCCTCTTGCACTGTTGGTGGGAATGTAAATTGATATAGCCACTAGGGAGAATGGTATGGGGGTTCCTTAAAAACTAAAAATAGAACTACCATACAACCCAGCAAACCCACTCCTGGATATTTACCCTGAGAAAACCATAATTCAAAAAGAGTTATGTACCACAATGTTCACTGTAGCTCTATTTACAATAGCCAGGACATGGAAGCAACCTAAGTGTCCATCAACAGATAAATGGATAAAGAAGATGTGGCACATATATATACAATGGAACATTATTCAGCCATAAAAAGAAACGAAATTGAGTTATTTTTAGTGAGGTGGATGGATCTAGAGTCTGTCCTACAGAGTGAAGTAAGTCAGAAAGAGAAAAACAAATACCGTATGCTAACACATATATATGGAATCTTAAAAAAAAAGTTTATGAAGAACCTAGGGGCAGGAAAGGATTAAGGACACAGACGTAGAGAAAGGACTTGAGGACATGGGGAGAGGGAAGGGTAAGCTGGGACAAAGTGAGAGTGGTATGGACATATATACACTACCAAATGTAAAATTGATAGCTACTGGGAAGCAACCACATAGCACAGGGAGATCAGCTCTTTGCTTTGTGACCACCTAAAAGGGTGGGATAAGGGAGTGAGAGGGAGGTGCAAGAGGGAGGGGATATGGTGTTATATGTATACGCACAGCTGATTCACTTTTTTATACAGCAGAAACTAACACACAATTGTAAAGCAATTATACTCCAATAAAGATGTAAAAGAAAAAAAAAAGCCCAGAGATAAACCTACACACCTATGGCCCACTAATCTATGACAAAGGAGGCAAGGGTATAAAAAGGAGAAAAGAAAGTCTCTTCAATAAGTGGTGCTGGGAAAAATGGACAGCTACATGTAAAAGAATGAAATTAGAACACTCCCTAACACCATACACAAAAAATAAACTCAAAATGGATTAGAGACCGAAATGTAAGACCGGACACTATAAAACTCTTAGAGGAAAACATAGGAAGAATACTCTTTGACATAAATCACAGCAAGATCTTTTTTGATCCACCTCCTAGAGTAATGGAATTAAAAAAAAATAAACATATGGGAGCAAATGAAACCTAAAAGCTTTTGCAAAGCAAAGGAAACTACAAACAAGACGAAATGACAACCCTCACAATGGGAGAAAATATTTGCAAACGAATCAATGGACAAAGGAGTAATCTCCAATGTATATAAACAGCTCATGCAGCTCAACAGTAAAAAAACAAACAACCCAATCCAAAAATGGGCAGATGACGTAAATAGACATTTGTCCCAAGAAGACATACAGATGACCAAGAAGCACATGAAAAGCTGCTCAACATCACTAATTATTAGAGAAATATAAACCAAAACTACAATGAGGTATCACCTCACACGAGTTAGAATGGGCATCATCAGAAAATCTACAAGCAACAAATGCTGGAGAGGGTGTGGAGAAAAGGGAACCCTCTTACACTATTTGTGGGAATGTAAATTGATACAGTCACTATGGAGAACAGCATGGAGGTTCCTTAAAATACTAAAAATAGAATTACCATATGGCCCAGCAATCCCACTACTGGCCATATACCCAGAGAAATCCATAATTCAAAAAGACATATTCAGCACAATATTCATTGCAGCACTATTTACAATAGCCAGGTCATGGAAGCAACCTAAATGCCCATAGACAGACGAACAGAAAAGATGTGCTACATATATAAAATGGAATATTACTCAGCCATAAAAAGGAATGAAATTGGGTCATTTGTAGAGACGTGGATAGATCTAGAGACTGGCATACAGAGTGAAGTAAGTCAGAAAGAGAAAAACAAATATCGTATATTAACACATACATGTGGAACCTAGAAAAATGGTAAAGATGAACCGGTTTGCAAGGCAGAAATAGAGACACAGATGTAGAGAACAAATGTATGGACACCAAGGGGGGAAAGTGGCAGGGTGGTGGTGGTGGGATGAATTGCGAGCCTGGGATTGACATATATACACTTATATGTATAAAATAGGTAACCAATAAGAGCCTGCTGTATAAAAAAATGAATAAAATAAATTCAAAAATTAAAAAATAAATAATACTTAAAAAAATAAAGCAGAAAAAAAAGTTCTGTCCTTCCCATAGACGTATTTATATGAATGAATTATTTCCATGCTTATATCCATAAATACAAAAAGAGGAATAAAACTTACCTTGAACCAAAAAAGAAAAAAAAAAAACAGAACCCACTGGTCATACAGAGGAAAACACTATCAGGGCACTTGCTCCAGTGGTAAACAATTCTGAAGTTGGTCAGAGGTGGGAATCATCTCCCATGCAGCCAGCAGCCCCCACACGAGGAGCGTCCTCATTGCAAAGCTGGGGGACCGTGAGGAGGCTTCTCTGAGTAAACGTGAGCTGAGCCCCAGGCCAGCTGCTGCTGAACTTTTCCCACCCTTCCCAGGTAAAACACCTGAATGTGTGCAAAGACTTTAAAAACTAGAGGAAGGGGCTTGGAGTCACACCAGCGACAGCACGCAGGCCGACTTGGTGCCTGCAGGCCAGCCAGGATGGTCCTGGCCCCGGGCGCTCGTCTGGAAGCTTTCCATTTCCCTGCCTGAGGTACCCCTCCTGTCCCGGCCCCCACTGCTTTTGTCCTTCCTCACCTCTGCCCGGGGAGAAATTCCAGCAGCAAGTATGGGTGACACATCCTCTTCTTTAGCAGGTGGCAGCCCGGCAACTCCTGCAGAAAGTCCAGCAGAGCCCCAGTCACACCGGGCCACTCATAGAGCCGTGGGCCCTACTCCCTCCCACCAGCCCAACCCCGAGACTGCTGACGGGGCAGAGAATATGGCGTCAGGCACAGCTGCAGAGGCTTTTGCTGCCTGGAGGGGTGTTTATATTGACCTCAACCCAGGCACACCTGGGAAGGGCTGGCCGGCCGGGTCAGACTGCCCAGGTCAGCCAATCCTCGCCCCTCAGGGGCTCAGAGTTGCAGAAAATGGGTCTTGCTGCACCGGCTAGATCCAAGGAACAGGTGTAGGGTCCCGAGAGTCAGGATAGATAAGGGGCGGCAGCCCTGGCTTGTTTTCTAATCATTTTATCTGGTCCATGAGTGGGAGACAACTTCAAGAAGAACCTCTGCTAATGAGAGGAACCCAGGAGTCAGGGAGAGGAGGGGTGGTGGGTGGAGACAGAGGCCTGGTGCCCCGGCTGCAGTGGAAGCCCCTGGAAGACCAGGCAGAGGGAGGCCGCACAGAGTGAAGCCTAGGGTCACAGACCTGTTGGAGCTGCTGTTTGTTAGTTCAAGCTCTGCTCTGAGGTGCTCTGTGTCAGCTCTGAGTGACAGGTGTGCTGGGGGTGCTTTGCAATGAGGGCTATGTGCACGGATCCTGTGTGCCCAGCCCTGCCGGGGTACCTGTCCACGGGAGCTCCATATCCAGGGAGGGGCCTGCCAACGAGAGCCCCATGGGCTGCTGGGTACCTGCCCAGGTGAGCTCCATATCCTGGGAGCGGCCTAACCACCAGAGCCCCATGGGCTGCTGGGGACCTGCCCAGGTGAGCTCCATATCCTGGGAGGGGCCTGACCACAAGAGCCCCGTGGGCTGCTGGGGACCTGGTAGAGGACACCAGGACAGTCAGTGAAGCCACAGAGGATATACATCTAGTAGTTCCTAATTCCTACACCCTGCTGGTCATTCTACCATCCACCAGGACATGGCATTCTGTATTAGACTTTAATGATGCCTTCTTCTGTATTCCATTAGTCCCAGAGTCACAAGAAATTTTGGCTGTGAGTGGCAGGACTCAACATACAACAAAAACAATACTGCTGGGCCGTCCTGCCCCAGGGGTTCAAAAATTTCCACACCATCTTTGGGGAAACGTTAGCTAAAGACCTAAAAGATCTACCTCTGGAGAAGGGAACCCTCCTTCAATATGCAGATGACATTCTGATCACCAGCCCGACTAAGGAGGCCTCTGAACTACCTAGCCAATAAAAGATAGAAGGTGTCCAAGGAAAAGGCTCAAATATCACAAACTAAGGTGGCCTTCCTGGGCTTCATTCGCACAGAAGGTCGGAGAAGCCCACCCCAGGAAAGGGAAGAAGCCATTTGCAGCCTCAGCCTTCCTGAAACTAGAAGACAGCTTAGGGGTTCCTGGGGAGACCGGGGTTTGCTGCATCTGGATCCCTAACTACAGTCTAATAGCTGGGCCTCTATATGAAACACTGAAAGGAAAAGATGATGATCCTTTTGAATAGAATCCAGAAGCGTCCTTTCACGATTGGAAAGAGCAGTCAATTCAGACCCTGGCCCTGGACCTCCCTAAGTTAGCTAAACCCTTTGACCTTTACATTGCTGGTCCAAGGCGAATCGCCCTTGGAGTATTAGTGCAAAAACTGGGACCACTTGAAATGGAACAATGCAAGAATGCCCTCCAGGCATTGGCCAGCCACCCCATCCGACCAGGATACTGGGGGTATCTAAAAACCTGGAAATCAGCAGCCCGCAAGGCCAGCTCCCTCCTAAGGGAAAAGGACGCCACTTGGTGATCCTAACCACCCACCATGCCCTGAAGTTGCAGGGATTGCTCCGTGGGCACAATGACCTCGAGTGAGGAGGCCCTCCAACACCAACCTCCAGAGAGACAACCTGGGGCAATGGGCCCCCATGACGACTCGTGTGACCATCACTTGACCTGGAGCTTCTCTCAGAAAACAACAAGAGTGTGCCCCAAAAGAGCAGACTATTGCTTACAGGACTTACTGCACCCAGAGCGGAGCTAATAAACTTGCCAGGGGAACCATAAATAACGCTGCTACCATAGAAAAGCCTACAGACACTGTGGTGACGGCGGCCAGTGAGACCGGCTGTACTCCTGGCTACTTCAAAAGGCCGTTGACTGAGTGGCCGTCATGGTCCTGGATCACCACCGGCCCTGGACTGTCTGGGAGTTGAGCAAGCAGGGCTCTGACACCTGGTGCTGTTTGTACGTTAATTCAGTGGCCTAACTGAAGAAAGTGCAGACTACTGGTCAGAGCATCTAGGCTGGCAGAAACCGTCAGCCTAAGGGGGCCGAACCAATGTGGAGCAGGGTAAAACCGCCCACCCACCCAGCGTCTCTGCACATCTCTTTCCTGGACCCTTAAAGGTCATTAGAATCTGTAAAAATTCCAATGCTGGTGCTCAGGCAGACGAGCAGTGAGGGAGGAGGCCTGCGGACAATCAACCTCACCTGGAGGCTGCTGGGGAGAAGTCCTGCCCCTCCCCCCGGGTATGAGGACACCCAACTCAGCATGAAGCATTTACAGAAGACGTGTCTGCACCCTCAGCGCCCCAAGAATGAGGAATGGGACAAAAGGCAGAGGAGGGCTTTGTCACTGGCAAAGCCCATTAAAAATTCCTGGGAGATAACAATAGAATCTGGGCAATAAAATAAAGTCTAACCATTTTTTCCTTTGTGCTTTGTCTAATTTCACTTGCTCCTAGGTTTCCACAGGCAGAGGTCCCACACCCGACACTTCAGACCCGATTTCCTAGTGCAAAATGGCTGGGCCGACACCTCAGCTCGTGGGGCCCTGTGCAGACTCTGCGACATAGAGCCTGAGCTCCAGCCAACCCGGCCCTCGAGAGCTCCGCCCCCTCCCTCCCGCTGATGCTGACAGGATCCCTACACAGCAGCCCGGCCCACAACCCGCAGGGGAGCACACACTCTCACCTCTCCATTCTCTGATCAAAATATAAAGTTTTCCTTTGCTTCTGAACCAAAGTCAGTCTCGATCTGTTGGCTCCAATGACACTGGGCAGGGAGACCCTTGTTGGGGCCCACTCTGCAGGATCAGTAACAGAATTTGAGAACATTGTAACTTCAATGAACAGATGTGTGAGCCAAACTGTAATTAACATAGAGCAGTGTATAATGCTCGTGTAAAATAAGATGTTTCTAACACTTCCATTTGATATTTCCATCACTTTATTATAAGCAAGTTCAGTGGAGGGGTTTGTCTTATTTGTCAGGTCAACAGTAGAGAAATGCAGTGATTTCTTTCCAAGGATGTACATCTAATAATCTTGGTTGAAGTTTCAACCTTGTTTTGAATGATTTTCCATTGAAAATGATACCTCTCTTTCAGCTCCTAGATTTCTGAGAAGTATAAAATCTTATATTTTTTATTACCAAAGGGGAAAGGTGGGAGGAGGGATAAATTAACAGTTTCAGATTAACATATACACACTGCTATGTATAAAATATATCATCAACAAGGAACTACTGTATAGCACAGGGAACTATATTCAATATTTTGTAATGACCCCTAAGGGGAAATAATCTGAAAAACAAAAGATATCTATATCGACATCATCTATCAACTACAGATAAAATGGAAACTAAAGGAGGCCAATGGTGAGCGTTTCTGAACCTGAAGACTTCAATCATCTAAAGTTCGGACTCTGCCTACGGCCCAAGTCCCTTAATGAACACACATGTACCAGTAGCTTAAAAATTCCCCAGATTAGATTTCGGGAAGACACTGATTTCGAAAAATCCCTTGTGCTCTCCTGACATACACGGGACCTTTCCTACAGCTAAAACATGCCTGTGACACCCAGAAGATGGAACACGGTTGGATCAGGAAGATTTTGGAAAAGGCACCAAAACTCCTAATTTCCTGTTTGTTGGGTTCACGCCTCCAGCCTTTTTCCTTAAAATCTCCCCACTTGAGGATGTCAGCACCTTCAACATCCAGTTGCACAGAAATTGGAATTTGTCCAAAGGAAGAAGGGGAAGGAGGAGAAACAATGAGAGCCAAGCCCTAGATGTTCGGAGAGGCACATGTCACTCTACTTTCCAGTCAGGAAGAAGAATTAAGCAAAGGCTTAGCCTGCCACCGGGAACCAGAGTAGGGCCAGAAGCAAACCAGCGGTTCTGTGGAAAGCTCCCAAAAAAGCGAGTTGAAAAATGGAGCTCAGGGGCACTGCAATTCACAAACCTGCAGAGTTATAAATGATAACTCTCGTCCACAAATATATTGAGCGAAGGCAACGAAGAGGATTTGAAATCAAGTCAGAATTGCAGGAAACAGATTTCAGGAGTTAGATTCGAATCGCCCCTAAAGCACATGAAAAGCAGCAAAACGTCGACAATGATGCACTTGGACAAAAAGAGCATATGCGTTTTTTTCTGAATGAATTCAGGAAAAAACCCATAGGCCCTTTTTGGCAAACCAAGCAAGCCGGAAATGCAATTCAGCACTACAAAGAAGTCTGACTTCCCTTCGGTCAAAATGGCCTTCCTAAAAAAGTGTAAAAACAAGAAATGCAGGAGAGGACAGGGAGGAAAGGGAGCCTTGTTACACTGATGGGTGGGATGTAAATTGCCAATGACGACTTTGGAGAAGGGTATGGTGTTTCCTAACACATCTAAAAAACACAGCTAGAGAGAAAAGGGCACATCCACTCATGGGCGTATAAATTGGGAAAACTAAAAATCAGCAAGACACAGGCACCCCAAACTTTAGGGCTGCTCTGTTGACAAGAACCTCCACTTAATTCCACCATAAATATCCCAGGAAAGATAAAAATGGATAAAGAAGTTGTGGTCCATATGTAAAATGTAATATCACTCGGGCGTGAAATCAATATCATAAGGCTAGTAGCAGCATGATGAGTGGATTTAGGTACGACGATTCTAAGTGAAATAAGTCACACAGAAAAAGACACTTATCATAAGATATCACTAACAGAGAGAATGTAAAAAGCGCTACACTTGAACGGAATTACAAAACAGAACAGAGTCACACATTTAGAAAACACACTATGGTTGCTTAACGGGAAAGGTGAGGTGGGGTGATGCATAAAACAAGGATTTCAAATTATCTCAGATAACGTTCCATAAACACAATATGTTATAGACAAGACCTACTCCTTGCTCAGAGAACTGGACTCAACACCCCCTATTCACCGCACAAGAATATATCTGACTAGTAAGAATCTTAAAACCTATGTATTGATATATCTATGGAAGTGAGTCAAGTGGGTGTAAAGCGGCATAAACACAGCCGTGAAAAGCAGCTAAACCCCATTATAAAAATAAATTGCTTTTAAAAACCCATGAAACAAAGACAGGGAAAGAGAGAGAAATTCTTACACAATTCATGCAGAGACTGTGATGCAACCTGGAGTGACCATATCTAGACACACAGCTGGATGAGACAGAAGGGTGGACACTCTCGGGGCTGAGAGGTTTGGTGGGGTTGGGGGAGCAAACGCAGACCCTTTAAAGTAACACTGCCTGTTGCCCATCCCATGGGTCCCAAATCTCCAAGTTCAAGGGCATCTTCCTACATCGAAAACATGCATGAGAAACCCAGAAGGTGGTACACCGTGTGACCGGGAAAGGTTTCTAAAACGCACCTCATTTCTAATCTCCTTGTGCTCGGGTTTGCCATTCCAGCCGCTTTACTAGCAATCTCCCTCCTTGGAGAATCAGCACCTTTAACCCTCCTGTTCCATACAGCTAGCAAATTGTCCTGAGGATGAACGGGAAGAGGGGGAGCCAATAAGACACTAGCTCTAGGTGTTGGGACAGGCACAGGTCACTCTATTTTCCCATCAAAAAGAAGAATTAAACACAGGCTCGGCCTGCCGCCCGGAATCAGAATAGGGCCTGAGGCCATCCTGCGCTTTTGCGGCCAGCTCCCAAAAAAGCGAGTTGAAAAATGGAGCTCAGTGGCACTGCAATTCACAAACCTGCAGAGTTATAAATGATAACTCTCGTCCACAAATATATTGAGGGAAGGCAAAGAAGAGGATTTGAAATCAAGGAAGAATTGCAGGAAACAGATTTCAGGAGGTAGATTCGAATCGCCTTTAAAGCCCATGAAAAGCAGCAAAACGTTGACAATGATGCCCTTGGCCATGAAGGGCGTATGCGTTTTTTCCTGAATATATTCAGGAAAAAACGCATACGCCCTTTTTGGCCAACCAAGCAACCTGGAAAGGCAAATCAGCGCTACAAAGAAGTCTCGCTTCCCATCGGTCAAAAGGGCCATGCTGAAAAAAGTGTCAAAACCAGAAATGCAGGACAGGCCGTGGAGAAATGGGAGCCTTGCTACACTGATGGGCGGGATGTAAATTGCCAACAGCCACTCTGGAGAAGTGTACGGTGTGTCCTGAAACATCTAAAAAACACAGCTTAGAGAGCATAGGGCACTTCCACGCATGTGGGGATAAAGTGGGAAAATTGAAAATCAGCAAGACACAAACACCCCAAAGTTTAGGGCTGCTCTGTTGACAAGGACCTCCACTTCATTCCACCTTAAATATCCCAGGAAAGCGAAAAATGGATAAAAAAGTTGTGGTCCTTATGTACAATGGAATATCACTCAGCCATGAAATCAATGTCATAAGGCTAGTAGCAGCATGATAAGTGGATTTAGGTACGACGATTCTAAGTGAAATAAGTCACACAGAAAAGGACACTTCTCATAAGTTGTCACTTACAGAGGGAATGTAAAAACCGTTACACATGAACTGAATTACGAAACAGAACAGAGTCACACATGCAGAAAACACACTATGGCTGCTTAACGGGAAAGGTGAGGTGGGGTGATACATAAAACAAGAGTTTCAAATTAGCTCAGATACCGTTCCATAAACCCAATATGTAATAGATAAGACCTACTCCTTGCTCAGAGAACTGGACTCAACACGCCCGATTCACCGCACAAGAATATATCTGACTAGTAATAATCTTAAAACCTATGTATTGATATCTCTCTCTTAGTGTGTCAAGTGGGTGTAAAGCGGCATAAACACAGCCGTGAAAAGCAGCTAAACCCCATTATAAAAACAAATTACTTTTAAAAAGCCATGAAACAAAGACAGTGAAAGACAGAGAAATTCTTACACAATTCGTTCAGGGGCTGTGATGCAACCTGGATTGACCATATCTAGACCCACAGCTGGATCAGACATAAGGGTGGACACTCTTGGGGCTGAGAGGTTTGGTGAGGTTGGGTGAGCAAACGCAGACCCTTTAAAGTAATACTGCCTGCTACCCATCACATGGGTCCCAAATCTCCAGGTTCAAGGGCATCTTCCTACATCGAAAACATGCATGAGAAACCCAGAAGATGGTACACCGTGAGATGGGGAAAGGTTTCTAAAACGCACCTCATTTCTCATCTCCTTGTGCTTGGGTTCGCCATTCCAGCCACTTTACTAGCAATCTCCCTACTTGGAGCATCAGCACCTTTAACCTCCTGTTCCGTACAGGTTGCAATTTGTCCTGAGGATGAACGGGAAGACGGGGAACCAATGAGAGACTAGCTCTTGGTGTTGGAAGAGGCACAGGTCACTCTATTTTCCCATCAGGAAGAAGAATTAACCACAGGCTCAGCCTGCCCCCCGGAACCAGAACAGGGCCTGAAGCCATCCTGCGCTTTTGCGGCTAGCTCCCAAAAAAGCGAGTTGTAAAATGGAGCTTCTGGGCACTGCAATTCACAAACCTGCAGAGTTATAAATGATAACTCTCGTCCACAAATATATTGAGGGAAGGCAAAGAAGAGGATTTGAAATCAAGGAAGAATTGCAGGAAACAGATTTCAGGAGGTAGATTCGAATCGCCTTTAAAGCCCATGAAAAGCATCAAAACGTTGACAATGATGCCCTTGGCCATAAAGGGCGTATGCGTTTTTTCCTGAATATATTCAGGAAAAAACGCATACGCCCTTTTTGGCCAACCAAGCAACCTGGAAAGGCAAATCAGCGCTACAAAGAAGTCTCGCTTCCCATCGGTCAAAAGGGCCATGCTGAAAAAAGTGTCAAAACCAGAAATGCAGGACAGGCCATGGAGAAATGAGAGCCTTGCTACACTGATGGGCGGGATGTAAATTGCCAACAGCCACTCTAGAGAAGTGTACGGTGTGTCCTGAAACATCTAAAAAACACAGCTTAGAGAGCATAGGGCACTTCCACGCATGGGGGGATAAAGTGGGAAAATTGAAAATCAGCAAGACACAAGCACCCCAAAGTTTAGGGCTGCTCTGTTGACAAGGACCTCCACTTCCTTCCACCTTAAATATCCCAGGAAAGCGAAAAATGGATAAAAAAGTTGTGGTCCTTATGTACAATGGAATATCACTCAGCCATGAAATCAATGTCATAAGGCTAGTAGCAGCATGATGAGTGGATTTAGGTACGACGATTCTAAGTGAAATAAGTCACACAGAAAAGGACACTTCTCATAAGGTGTCACTTATAGAGGGAATGTAAAAACCGTTACACTTGAACTGAATTACAAAACAGAACAGAGTCACACATGCAGAAAACACACTACGGCTGCTTAACGGGAAAGGTGAAGTGGGGTGATACATAAAACAAGAGTTTCAAATTAGCTCAGATACCTTTCCATAAACCCAAAATGTAGTAGACAAGACCTACTCCTTGCTCAGAGAACTGGACTCAACACGCCCGATTCACCGCACAAGAATATACCTGACTAGTAATAATCTTAAAACCTATGTATTGATATCTCTCTGTTAGTGTGTCAAGTGGGTGTAAAGCGGCATAAACACAGCCGTGAAAAGCAGCTGAACCCCATTATAAAAATAAATTACTTTAAAAACCCATGAAACAAAGACAGGGAAAGAGAAAGAAATTCTTACACAATTCGTTCAGGGGCTGTGATGCAACCTGGATTGACCATATCTAGACCCACAGCTGGATGAGACATAAGGGTGGACACTCTTGGGGCTGAGAGGTTTGGTGAGGTTGGGAGAGCAAACGCAGACCCTTTAAAGTAATACTGCGTGCTACCCATCGCATGGGTCCCAAATCTCCAGGTTCAAGGGCATCTTCCTACATCGAAAACATGCATGAGAAACCCAGAAGATGGTACACCGTGTGATGGGGAAAGGTTTCTAAAACGCACCTCATTTCTCATCTCCTTGTGCTCGGGTTCGCCATTCCAGCCACTTTACTAGCAATCTCCCTACTTGGAGCATCAGCACCTTTAACCTCCTGTTCCATACAGGTTGCAATTTGTCCTGAGGATGAACGGGAAGATGGGGAACCAATGAGAGACTAGCTCTTGGTGTTGGGACAGGCACAGGTCACTCTATTTTCCCATCAGGAAGAAGAATTAACCACAGGCTCAGCCTGCCCCCCGGAACCAGAACAGGGCCTGAAGCCATCCTGCGCTTTGGCGGCCAGCTCCCAAAAAAGCGAGTTGTAAATTGGAGCTTCAGGGCACTGCAATTCACAAACCTGCAGAGTTATAAATGATAACTCTCGTCCACAAATATATTGAGGGAAGGCAAAGAAGAGGATTTGAAATCAAGGAAGAATTGCAGGAAACAGATTTCAGGAGGTAGATTCGAATCGCCTTTAAAGCCCATGAAAAGCATCAAAACGTTGACAATGATGCCCTTGGCCATAAAGGGCGTATGCCTTTTTTCCTGAATATATTCAGGAAAAAACGCATACGCCCTTTTTGGCCAACCAAGCAACCTGGAAAGGCAAATCAGCGCTACAAAGAAGTCTCGCTTCCCATCGGTCAAAAGGGCCATGCTGAAAAAAGTGTCAAAACCAGAAATGCAGGACAGGCCATGGAGAAATGAGAGCCTTGCTACACTGATGGGCGGGATGTAAATTGCCAACAGCCACTCTGGAGAAGTGTACGGTGTGTCCTGAAACATCTAAAAAACACAGCTTAGGGAGCATACGGCACTTCCACGCATGGGGGGATAAAGTGGGAAAATTGAAAATCAGCAAGACACAAGCACCCCAAAGTTTAGGGCTGCTCTGTTGACAAGGGCCTCCACTTCATTCCACCTTAAAAATCCCAGGAAAGCGAAAAATGGATAAAAAAAGTTGTGGTCCTTATGTACAATGGATTATCACTCAGCCATGAAATCAATGTCATAAGGCTAGTAGCAGCATGATGGGTGGATTTAGGTACGACGATTCTAAGTGAAATAAGTCACACAGAAGAGGACACTTCTCATAAGGTGTCACTTATAGAGGGAATGTAAAAACCGTTACACTTGAACTGAATTACAAAACAGAACAGAGTCACACATGCAGAAAACACACTACGGCTGCTTAACGGGAAAGGTGAAGTGGGGTGATACATAAAACAAGAGTTTCAAATTAGCTCAGATACCTTTTCATAAACCCAATATGTAGTAGACAAGACCTACTCCTTGCTCAGAGAACTGGACTCAACACGCCCGATTCACCGCACAAGAATATACCTGACTAGTAATAATCTTAAAACCTATGTATTGATATCTCTCTGTTAGTGTGTCAAGTGGGTGTAAAGCAGCATAAACACAGCCGTGAAAAGCAGCTCAACCCCATTATAAAAATAAATTACTTTAAAAACCCATGAAACAAAGACAGGGAAAGAGAAAGAAATTCTTACACAATTCGTTCAGGGGCTGTGATGCAACCTGGATTGACCATATCTAGACCCACAGCTGGATGAGACATAAGGGAGGACACTCCTGGGGTTGAGAGGTTTGGTGAGGTTGGGTGAGCAAACGCAGACCCTTTAAAGTAATACTGCGTGCTACCCATCGCATGGGTCCCAAATCTCCAGGTTCAAGGGCATCTTCCTATATCGAAAACATGCATGAGAAACCCAGAAGATGGTACACCGTGTGATGGGGAAAGGTTTCTAAAACGCACCTCATTTCTCATCTCCTTGTGCTCGGGTTGGCCATTCCAGCCACTTTACTAGCAATCTCCCTACTTGGAGCATCAGCACCTTTAACCTCCTGTTCCGAACAGGTTGCAATTTGTCCTGAGGATGAACGGGAAGACGGGGAACCAATGAGAGACTAGCTCTTGGTGTTGGGACAGGCACAGGTCACTCTATTTTCCCATCAGGAAGAAGAATTAACCACAGGCTCAGCCTGCCCCCCGGAACCAGAACAGGGCCTGAAGCCATCCTGCGCTTTTGCGGCCAGCTCCCAAAAAAGCGACTTATAAAATGGAGTTTCAGGGCACTGCAATTCACAAACCTGCAGAGTTATAAATGATAACTCTCGTCCACAAATATATTGAGGGAAGGCAAAGAAGAGGATTTGAAATCAAGGAAGAATTGCAGGAAACAGATTTCAGTAGGTAGATTCGAATCGCCTTTAAAGCCCATGAAAAGCAGCAAAACGTTGACAATGATGCCCTTGGCCATAAAGGGCGTATGCGTTTTTTCCTGAATATATTCAGGAAAAAACGCATACGCCCTTTTTGGCCAACCAAGCAACCTGGAAATGCAAATCAGCGCTACAAAAAAGTCTCGCTTCCCATCGGTCAAAAGGGCCATGCTGAAAAAAGTGTCAAAACCAGAAATGCAGGACAGGCCATGGAGAAATGAGAGCCTTGCTACACTGATGGGCGGGATGTAAATTGCCAACAGCCACTCTGGAGAAGTGTACGGTGTGTCCTGAAACATCTAAAAAACACAGCTTAGGGAGCATACGGCACTTCCACGCATGGGGGGAAAAAGTGGGAAAATTGAAAATCAGCAAGACACAAGCACCCCAAAGTTTAGGGCTGCTCTGTTGACAAGGGCCTCCACTTCATTCCACCTTAAAAATCCCAGGAAAGCGAAAAATGGATAAAAAATGTTGTGGTCCTTATGTACAATGGATTATCACTCAGCCATGAAATCAATGTCATAAGGCTAGTAGCAGCATGATGGGTGGATTTAGGTACGACGATTCTAAGTGAAATAAGTCACACAGAAGAGGACACTTCTCATAAGGTGTCACTTATAGAGGGAATGTAAAAACCGTTACACTTGAACTGAATTACAAAACAGAACAGAGTCACACATGCAGAAAACACACTACGGCTGCTTAACGGGAAAGGTGAAGTGGGGTGATACATAAAACAAGAGTTTCAAATTCGCTCAGATACCTTTCCATAAACCCAATATGTAGTAGACAAGACCTACTCCTTGCTCAGAGAACTGGACTCAACACGCCCGATTCACCGCACAAGAATATACCTGACTAGTAATAATCTTAAAACCTATGTATTGATATCTCTCTGTTAGTGTGTCAAGTGGGTGTAAAGCAGCATAAACACAGCCGTGAAAAGCAGCTCAACCCCATTATAAAAATAAATTACTTTAAAAACCCATGAAACAAAGACAGGGAAAGAGAAAGAAATTCTTACACAATTCGTTCAGGGGCTGTGATGCAACCTGGATTGACCATATCTAGACCCACAGCTGGATGAGACATAAGGGAGGACACTCCTGGGGTTGAGAGGTTTGGTGAGGTTGGGTGAGCAAACGCAGACCCTTTAAAGTAATACTGCGTGCTACCCATCGCATGGGTCCCAAATCTCCAGGTTCAAGGGCATCTTCTTACATTGAAAGCATGCATGAGAAACCCAGAAGATGGTACACCGTGTCATGGGGAAAGGTTTCTAAAACGCACCTCATTTCTCATCTCCTTGTTCTCGGGTTCGCCATTCCAGCCACTTTAAAGCAATCTCCCTACTTGGAGCATCAGCACCTTTAACCTCCTGTTCCGAACAGGTTGCAATTTGTCCTGAGGATGAACGGGAAGACGGGGAACCAATGAGAGACTAGCTCTTGGTGTTGGGACAGGCACAGGTCACTCTATATTCCCATCAGGAAGAAGAATTAACCACAGGCTCAGCCTGCCCCCCGGAACCAGAACAGGGCCTGAAGCCATCCTGCGCCTTTGCGGCCAGCTGCCAAAAAAGCGAGTTGTAAAATGGAGGTTCAGGGCACAGCAATTCACAAACCTGCAGAGTTATAAATGATAACTCTCGTCCACAAATATATTGAGGGAAGGCAAAGAAGAGGCTTTGAAATCAAGGCAGAATTGCAGGAAACAGATTTCATGAGGTAGATCCAAAACACCTTTAAAGCACATGAAAAGCGGCAAAACGTTGACAATGATGCCCTTGGCCAAAAAGGGCGTATGCGTTTTTTCCTGAATATATTCAGGAAAAAACGCATACGCCCTTTTTGGCCAACCAAGCAACCTGGAAATGCAAATCAGCGCTACAAAGAAGTCTCCCTTCCCATCGGTCAAAAGGGCCATGCTGAGAAAAGTGTCAAAACCAGAAATGCAGGACAGGCCATGGAGAAATGGGAGCCTTGCTACGCTGATGGCGGGATGTAAATTGCCAACAGCCACTCTGGAGAAGTGTACGGTGTGTCCTGAAACATCTAAAAAACACAGCTTAGAGAGCATAGGGCACTTCCACTCATGGGCGTATAAATTGGGAAAACTAAAAATCAGCAAGACACAGGCACACCAAAGTTTAGGGCTGCTCTCTTGACAAGAACCTCCTCTTCATTACACCTTAAATATCCCAGGAAATAGGAAAATGGATAACGATGTTGTGGTCCTTATGTACAATGGAATATCACTCAGCCATGAAATCAATGTCATAAGGCTATTAGAAGCATGATGAGTGGATTTAGTTTCGACAATTCTAAGTGAAATAAGTCACACAGAAAAAGACACTTATCATAAGATATCACTTATAGAGGGAATGTAAAAACCGCTACAATTGAACTGAATTACAAAACAGAATAGAGTCACACATTTAGAAAACACACTATGGCTGCTTAACGGGAAAGGTGAGGTGGGGTGATGCATAAGACAAGGGTTTCATATTAGCTCAGATACCGATCCATAAACCCAATATGTAATAGACAAGACCTATTCCTTGCTCCGTGAAGTGGACGCAACACCCCCTATTCAACGAACAAGTGTATATCTGACTACTAAAAATCTTAAAACCTATGTATTGATTTCTCTCTGTAAGTTAATCAATGGGTGTAAAGGGGCATAAACACAGCAGTGAAAATCAGGTAAACCCCATTATAAAAATAAATTACTTTAAAATCCCAAAAAAACAAAGATAGTGATAGAGGGAGAAATTTTTACATAATTCTTTCCGGGGCTTTGATGCAACCTGGTGTGACCATATCTAGACCCACAGCTGGATGAGAAATAAAGCTGGACACTCTTGGGACTGAAGGTCTCTTTCCGTATTTACCAGATTGGGAACATAGAAAGGCTGCCACCCTCTGGCCGTTACCTGCACAAGCAGCTTTAAAACCTGTGCTAATGGTCACTTCATATGAACAAGTACTTCAGGGCTGTAAATGAAACGTGCCCTCAAAATGTCTTGAGGGATTTAATGGCCAAAAATTTTCAAAATGTGACACTTACTTTAAGAAAACACTTTGAAGAACTAAGCTGTAATCACAGTTTGATCAATAAAAAGGGTATGCTTTAAAGCTCAATTTCAACAGATTATGGGACACATGCAAATTCAACCACAGATAGGTATCAGCTCACACCTGTTAGAATAACCATCAGCAAGAAAACTACAAATAATAAATATTGAAGGTGTTTTGGAGAAATGCATACCCTCAATTTTAAGTGGGACGTATCCTGGAAAGAGCCACTAATGAGAACTGAATGGGGGTGCCTTTAAAACATACACACTGAGCTACCATATGATACAGCAAGCCCACTCCTTGGCCTATAACATAAAAAGATATAACTGGAAAGACACAGGCAAGCAAATGTGCATTGCAGCAGTATTGCAATAGCCAAGACATGGAGGCAACCAGAAAGTCCATCAAGAGGTGCGTGGCCAAAGAAGAACTGGTACACGTACAGATGGAATATTAGCCAGGGAAAAAAATGAAACAATGCCATTTGCAGCACCATGTATGATTCTTGAGGTAATCAGGCAAATTGTACTAAGTCAGAAAGCAAAAGACACATATCCTATAATATCACTTATAGGTCTTAGCTAAAAATTGATACCAATGAAGTTATTTCCACAGAGAAATGCAATCACAGATTCATTAAACAAACTTATGGTTCACCAAATGGAAAGGTGTGAGGATTGGATACATTAGGATATTGGGGTTAAGATAGATATAGAAACACATGTGAAATATGTAATCACCAAAGACCTACGTAATACCAAGACAAGACTACTCAACATCGTGTCATAACCTACATGGGAAAATGATCCAATGAAAAATAGATATATGTATATGTTTAAAAGAACCACATCTTGCACACCTAGAAGAAACAAAACATTTTAATTAAATTTGCTCTGACAAAAAATAAAAATTAAATTAAAAAAAGAACAAGAAGTAATGAGACATAAACTTAAGGGGCTATTTGCTGGCACATTGCATTCTAATTTACAACCAGAACATGACTTCCATTAAGGCTCTGTCATCACTAATAAAGCAGCTTTATAAGCAATGTTGAAGGTAGCTTAAAAGAAGTCTCACTAATTATTGATAGTAACAAGGAAACAAAGAAAAGTAAAAATCTCACTGCAAAAAGTATACATAGGGTAAGGATAGTAGATCAAACACTTATTAAACTTCTGTAAAGAATAAAAGAAAACAGTCATAAGTTTTTTTAAAAAGAGAGGGCCCAAATAAATCTGAAATGAAAGAGATGATGTTACAACAGACACCACAGAAATACAAAGTATCCTAAGATACACACAGGGTAACTCAGGGCTCAGACTGGACAGAGCCCACTCTCCAGTCCCCTGTACATGACTTACAGGAGCCTCAGGAACTGAGGAGGGGGTCCCTGAAGAGAGGCTCAAGATAGAATATGGTAGGCATTAACATGACTGCATTCATCTTAAACATGCCTGAACTACATTCACACGAGATGATTTTGTCCTGTATGTACATCGGCACCTCTAGTTGGAACTGCAGATCTTTGGCTTCAACACCTCTACT
This sequence comes from Balaenoptera physalus, assembly GCF_965194825.1. Taxonomy (NCBI): domain Eukaryota; kingdom Metazoa; phylum Chordata; class Mammalia; order Artiodactyla; family Balaenopteridae; genus Balaenoptera; species Balaenoptera physalus. The sequence goes on from NW_028125735.1 coordinate 250,037, forward strand.
GACAACATTAGCGTCACCTGCTGTGGACCGTCTCCTATAGGATTTCTAGAATCAGAAAACATCGAAGCTTCACAGGACCCAGAGTCTGTGCGAGTCCACACAGAGTCTCAGAGTCTCAACTCCACTCAGATACTCCACTCTTGGAGGGCACACACAAAGTAGTGTGCACATCAGGACCCAGGGGAAGGAGCAGTGACCCTGTAGGAGAATGACCAGAACTACCTGCTACTTTTAGAGGGTCTCCTGCAGAGGCAGGTGGTGGCTGTGGCTGTGGCTCACCGTGAGGACAACGACACTGGCAGCAGAAGTTCTGGGAAATACTCCTTGGTGTGTGCCCTCCCAGAGTCCGCCATTAGCCCCACCAAGAGCAAGGTAGGCTCCAGGGCTGGGTCGCCTCAGGCCAAACAACCAACAGGGAGGGAACCCAGCCCCATGCATCAGCAGACAAGCGGATTAAACTTTTTATTAAAGTTTTATTTAATCCGTAGACAAGCGGATTAAAGCTCTGCCCACCAAAGCAACACCCAGCTCTACCCACCACCAGTCCCTCCCATCAGGAAGCTTGCACTAGCCTCTAAGATAGACTCATCCACCGGAGAGCAGACAGCAAAAGCAAGAAGAACTACAATTCTGCAGCCTGTGGAAGGAAAACCACATTCACAGAAAGATAGACAAAATGAAAAGGCAGAGGACTTTATACCAGATCAAGGAACAAGATAAAACCCCAGAAAAAAAACGAAATGAGGTGGAGATTGGGAACCTTCCAGAAAAAGAATTCAGAATAATGATAGTGAAGTTGAGCCAAGACCTTGGAAAAAAAAAGGAGGCAAAGATCGAGAAGATGCAAGAAATGTTTAACAAGGACCTAGAAGAATTAAAGAACCAACAAACAGAGGTGAACAATGTAATAACTGAAATGAAAAATACACTAGAAGGAATCAGTAGCAGAATAACTGTGGCAGAAGAACGGATAAGTGACCTGGAAGACAGAGAGGTGGAAATCACTGCCATGGAACAGAATAAAGAAAAAGAATGAAAATAAACGAAGACACCCCAAGAGTCCTCTGGGACAACATTAAACGCAACAACATTCGCATTATAGGGGTCCCAGAAGGAGAAGAGAGAGAGAAAGGACCCGAGAATATATTTGAAGAGATTATGGTCAAAAACTTCCCTAGCATGGGAAAAGAAATAGCCACCCAAGTCCAGAAGCACAGAGTGTCCCAGGCAGGATAAACCAAAGGAGAAAAATGACAAGACACATAGTAATCAAATTGACAAAAATTAACGACAAAGAAAAATGATTGAAAGCAGCAAGGGAAAAATGACCAATAACATACAAGGGAACTCCCATAAGGATAACAACTGATTTCTCAGCAGAAAATCTACAAGCCAGAAGGAAGTGGCATGATAAATTTAAAGTGATGAAAGGGAAGAACCTACAACCAAGAGTACTCCATCCTGCAAAGAGCTCATTCAGATTTGATGGAGAAATCAAAAGCCTTACAGACAAGCAAAAGCTAAGAGAATTCAGCACCATGAAACCAGCTCTACACCAAATGCTAAAGGAACTTCTCTAAGTGGGAAACACAAGAGAAGAAAAGGACCCACCAAGACAAACCCATAACAATTAAGAAAATAGTAGTAGGAACATACATATCGATAATTACCTTAAACGTGAATGCACTAAATGTTCCAACCAAAAGACACAGGCTCGCTGAATGGATACAAAAACAAGACCCATATATATGCTGTCTACAAGAGATCCATTTCAGACCTAGGGACACATACAGACTCAAAGTGAGGCGATGGAAAAATATACTCTATGCAAATGAAAATCAAAAGAAAGCTGGAGTAGCAATACTCATATCAGATAAAATAGACTTTAAAATAAAGAATGTTACAAGAGACAAGGAAAGACACTACATAATGGTCAGGGGATCAATCCAAGAAGAAGATATAACAATTATAAATATATATGTACCCAAAATAGGAGCACCTCAATGTATAAGGCAACTGCTAACAGCTATAAAAGAGGAAATCGACAGTAACACAATAATAGCGGGGGACTTTAACAGCTCACTTACACCAGTGGAGATCAGCCAGACAGAAAATTAATAAGGAAACACAAGCTTTAAATGACACAATAGACCAGATAGAGTTAATTGATATTTATAGGACATTCCATCCAAAAACAGCAGATTACACGTTCTTCTCAACTGCACACGGAACATTCTCCAGGATAGATCATATCTTGGGTCACAGATAAAGCCTCAGTAAATTTAAGAAAACTGAAATCATATCAAGCAGCTGTTCCGACCACAATGCTATGAGATTAGAAATCAATTACACGGAAAAAAACGTAAAAAACACAAACACATGGAGGCTAAACAATACGTTACTAAATAACCAAGAGATCACTGAAGAAATCAAAGAGGAAATCAAAAACTACCTAGAGACAAATGACAACAAAAACACGATGATCCAAAACCTATGGGATGCAGCAAAAGGAGTTCTAAGAGGGAAGTTTATAGCAATACAAGCCTACCTCAAGAAACAAGAAAAATCCCAAATAAACAATCGAACCTTACACCTAGAGGAACTAGAGAAAGAAGAACAAAACCCAAAGTTAGTAGAAGGAAAGAAATCATAAACATCAGAGCAGAAATAAATGAAATAGAAACAAAGAAAACGAAAGCAAAGATCAATAAAACTAAAAGCTGGTTCTTTGAGAAGATAAGCAAAAATGATCAACCTTTAGCCAGACTTAAGAAAAAGAGGGAGAAGACGCAAATCAACAAAATTAGAAGTGAAAAAGCAGAAGTTACAACAGACACAACAGGAATACAAAGCATCCTAAGAGACTACTACAAGCAACTCTAGGCCAATAAAATGGAATATCTGGAAGAAATGGACAAATTCTTAGAAAGGGATAACCTTCTAAGACTGAACCAGGAAGAAATAGAAAATATGAACAAACCTATCACAAGCAATGAAATTGAAACTGTGATTAAAAATCTTCCAATAAACCAAAGTCCAGAACCAGATGGCATCACAGGTGAATTCTATCAAACATTTAGAGAAGAGCTAACACCCAACCTTCTCAAATTCTTCAAAACAATTGCAGGGGAAGGAACACTCCCAAACTCATTCTATGAGACCACCATCACCCTGATACCAAAATCAGACAGAGATACTACAAGGAAAGAAAATTATAGACCAATATCACTGATGAATATAGATGTAAAAATCCTCAACAAAATACTAGCAAACAGAATCGAACAACACATTAAAAGGATCATACACCATGATCAAGTGGGGTTTATCCCAGGGATGCAAGGATTCTTCAATATACACAAATCAATGTGATACACCATATTAACAAATTGTAGAATAAAACCATATGATCATCTCAATAGATGAAGGAAAAGATTTTGAGAAAATTCAACACTCATTTACGATAAAAACTCTGCAGAGTGTGGGCATAGAGGGAAACTACCTCAACATAATAAAGGCCATATATGACAAACCCACAGCAAACAGCATTCTCAATGGTGAAAAACTGAAAGCGTTTCCTCTAAGATCAGGAACAAGACAAGGATGTCCACTCTCACCACTGCTATTCAACATAGTTTTGGAAGTCCTAGCCATGGCAATCAGAGAAGAAAAAGAAATAAAAGGAATACAAAAAGGAAAAGAAGAAGTAAAATTGTCACTGTTTGCAGATGACATGATATCATAGATAGAGAATCCTAAAGATGCCACCAGAAAACCACTGGAGCTAATCAATGAATTTGGTAAAGTTGCAGGATACAAAATTAATGCACAGAAATTGCTTGCATTCCTCTACACTAACAATGAAAGATCAGAAAGAGAAATTAAGGAAACAATCCCATTACCACTGCAACAATAAGAATAAAATACCTAGGAATAAACCTACCTAAGGAAGTAAAAGACCTGTACTCAGAAAACTAAAAGACACTGAAGAAAGAAATCAAAGATGATATAAACAGATGGAGACATATACCATGTTCTCGGATTAGAAGAATCAATATTGTGAAAATGACTATACTACCCAAAGCAATCTACAGATTCAATGCAATCCCGATCAAAATACCTTTGGCATTTTCTACAGAACAAGAAAAAAAAATCTTAAAATTTGTAGGGAGACACAAAAGACCCTGGATAGCCAAAGCAGTCTTGAGGGGGGAAAAAAAGAGCTGGAGGAATCAGACTTCCAGACTTCAGACTATATTACAAAGCTAGAGTAATCAAGATAATATGGTACTGACACAAAAACAGAAATATAGGTCAATAGAACAGGATAGAAAGCACAGAGATAAACCCACGTACCTATGGTTCACTAATCTATGACAAAGGAGGCAAGGGTATACAATGGAGAAAAGACAGTGTCTTCAGCAAGTGGTGCTGGGAAAACTGGACAGTTACATGTAAAAGAATGAAATTAGTACACTCCCTAACACCATACACAAAAATAAACTCAAAATGGATTAGAGACCTAAATATAAGACCAGCCACTACAAAACTCTTAGAGGAAAACATAAGCAGAACAGTCTATGACATAAATCACAGCAAGATCCTTTTTGACCCACCTCCTAGAGAAATGGAAATAAAAACAAAAATAAAAAAATGGGACCGAATGAAACATAAATTATTTTGCACAGCAAAGGAAAACATAAGCAAGATGAAAAGACAACCATCAGAATGGGAGAAAATATCTTCAAATGAAGCAAATGGCAAAGGATTAATCTCCAAAAAGCAGCTCATGTAGCTCAATATCACAAAACCAAACAACCCAATCCAAAAATGGGCAGAAGACCTAAATAGACATTTCTCCAAAGAAGATATACAGGTTGCCAACAAACACATGAAAGGATGCTGAATATCACTAATCATTAGAGAAAAGCAAATCAAAACTACAGTGAGGTATCACCTCACACCAGTCAGAATGGCCATCATCAAAAAATCTCCCAACAATAAATGCTTGAGAGGCATTTATTGGAGAAAAGGGAACCCTCTTGCACTGTTGGTGGGAATGTAAATTGATATAGCCACTAGGGAGAACGGTATGGGGGTTCCTTAAAAACTAAAAATAGAACTACCATACAACCCAGCAAACCCACTCCTGGATATTTACCCTGAGAAAACCATAATTCAAAAAGAGTCATGTACCACAATGTTCACTGTAGCTCTATTTACAATAGCCAGGACATGGAAGAAACCTAAGTGTCCATCAACAGATAAATGGATAAAGAAGATGTGGCACATATATATACAATGGAACATTATTCAGCCATAAAAAGAAACGAAATTGAGTTATTTTTAGTGAGGTGGATGGATCTAGAGTCTGTCCTACAGAGTGAAGTAAGTCAGAAAGAGAAAAACAAATACCGTATGCTAACACATATATATGGAATCTTAAAAAAAAAGTTTACGAAGAACCTAGGGGCAGGAAAGGATTAAGGACACAGACGTAGAGAAAGGACTTGAGGACATGGGGAGAGGGAAGGGTAAGCTGGGACAAAGTGAGAGTGGTATGGACATATATACACTACCAAATGTAAAATTGATAGCTACTGGGAAGCAACCACATAGCGCAGGGAGATCAGCTCTTTGCTTTGTGACCACCTAAAAGGGTGGGATAAGGGAGTGAGAGGGAGGTGCAAGAGGGAGGGGATATGGTGTTATGTGTATACGCACAGCTGATTCACTTTTTTATACAGCAGAAACTAACACACAATTGTAAAGCAATTATACTCCAATAAAGATGTAAAAGAAAAAAAAAGCCCAGAGATAAACCTACACACCTATGGCCCACTAATCTATGACAAAGGAGGCAAGGGTATAAAAAGGAGAAAAGAAAGTCTCTTCAATAAGTGGTGCTGGGAAAAATGGACAGCTACATGTAAAAGAATGAAATTAGAACACTCCCTAACACCATACACAAAAAATAAACTCAAAATGGATTAGAGACCGAAATGTAAGACCGGACACTATAAAACTCTTAGAGGAAAACATAGGAAGAATACTCTTTGACATAAATCACAGCAAGATCTTTTTTGATCCACCTCCTAGAGTAATGGAATTAAAAAAAAATAAACATATGGGAGCAAATGAAACCTAAAAGCTTTTGCAAAGCAAAGGAAACTACAAACAAGACGAAAAGACAACCCTCACAATGGGAGAAAATATTTGCAAACGAATCAATGGACAAAGGAGTAATCTCCAATGTATATAAACAGCTCATGCAGCTCAACAGTAAAAAAACAAACAACCCAATCCAAAAATGGGCAGATGACGTAAATAGACATTTGTCCCAAGAAGACATACAGATGACCAAGAAGCACATGAAAAGCTGCTCAACATCACTAATTATTAGAGAAATATAAACCAAAACTACAATGAGGTATCACCTCACACGAGTTAGAATGGGCATCATCAGAAAATCTACAAGCAACAAATGCTGGAGAGGGTGTGGAGAAAAGGGAACCCTCTTACACTATTTGTGGGAATGTAAATTGATACAGTCACTATGGAGAACAGCATGGAGGTTCCTTAAAATACTAAAAATAGAATTACCATATGACCCAGCAATCCCACTACTGGCCATATACCCAGAGAAATCCATAATTCAAAAAGACATATTCAGCACAATATTCATTGCAGCACTATTTACAATAGCCAGGTCATGGAAGCAACCTAAATGCCCATAGACAGACGAACAGAAAAGATGTGCTACATATATAAAATGGAATATTACTCAGCCATAAAAAGGAATGAAATTGGGTCATTTGTAGAGACGTGGATAGATCTAGAGACTGGCATACAGAGTGAAGTAAGTCAGAAAGAGAAAAACAAATATCGTATATTAACACATACATGTGGAACCTAGAAAAATGGTAAAGATGAACCGGTTTGCAAGGCAGAAATAGAGACACAGATGTAGAGAACAAATGTATGGACACCAAGGGGGGAAAGTGGCAGGGTGGTGGTGGTGGGATGAATTGCGAGCCTGGGATTGACATATATACACTTATATGTATAAAATAGGTAACCAATAAGAGCCTGCTGTATAAAAAAATGAATAAAATAAATTCAAAAATTAAAAAATAAATAATACTTAAAAAAATAAAACAGAAAAAAAAGTTCTGTCCTTCCCATAGACGTATTTATATGAATGAATTATTTCCATGCTTATATCCATAAATACAAAAAGAGGAATAAAACTTACCTTGAACCAAAAAAGAAAAAAAAAAAACAGAACCCACTGGTCATACAGAGGAAAACACTATCAGGGCACTTGCTCCAGTGGTAAACAATTCTGAAGTTGGTCACAGGTGGGAATCATCTCCCATGCAGCCAGCAGCCCCCACACGAGCAGCGTCCTCATTGCAAAGCTGGGGGACCGTGAGGAGGCGTCTCTGAGTAAACGTGAGCTGAGCCCCAGGCCAGCTGCTGCTGAACTTTTCCCACCCTTCCCAGGTAAAACACCTGAATGTGTGCAAAGACTTTAAAAACTAGAGGAAGGGGCTTGGAGTCACACCAGCGACAGCACGCAGGCCGACTTGGTGCCTGCAGGCCAGCCAGGATGGTCCTGGCCCCGGGCGCTCGTCTGGAAGCTTTCCATTTCCCTGCCTGAGGTACCCCTCCTGTCCCGGCCCCCACTGCTTTTGTCCTTCCTCACCTCTGCCCGGGGAGAAATTCCAGCAGCAAGTATGGGTGACACATCCTCTTCTTTAGCAGGTGGCAGCCCGGCAACTCCTGCAGAAAGTCCAGCAGAGCCCCAGTCACACCGGGCCACTCATAGAGCCGTGGGCCCTACTCTCTCCCACCAGCCCAACCCCGAGACTGCTGACGGGGCAGAGAATATGGCGTCAGGCAGAGCTGCAGAGGCTTTTGCTGCCTGGAGGGGTGTTTATATTGACCTCAACCCAGGCACACCTGGGAAGGGCTGGCCGGCCGGGTCAGGCTGCCCAGGTCAGCCAATCCTCGCCCCTCAGGGGCTCAGAGTTGCAGAAAATGGGTCTTGCTGCACCGGCCAGATCCAAGGAACAGGTGTAGGGTCCCGAGAGTCAGGATAGATAAGGGGCGGCAGCCCTGGCTTGTTTTCTAATCATTTTATCTGGTCCATGAGTGGGAGACAACTTCAAGAAGAACCTCTGCTAATGAGAGGAACCCAGGAGTCAGGGAGAGGAGGGGTGGTGGGTGGAGACAGAGGCCTGGTGCCCTGGCTGCAGTGGAAGCCCCTGGAAGACCAGGCAGAGGGAGGCTGCACAGAGTGAAGCCTAGGGTCACAGACCTGTTGGAGCTGCTGTTTGTTAGTTCAAGCTCTGCTCTGAGGTGCTCTGTGTCAGCTCTGAGTGACAGGTGTGCTGGGGGTGCTCTGCAATGAGGGCTATGTGCACGGTTCCTGTGTGCCCAGCCCTGCCGGGGTACCTGTCCATGGGAGCTCCATATCCAGGGAGAGGCCTGCCCACGAGAGCCCCATGGGCTGCTGCGTACCTGCCCAGGTTAGCTCCATATCCTGGGAGCGGCCTAATCACTAGAGCCCCGTGGGCTGCTGGGGACCTGGTAGAGGATGCCAGGACAGTCAGTGAAGCCACAGTGGATATACATCTAGTAGTTCCGAATTCCTACGCCCTGCTGGTCATTCTACCATCCACCAGGACATGGCATTCTGTATTAGACCTCAATGATGCCTTCTTCTGTATTCCATTAGTCCCAGAGTCACAAGAAATTTTGGCTGTGAGTGGCAGGACTCAACATACAACAAAAACAATACTGCTGGGCCGTCCTGCCCCAGGGGTTCAAAAATTCCCACACCGTCTTTGGGGAAACGTTAGCTAAAGACCTAAAAGATCTACCTCTGGAGAAGGGAACCCTCCTTCAATATGCAGATGACATTCTGATCACCAGCCCGACTAAGGAGGCCTCTGAACTCCCTAGCCAATAAAAGATAGAAGGTGTCCAAGGAAAAGGCTCAAATATCACAAACTAAGGTGGCCTTCCTGGGCTTCATTCGCACAGAAGGTCGGAGAAGCCCACCCCAGGAAAGGGAATAAGCCATTTGCAGCCTCAGCCTTCCTGAAACTATAAGACAGCTTAGGGGTTCCTGGGGAGACCGGGGTTTGCTGCATCTGGATCCCTAACTACAGTCTAATAGCTGGGCCTCTATATGAAACACTGAAAGGAAAAGATGATGATCCTCTTGAATAGAATCCAGAAGCGGCCTTTCAAGATTGGAAAGAGCAGTCAATTCAGACCCTGGCCCTGGACCTCCCTAAGTTAGCTAAACCCTTTGACCTTTACATTCCTGGTCCAAGGTGAATCGCCCATGGAGTATTAGTGCAAAAACTGGGACCACTTGAAATGGAACAATGCAAGAATGCCCTCCAGGCATTGGCCAGCCACCCCATTCGACCAGGATACTGGGGGTATCTAAAAACCTGGAAATCAGCAGCCCGCAAGGCCAGCTCCCTCCTAAGGGAAAAGGACGCCACTTGGTGATCCTAACCACCCACCATGCCCTGAAGTTGCAGGGATTGCTCCGTGGGCACAATGACCTCGAGTGAGGAGGCCCTCCAACACCAACCTCCAGAGAGACAACTTGGGGCAATGGGCCCCCATGACGACTCGTGTGACCATCACTTGACCTGGAGCTTCTCTCAGGAAACAACAAGAGTGTGCCCCAAAAGAACAGACTATTGCTTACAGGACTTACTGCACCCAGAGCGGAGCTAATAAACTTGACAGGGGAACCGTAAATAACGCTGCCACCATAGAAAAGCCTACAGACACCGCGGTGACGGCGGCCAGTGAGACCGGCTGTACTCCTGGCTACTTCAAAAGGCCGTTGACTGAGTGGCCGTCATGGTCCTGGATCACCACCGGCCCTGGACTGTCTGGGAGTTGAGCAAGCAGGGCTCTGACACCTGGTGCTGTTTGTACGTTAATTCAGAGGCCTAACTGAAGAAAGCGCAGACTACTGGTCAGAGCATCTAGGCTGGCAGAAACCGTCAGCCTAAGGGGGCCAAACCAATGTGGAGCAGGGTAAAACCGCCCACCCCCCCAGCGTCTCTGCACATCTCTTTCCTGGACCCTTAAAGGTCATTAGAATCTATAAAACTGCCAATGCTGGTGATCAGGCAGACGAGCAGTGAGGGAGGAGGCCTGCGGACAATCAACCTCACCTGGAGGCTGCTGGGGAGAAGTCCTGCCCCTCCCCCCGGGTATGAGGACACCCAACTCAGCATGAAGCATTTACAGAAGACGTGTCTGCACCCTCAGCGCCCCAAGAATGAGGAATGGGACAAAAGGCAGAGGAGGGCTTTGTCACTGGCAAAGCCCATTAAAAATTCCTGGGAGATAACAATAGAATCTGGGCAATAAAATAAAGTCTAACCATTTTTTCCTTTGTGCTTTGTCTAATTTCACTTGCTCCTAGGTTTCCACATGCAGAGGACCCACACCCGACACTTCAGACCCGATTTCCTAGTGCAAAATGGCTGGGCCGACACCTCAGCTCGTGGGGCCCTGTGCAGACTCTGTGACATAGAGCCTGAGCTCCAGCCAACCCGGCCCTCGAGAGCTCCGCCCCCTCCCTCCCGCTGATGCTGACAGGATCCCTACACAGCAGCCCGGCCCACAACCCGCAGGGGAGCACACACTCTCACCTCTCAATTCTCTGATCAAAATATAAAGTTTTCCTTTGCTTCTGAACCAAAGTCAGTCTCGATCTGTTGGCTCCAATGACACTGGGCAGGGAGACCCTTATTGGGGCCCACTCTGCAGGATCAGTAACAGAATTTGAGAACATTGTAACTTCAATGAACAGATGTGTGAGCCAAACTGTAATTAACATAGAGCAGTGTATAAGGCTTGTGTAAAATAAGATGTTTCTAACACTTCCATTTGATATTTCCATCACTTTATTATAAGCAAGTTCAGTGGAGGGGTTTGTCTTATTTGTCAGGTCAACAGTAGAGAAATGCAGTGATTTCTTTCCAAGGATGTACATCTAATAATCTTGGTTGAAGTTTCAACCTTGTTTTGAATGATTTTCCATTGAAAATGATACCTCACTTTCAGCTCCTAGATTTCTGAGAAGTATAAAATCTTATATTTTTTATTACCAAAGGGGAAAGGTGGGAGGAGGGATAAATTAACAGTTTCAGATTAACATATACACAATGCTATGTATAAAATATATCATCAACAAGGAACTACTGTATAGCACAGGGAACTATACTCAATATTTTGTAATGACCCCTAAGGGGAAATAATCTGAAAAACAAAAGATATCTATATCGACATCATCTATCAACTACAGATAAAATGGAAACTAAAGGAGGCCAATGGTGAGCGTTTCTGAACCTGAAGACTTCAATCATCTAAAGTTCGGACTCTGCCTACGGCCCAAGTCCCTTAATGAACACACATGTACCAGTAGCTTAAAAATTCCCCAGATTGGATTTCGGGAAGACACTGATTTCGAAAAATCCCTTGTGCTCTCCTGACATATAAGTGACCTTTCCTACAGCTAAAACATGCCTGTGACACCCAGAAGATGGAACACGGTTGGATCAGGAAGATTTTGGAAAAGGAACCAAAACTCCTAATTTCCTGGTTGTTGGGTTCACCCCTCCAGCCTTTTTCCTTAAAATCTCCCCACTTGCGGATGTCAGCACCTTCAACATCCAGTTGCACAGAAATTGGAATTTGTCCAAAGGAAGAAGGGGAAGGAGGAGAAACAAGGAGAGCCAAGCCCTAGATGTTCGGAGAGGCACATGTCACTCTACTTTCCAGTCAGGAAGAAGAATTAAGCAAAGGCTTAGCCTGCCACCGGGAACCAGAGTAGGGCCAGAAGCAAACCAGCGGTTCTGCGGAAAGCTCCCAAAAAAGCGAGTTGAAAAATGGAGCTCAGGGGCACTGCAATTCAAAAACCTGCAGACTTGTAAATGATGACTCTCGTCCACAAATATATTGAGGGAAGGCAACGAAGAGGATTTGAAAGCAAGGCAGAATTGCAGGAAACAGATTTCAGGAGGGAGATTCGAATCGCCCCTAAAGCACATGAAAAGCAGCAAAACGTCGACAATGATGCACTTGGACAAAAAGAGCATATGCGTTTTTTTCTGTATGAATTCAGGAAAAAAACCATAGGCCCCTTTTGGCCAACCAAGCAAGCCGGAAATGCAATTCAGCACTACAAAGAAGTCTGACTTCCCATCGGTCAAAATGGCCTTCCTAAAAAAGTGTAAAAAGAAGAAATGCAGGAGAGGACAGGGAGGAAAGGGAGCCTTGTTACACTGATGGGTGGGATGTAAATTGCCAATGACGACTCTGGAGGAGGGTATGGTGTTTCCTAAAACATCTAAAAAACACAGCTAGAGAGAAAGGGGCACATCCACTCATGGGCGTATAAATTGGGAAAATTAAAAATCAGCAAAACACAGGCATCCCAAATTTTAGGGCTGCTCTGTTGACAAGAACCTCCACTTAATTCTACCTTAAATATCCCAGGAAAGAGAAAAATGAATAAAGAAGTTGTGCTCCATATGTAAAATGGAATATCAATCGAGGGTGAAATCAATATCATAAGGCTAGTAGCAGCATGATGAGTGGATTTAGGTACGACGATTCGAAGTGAAATAAGTCACACAGAAAAAGACACTTATCATAAGATATCACTAACAGAGGGAATGTAAAAACCGCTACACTTGAACGGAATTACAAAACAGAACAGAGTCACACATTTAGAAAACACACTATGGATGCTTAACGGGAAAGGTGAGGTGGGGTGATGCATAAAACAAGGATTTCAAATTAGCTCAGATAACGTTCCATAAACACAATATGTAATAGACAAGACCTACTCCTTGCTCAGTGAACTGGACTAAACACCCCCTATTCACGGCACAAGAACATATCTGACTAGTAAGAATCTTAAAACCTATGTATTGATATCTGTCTGTAAGTGTGTCAAGGGGGTGTAAAGCGGCATAAACACAGCAGTGAAAAGAAGTTAACCCCACTATAAAAACAAAGAACTTTTAAAACCCCATGAAACAAAGACAGTGAAAGAGAGAGAAATTCTTATACAATTCATTCAGAGGCTGTGATGCCACCTGGATTGACCATATCTAGACCCACAGCTGGATGAGACGTAAGGGTGGACACTCTTGGGGCTGAGAGATTTGGTGAGGTTGGGGGAGCAAATGCAGAGCCTTTAAAGTACTACTGCCTGTTACCCATCCCATGGGTCCCAAATCTCCAGGTTCAAGGGCATCTTCCTACATCGAAAACATGCATGAGAAACCCAGAAGGTGGTAGACCGTGTGACCGGGAAACGTTTCTAAAACGCACCTCATTTTTCATCTCCTTCTGCTCGGGTTCGCCATTCCAGCCGCTTTACTAGCAATCTCCCTCCTTGGAGAATCAGCACCTTTAACCTCCTGTTCCGTACAGCTTGCAATTTGTCCTGAGGATGAACGGGAAGAGGGGTAGCTAATGAGAGACTAGCTCTAGGTGTTGGGACAGGCACAGGTCACTCTATTTTCCCATCAGGAAGAAGAATTAACCGCAAGCTCAGCCTGCCGCCCGGAACCAGAATAGTGCCTGAGGCCATCCTGCGCATTTGCGGCCAGCTCCCAAAAAAGCGAGTTGTAAAATGGAGCTCAGGGGCACTGCAATTCACAAACCTGCAGAGTTATAAATGATAACTCTCGTCCACAAATATCTTGAGGGAAGGCAAAGAAGAGGATTTGAAATCAAGGCAGAATTGCAGGAAACAGATTTCAGGAGGTAGATTCGAATCGCCTTTAAAGCACATGAGAAGCGGCAAAACGTCAATAATGATGCCCTTGGCCAAAAAGGGCGTATGCGTTTTTTCCTGAATATATTCAGGAAAAATAGCATACGCCCTTTTTGGCCAACAAAGCAACCAGGAAAGGCAAATCAGCGCTACAAAGAAGTCTCGCTTCCCATCGGTCAAAAGAGCCATGCTGAAAAAAGTGTCAAAACCAGAAATGCAGGACAGACCATGGAGAAATGGGAGCCTTGCTACACTGATGGGCGGGATGTAAATTGCCAACAGCCACTCTGGAGAAGTGTACGGTGTGTCCTGAAACATCGAAAAAACACAGCTTAGAGCGCATAGGGCACTTCCCCTCAAGGGCGAATAAATTGGGAAAACTAAAAATCAGCAAGACACAGGCACTCCAAAGTTTAGGGCTGCTCTGTTGACAAGAACCTCCACTTCATGACACCTTAAATATCCCAGGAAAGAGAAAAATGGATAAAGAAGTGTTGGTCCTTATGTACAATGGAATATCACTCAGCCATGAAATCAATGTCATAAGGCTAGTAGCAGCATGATGAGTGGATTTAGGTACGACGATACTAAGTGAAATAAGTCACACAGAAAAAGACACGTATCATAAGCTATCACTTATAGAGGGAATGTAAAAACCGCTACACTTGAACTGAATTACAAAACAGAACAGAGTCACACGTTTAGAAAACACACTATGGCTGCTTAACGGGAAAGGTGAGGTGGGGTGCTGCATAAAACAAGGGTTTCAAATTAGCTGAGATACCGTTCCATAAACCCAATATGTAATAGAAAGACCTACTCCTTGCTCAGTGAACTGGACTCAACACCCTCTATTCACCGCACAAGAATATATCTGATTAGTAAGAATCTTAAAACCTATGTATTGATATCTCTCTGGATGTGAGTCAAGTGGGTGTAAAGCAGCATAAACACAGCCGTGAAAAGCAGCTAAACCCCATTATAAAAATAAATTTATTTTAAAAAGCCGTGAAACAAAGACAGGGAAAGACAGAGAAATTCTTAAAAAATTCGTTCAGGGGCTGTGATGCCACCTGGATTGACCATATCTAGACCCACAGCTGGATGAGACGTAAGGGTGGATACTGTCGGGGCTGAGAGATTTGGTGAGGTTGGGTGAGCAAAACAGAGCCTTTAAAGTACTACTGCCTGTTACCTATCCCATGGGTCCCAAATCTCCAGGTTCAAGGGCATCTTCCTACATCGAAAACATGCATGAGAAACCCAGAAGGTGGTAGACCGTGTGACCGGGAAAGGTTTCTAAAACGCACCTCATTTCTCATCTCCTTGTGCTCGGGTTCGCCATTCCAGCCGCTTTACTAGCAATCTCCCTCCTTGGAGAATCAGCACCTTTAACCTCCTGTTCTGTACAGCTTGCAATTTGTCCTGAGTATGAACGGGAAGAAGGGGAGCCAATGAGAGAGTAGCTCTAGGTGTTGGGACAGGCACAGGTCACTCTATTTTCCCATCAGGAAGAAGAATTAACCACAGGCTCAGCCTGTCGCTGGAACCAGAATAGGGCCTGATGCCGTCCTGTGCTTTTGCGGCCAGCTCCCAAAAAAGCGAGTTGAAAAATGGAGCTCAGGGGAACTGCAATTAACAAACCTGCAGAGTTGTAAATGATAACTCTCGTTCACAAATATCTTGATTGAAGGCAACGAAGAGGATTTGAAAGCAAGGCAGAATTGCAGGAAACAGATTTCAGGAGGTAGATTCGAATCGCCTTTAAAGCACATGAAAAGCGGCAAAACGTCGACAATGATGCCCATGGTCAAAAAGGGCGTATGCGTTTTTTCCTGAATATATTCAGGAAAAAACGCATACGTCCTTTTTGGTCAACCAAGCAACCTGGAAAGGCAAATCAGCGCTATAAAGAAGTCTCGCTTCCCATCGGTCAAAAGGGCCATGCTGAAAAAAGTGTCAAAACCAGAAATGCAGGACAGGCCATGGAGAAATGGGAGCCTTGCTACGCTGATAGTCAGGATGTAAATTGCCAACAGCCACTCTGGAGAAGTGTACTGTGTGTCCCGAAACATCGAAAAAACACAGCTTAGAGCGCATAGGGCACTTCCACTCACGTGCGTATATATTGGGAAAACTAAAAATCAGCAAGACACAGGCACCCCAAAGTTTAGGGCTGCTCTGTTGACAAGAACCTCCACTTCATGACACCTTAAATATCCCAGGAAAGAGAAAAATGGATAAAGAAGTGGTGGTCCTTATGTACAATGGAATATCACTCAGCCATGAAACCAATGTCATAAGGCTAGTAGCAGCATGATGAGTGGATTTAGGTACGACAATTCTAAGTGAAATAAGTCACACAGAAAAAGACACTTATCATAAGCTATCACTTATAGAGGCAATGTAAAAACCGCTACAATTGAACAGAATTACAAAACAGAACAGAGTCACACGTTTAGAAAACACACTATGGCTGCTTAACGGGAAAGGTGAGGTGGGGTGCTGCAGAAAACAAGGGTTTCAAATTAGCTGAGATACCGTTCCATAAACCCAATATGTAATAGAAAGACCTACTCCTTGCTCAGTGAACTGGACCCAACACCCCGTATTCACCGCACAAGTATATATCTGACTAGTAAGAATCTTAAAACCTATGTATTGATATCTCTCTGGATGTGAGTCAAGTGGGTGTAAAGCGGCATAAACACAGCCGTGAAAAGCAGCTAAACCCCATTATAAGAATAAATTAATTTTAAAAACCCGTGAAACAAAGACAGTGAAAGAGAGAGAAATTCTTACAAAATTCTTTCAGGGGCTGTGATGCCACCTGGAATGACCATATCTAGACCCACAGCTGGATGAGACATAAGGGTGGACACTCTCGGGGCTGAGAGATTTGGTGAGGTTGGGGGAGCAAACGCAGAGCCTTTAAAGTAATACTGCCTGTTACCCATCCCATGGGTCCCAAATCTCCACGTTCAAGGGCATCTTCCTACATCGAAAACATGCATGAGAAACCCAGAAGGTGGTACACCGTGTGACCGGGAAAGGTTTCTAAAACGCACCTCATTTATCATCTCCTTGTGCTTGGGTTCGCCATTCCAGCCGCTTTACTAGCAATCTCCCTCCTTGGAGAATCAGCACCTTTAACCTCCTGTTCCGTACAGCTTGCAATTTGTCCTGAGGATGAACAGGAAGAGGGGGAGCCAATGAGAGACTAGCTCTAGGTGTTGGGACAGGCACAGGTCACTCTATTTTCCCAACAGGAAGAAGAATTAATCACAGGCTCAGCCTGCTGCCCGGAACCAGAATAGGGCCTGAGGCCATCTTGCACTTTTGCGGCCAGCTCCCAAAAAAGCGAGTTAAAAAATGGAGCTCTGGGGCACTGCAGTTCACAAACCGGCACAGTAATAAATGATAACTCTCGTCCACAAATATATTGAGGGAAGGCAACAAAGAGGATTTGAAAGCAAGGCAGAATTGCAGGAAACAGATTTCAGGAGGTAGATTCGCGTCGCCTTTAAAGCACATGAAAAACGGCAAAACGTCGACAATGATGCCCTTGGCCAAAAAGGACGTATGCGTTTTTTCCAGAATATATTCAGGAAAAAACGCATACGCACTTTTTGGCTAACCAAGCAACCTGGAAAGGCAAATCAGCGCTACAAAGAAGTCTCGCTTCCAATCGGTCAAAAGGGACATGCTGAAAAAAGTGTCAAAACCAGAAATGCAGGACAGCCCATGGAGAAATGGGAGCCTTGCTACGCTGATGGGCGGGATGTAAATTGCCAACAGCCACTCTGGAGAAGTGTACGGTGTGTCCTGAAACATCGAAAAAACACAACTTAGAGCGCATAGGGCACTTACACTCATGGGCGTATAAATTGGGAAATGTAAAAATCAGCAACACACAGGCACCCCAAAGTTTAGGGCTGCTCTGTTGACAAGAACCTCCACTTCATGACACCTTAAATATCCCAGGAAAGAGAAAAATGGATAAAGAAGTGGTGGTCCTTATGTACAATGGAATATCACTCAGCCATGAAATCAATGTCATAAGGCTAGTAGCAGCATGATGAGTGGATTTAGGTACGACAATTCTAAGTGAAATAAGTCACACAGAAAAAGACACTTATCATAAGCTATCACTTATAGCGGCAATGTAAAAACCGCTACACTTGAACTGAATTACAAAACAGAACAGAGTCACACGTTTACAAAACACACTATGGCTGCTTAACGGGAAAGGTGAGGTGGGGTGATGCATAAACAAGGGTTTTCAATTAGCTGAGATACCGTTCCATAAACCCAATATGTAATAGAAAGACCTACTCCTTGCTCAGTGAACTGGACTCAACACCCCCTATTCACCGCACAAGAATATATCTGATTAGTAAGAATCTTAAAACCTATGAATTTATATCTCTCTGAAAGTGAGTCAAGTGGGTGTAAAGCGGCATAAACACAGCCGTGAAAAGCAGCTAAACCCCATTATAAGAATAAATTAATTTTAAAAACCCGTGAAACAAAGAAAGTGAAAGAGAGAGAAATTCTTACAAAATTCGTTCAGGGGCTGTGATGCCACCTGGAATGACCATATCTAGACCCACAGCTGGATGAGACATAAGGGTGGACACTCTCGGGGCTGAGAGATTTGGTGAGGTTGGGGGAGCAAACGCAGAGCCTTTAAAGTAATACTGCCTGTTACCCATCCCATGGGTCCCAAATCTCCAGGTTCAAGGGCATGTTCCTACATCGAAAACATGCATGAGAAACCCAGAAGGTGGTACACCGTGTGACCGGGAAAGGTTTCTAAAACGCACCTCATTTCTCATCTCCTTGTGCTCGGGTTCGCCATTCCAGCCACTTTACTAGCAATCTCCCTCCTTGGAGAATCAGCACCTTTAACCTCCTGTTCCGTACAGCTTGCAATTTGTCCTGAGGATGAACAGGAAGAGGGGGAGCCAATGAGAGACTAGCTCTAGGTGTTGGGACAGGCACAGGTCACTCTATTTTCCCAACAGGAAGAAGAATTAATCACAGGCTCAGCCTGCTGCCCGGAACCAGAATAGGGCCTGAGGCCATCTTGCGCTTTTGCGGCCAGCTCCCAAAAAAGCGATTTGAAAAATGGAGCTCAGGGGCACTGCAATTCACAAACTGGCAGAGTTATAAATGATAACTCTCGTCCACAAATATATTGAGGGAAGGCAACGAAGAGGATTTGAAAGCAAGGCAGAATTGCAGGAAACAGATTTCAGGAGGTAGATTCGCGTCGCCTTTAAAGCACATGAAAAACGGCAAAACGTCGACAATGATGCCCTTGGCCAAAAAGGACGTATGCGTTTTTTCCAGAATATATTCAGGAAAAAACGCATACGCCCTTTTTGGCCAACCAAGCAACCTGGAAAGGCAAATCAGCGCTACAAAGAAGTCTCGCTTCCAATCGGTCAAAAGGGCCATGCTGAAAAATGACTCAAAACCAGAATTGCAGGACAGCCCATGGAGAAATGGGAGCCTTGCTACGCTGATGGGCGGGATGTAAATTGCCAACAGCCACTCTGGAGAAGTGTACGGTGTGTCCTGAAACATCGAAAAAACACAGCTTAGAACGCATAGGGCACTTACACTCATGGGCGTATAAATTGGGAAAACTAAAAATCAGCAACACACAGGCACCCCAAAGTTTAGTGCTGCTCTGTTGACAAGAACCTCCACTTCACCACACCTTAAATATCCCAGGAAAGAGAAAAATGGATAAAGAAGTGGTGGTCCTTATGTACAATGGAATATCACTCAGCCATGAAATCAATGTCATAAGGCTAGTAGCAGCATGATGAGTGGATTTAGGTACGACAATTCTAAGTGAAATAAGTCACACAGTAAAAGACACTTATCATAAGCTATCACTTATAGAGGGAATGTAAAACCGCTACACTTGAACTGAATTACAAAACAGAACAGAGTCACACGTTTAGAAAACACACTATGGCTGCTTAACGGGAAAGGTGAGGTGGGGTGCTGCAGAAAACAAGGGTTTCAAATTAGCTCAGATACCGTTCCATAACCCCAATATGTAATAGAAAGACCTACTCCTTGCTCAGTGAACTGGACTCAACACCCCCTATTCACCGCACAAGAATATATCTGACTAGTAAGAATCTTAAAACCTATGTATTGATATCTCTCTGGATGTGAGTCATGTGGGTGTAAAGCGGCATAAACACAGCCGTGAAAAGCAGCTAAACACCATTATAAAAATAAATTAATTTTAAAAACCCGTGAAACAAAGACAGTGAAAGAGAGAGAAATTCTTACAAAATTCGTTCAGGGGCTGTGATGCCACCTGGAATGACCATATCTAGACCCACAGCTGGATGAGACGTAAGGGTGGATACTCTCGGGGCTGAGAGATTTGGTGAGGTTGGGGGAGCAAACACAGAGCCTTTAAAGTACTACTGCCTGTTACCCATCGCATGGGTCCCAAATCTCCAGGTTCAAGGGCATCTTCCTACATCGAAAACATGCATGAGAAACCCAGAAGGTGGTAGACCGTGTGACCGGGAAAGGTTTCTAAAACGCACCTCATTTCTCATCTCCTTGTGCTCGGGTTCGCCATTCCAGCCGCTTTACTAGCAATCTCCCTCCTTGGAGAATCAGGACCTTTAACCTCCTGTTCCGTACAGCTTGCAATTTGTCCTGAGTATGAACGGGAAGAAGGGGAGCCAATGAGAGACTAGCTCTAGGTGTTGGGACAGGCACAGGTCACTCTATTTTCCCATCAGGAAGAAGAATTAACCACAGGCTCAGCCTGCCGCCCGGAACCAGAATAGGGCCTGATGCCGTCCTGCGCTTTTGCGGCCAGCTCCCAAAAAAGCGAGTTGAAAAATGGAGCTCAGGGGAACTGCAATTAACAAACCTGCTGAGTTGTAAATGATAACTCTCGTTCACAAATATCTTGATTGAAGGCAACGAAGAGGATTTGAAAGCAAGGTAGAATTGCAGGAAACAGATTTCAGGAGGTAGATTCGAATCGCCTTTAAAGCACATGAAAAGCGGCAAAACGACAACAATGATGCCCATGGTCAAAAAGGGCGTATGCGTTTCTTCCTGAATATATTCAGGAAAAAACGCATACGCCCTTTTTGGCCAACCAAGCAACCTGGAAAGGCAAATCAGCGCTACAAAGAAGTCTCGCTTCCCATCGGTCAAAAGGGCCATGCTGAAAAAAGTGTCAAAACCAGAAATGCAGGACAGGCCATGGAGAAATGAGAGCCTTGCTACGCTGATAGTCAGGATGTAAACTGCCAACAGCCACTCTGGAGAAGTGTACTGTGTGTCCGAAACATCGAAAAAACACAGCTTAGTGCGCATAGGGCACTTCCACTCACGTGCGTATATATTGGGAAAACTAAAAATCAGCAAGACACAGGCACCCCAAAGTCTAGGGCTGCTCTGTTGACAAGAACCTCCACTTCATGACACCTTAAATATCCCAGGAAAGAGAAAAATGGATAAAGAAGTGGTGGTCCTTATGTACAATGGAATATCACTCAGCCATGAAATCAATGTCATAAGGATAGTAGCAGCATGATGAGTGGATTTAGGTACGACGAATCTAAGTGAAATAAGTCCAGCAGAAAAAGACACTTATCATAAGCTATCACTTATAGAGGGAATGTAAAAACCGCTACAATTGAACTGAATTACAAAATAGAACAGACTCACACGTTTAGAAAACACACTATGGCTGCTTAACGGGAAAGGTGAGGTGGGGTGATGCATAAAACAAGGGTTTCAAATTAGCTGAGATACCGTTCCATAAACCCAATATGTAATAGAAAGACCTACTCCTTGCTCAGTGAACTGGACTCAACACCCCCTATTCACCGCACAAGAATATATTTGATTAGTAAGAATCTTAAAACCTATGAATTTATATCTCTCTGAAAGTGAGTCAAGTGGGTGTAAAGCGGCATAAACACAGCCGTGAAAAGCAGCTAAACCCCATTATAAGAATAAATTAATTTTAAAAACCCGTGAAACAAAGAAAGTGAAAGAGAGAGAAATTCTTACAAAATTCGTTCAGGTGATGTGATGCCACCTGGAATGACCATATCTAGACCCACAGCTGGATGAGACATAAGGGTGGACACTCTTGGGGCTGAGAGATTTGGTGAGGTTGGGGGAGCAAACGCAGAGCCTTTAAAGTAATACTGCCTGTTACCCATCCCATGGGTCCCAAATCTCCAGGTTCAAGGGCATCTTCCTACATCGAAAACATGCATGAGAAACCCAGAAGGTGGTACACCGTGTGACCGGGAAAGGTTTCTAAAACGCACCTCATTTCTCATCTCCTTGTGCTTGGGTTCGCCATTCCAGCCGCTTTACTAGCAATCTCCCTCCTTGGAGAATCAGCACCTTTAACCTCCTGTTCCGTACAGCTTGCAATTTGTCCTGAGGATGAACAGGAAGAGGGGGAGCCAATGAGAGACTAGCTCTAGGTGTTGGGACTGGCACAGGTCACTCTATTTTCCCAACAGGAAGAAGAATTAATCACAGGCTCAGCCTGCTGCCCGGAACCAGAATAGGGCCTGAGGCCATCTTGCACTTTTGCGGCCAGCTCCCAAAAAAGCGAGTTGAAAAATGGAGCTCAGGGGCACTGCAGTTCACAAACAGGCACAGTAATAAATGATAACTCTCGTCCACAAATATATTGAGGGAAGGCAACAAAGAGGATTTGAAAGCAAGGCAGAATTGCAGGAAACAGATTTCAGGAGGTAGATTCGCGTCGCCTTTAAAGCACATGAAAAACGGCAAAACTTCGACAATGATGCCCTTGGCCAAAAAGGACGTATGCGTTTTTTCCAGAATATATTCAGGAAAAAACGCATACGCACTTTTTGGCTAACCAAGCAACCTGGAAAGGCAAATCAGCGCTACAAAGAAGTCTCGCTTCCAATCGGTCAAAAGGGACATGCTGAAAAAAGTGTCAAAACCAGAAATGCAGGACAGCCCATGGAGAAATGGGAGCCTTGCTACGCTGATGGGCGGGATGTAAATTGCCAACAGCCACTCTGGAGAAGTGTACGGTGTGTCCTGAAACATCGAAAAAACACAACTTAGAGCGCATAGGGCACTTACACTCATGGGCGTATAAATTGGGAAATGTAAAAATCAGCAACACACAGGCACCCCAAAGTTTAGGGCTGCTCTGTTGACAAGAACCTCCACTTCATGACACCTTAAATATCCCAGGAAAGAGAAAAATGGATAAAGAAGTGGTGGTCCTTATGTACAATGGAATATCACTCAGCCATGAAATCAATGTCATAAGGCTAGTAGCAGCATGATGAGTGGATTTAGGTACGACAATTCTAAGTGAAATAAGTCACACAGAAAAAGACACTTATCATAAGCTATCACTTATAGCGGCAATGTAAAAACCGCTACACTTGAACTGAATTACAAAACAGAACAGAGTCACACGTTTACAAAACACACTATGGCTGCTTAACGGGAAAGGTGAGGTGGGGTGATGCATAAACAAGGGTTTTCAATTAGCTGAGATACCGTTCCATAAACCCAATATGTAATAGAAAGACCTACTCCTTGCTCAGTGAACTGGACTCAACACCCCCTATTCACCGCACAAGAATATATCTGATTAGTAAGAATCTTAAAACCTATGAATTTATATCTCTCTGAAAGTGAGTCAAGTGGGTGTAAAGCGGCATAAACACAGCCGTGAAAAGCAGCTAAACCCCATTATAAGAATAAATTAATTTTAAAAACCCGTGAAACAAAGAAAGTGAAAGAGAGAGAAATTCTTACAAAATTCGTTCAGGGGCTGTGATGCCACCTGGAATGACCATATCTAG
Source organism: Balaenoptera physalus (assembly GCF_965194825.1). NCBI lineage: Eukaryota > Metazoa > Chordata > Mammalia > Artiodactyla > Balaenopteridae > Balaenoptera > Balaenoptera physalus. Next base: position 273,752 of record NW_028125735.1, read on the forward strand.
ACCCACAGCTGGATGAGACATAAGGGTGGACACTCTCGGGGCTGAGAGATTTGGTGAGGTTGGGGGAGCAAACGCAGAGCCTTTAAAGTAATACTGCCTGTTACCCATCCCATGGGTCCCAAATCTCCAGGTTCAAGGGCATGTTCCTACATCGAAAACATGCATGAGAAACCCAGAAGGTGGTACACCGTGTGACCGGGAAAGGTTTCTAAAACGCACCTCATTTCTCATCTCCTTGTGCTCGGGTTCGCCATTCCAGCCACTTTACTAGCAATCTCCCTCCTTGGAGAATCAGCACCTTTAACCTCCTGTTCCGTACAGCTTGCAATTTGTCCTGAGGATGAACAGGAAGAGGGGGAGCCAATGAGAGACTAGCTCTAGGTGTTGGGACAGGCACAGGTCACTCTATTTTCCCAACAGGAAGAAGAATTAATCACAGGCTCAGCCTGCTGCCCGGAACCAGAATAGGGCCTGAGGCCATCTTGCGCTTTTGCGGCCAGCTCCCAAAAAAGCGATTTGAAAAATGGAGCTCAGGGGCACTGCAATTCACAAACTGGCAGAGTTATAAATGATAACTCTCGTCCACAAATATATTGAGGGAAGGCAACGAAGAGGATTTGAAAGCAAGGCAGAATTGCAGGAAACAGATTTCAGGAGGTAGATTCGCGTCGCCTTTAAAGCACATGAAAAACGGCAAAACGTCGACAATGATGCCCTTGGCCAAAAAGGACGTATGCGTTTTTTCCAGAATATATTCAGGAAAAAACGCATACGCCCTTTTTGGCCAACCAAGCAACCTGGAAAGGCAAATCAGCGCTACAAAGAAGTCTCGCTTCCAATCGGTCAAAAGGGCCATGCTGAAAAAAGACTCAAAACCAGAATTGCAGGACAGCCCATGGAGAAATGGGAGCCTTGCTACGCTGATGGGCGGGATGTAAATTGCCAACAGCCACTCTGGAGAAGTGTACGGTGTGTCCTGAAACATCGAAAAAACACAGCTTAGAACGCATAGGGCACTTACACTCATGGGCGTATAAATTGGGAAAACTAAAAATCAGCAACACACAGGCACCCCAAAGTTTAGTGCTGCTCTGTTGACAAGAACCTCCACTTCACCACACCTTAAATATCCCAGGAAAGAGAAAAATGGATAAAGAAGTGGTGGTCCTTATGTACAATGGAATATCACTCAGCCATGAAATCAATGTCATAAGGCTAGTAGCAGCATGATGAGTGGATTTAGGTACGACAATTCTAAGTGAAATAAGTCACACAGTAAAAGACACTTATCATAAGCTATCACTTATAGAGGGAATGTAAAACCGCTACACTTGAACTGAATTACAAAACAGAACAGAGTCACACGTTTAGAAAACACACTATGGCTGCTTAACGGGAAAGGTGAGGTGGGGTGCTGCAGAAAACAAGGGTTTCAAATTAGCTCAGATACCGTTCCATAACCCCAATATGTAATAGAAAGACCTACTCCTTGCTCAGTGAACTGGACTCAACACCCCCTATTCACCGCACAAGAATATATCTGACTAGTAAGAATCTTAAAACCTATGTATTGATATCTCTCTGGATGTGAGTCATGTGGGTGTAAAGCGGCATAAACACAGCCGTGAAAAGCAGCTAAACACCATTATAAAAATAAATTAATTTTAAAAACCCGTGAAACAAAGACAGTGAAAGAGAGAGAAATTCTTACAAAATTCGTTCAGGGGCTGTGATGCCACCTGGAATGACCATATCTAGACCCACAGCTGGATGAGACGTAAGGGTGGATACTCTCGGGGCTGAGAGATTTGGTGAGGTTGGGGGAGCAAACACAGAGCCTTTAAAGTACTACTGCCTGTTACCCATCGCATGGGTCCCAAATCTCCAGGTTCAAGGGCATCTTCCTACATCGAAAACATGCATGAGAAACCCAGAAGGTGGTAGACCGTGTGACCGGGAAAGGTTTCTAAAACGCACCTCATTTCTCATCTCCTTGTGCTCGGGTTCGCCATTCCAGCCGCTTTACTAGCAATCTCCCTCCTTGGAGAATCAGGACCTTTAACCTCCTGTTCCGTACAGCTTGCAATTTGTCCTGAGTATGAACGGGAAGAAGGGGAGCCAATGAGAGACTAGCTCTAGGTGTTGGGACAGGCACAGGTCACTCTATTTTCCCATCAGGAAGAAGAATTAACCACAGGCTCAGCCTGCCGCCCGGAACCAGAATAGGGCCTGATGCCGTCCTGCGCTTTTGCGGCCAGCTCCCAAAAAAGCGAGTTGAAAAATGGAGCTCAGGGGAACTGCAATTAACAAACCTGCTGAGTTGTAAATGATAACTCTCGTTCACAAATATCTTGATTGAAGGCAACGAAGAGGATTTGAAAGCAAGGTAGAATTGCAGGAAACAGATTTCAGGAGGTAGATTCGAATCGCCTTTAAAGCACATGAAAAGCGGCAAAACGACGACAATGATGCCCATGGTCAAAAAGGGCGTATGCGTTTCTTCCTGAATATATTCAGGAAAAAACGCATACGCCCTTTTTGGCCAACCAAGCAACCTGGAAAGGCAAATCAGCGCTACAAAGAAGTCTCGCTTCCCATCGGTCAAAAGGGCCATGCTGAAAAAAGTGTCAAAACCAGAAATGCAGGACAGGCCATGGAGAAATGAGAGCCTTGCTACGCTGATAGTCAGGATGTAAATTGCCAACAGCCACTCTGGAGAAGTGTACTGTGTGTCCGAAACATCGAAAAAACACAGCTTAGTGCGCATAGGGCACTTCCACTCACGTGCGTATATATTGGGAAAACTAAAAATCAGCAAGACACAGGCACCCCAAAGTCTAGGGCTGCTCTGTTGACAAGAACCTCCACTTCATGACACCTTAAATATCCCAGGAAAGAGAAAAATGGATAAAGAAGTGGTGGTCCTTATGTACAATGGAATATCACTCAGCCATGAAATCAATGTCATAAGGCTAGTAGCAGCATGATGAGTGGATTTAGGTACGACGAATCTAAGTGAAATAAGTCCAGCAGAAAAAGACACTTATCATAAGCTATCACTTATAGAGGGAATGTAAAAACCGCTACAATTGAACTGAATTACAAAATAGAACAGACTCACACGTTTAGAAAACACACTATGGCTGCTTAACGGGAAAGGTGAGGTGGGGTGATGCATAAAACAAGGGTTTCAAATTAGCTGAGATACCGTTCCATAAACCCAATATGTAATAGAAAGACCTACTCCTTGCTCAGTGAACTGGACTCAACACCCCCTATTCACCGCACAAGAATATATTTGATTAGTAAGAATCTTAAAACCTATGAATTTATATCTCTCTGAAAGTGAGTCAAGTGGGTGTAAAGCGGCATAAACACAGCCGTGAAAAGCAGCTAAACCCCATTATAAGAATAAATTAATTTTAAAAACCCGTGAAACAAAGAAAGTGAAAGAGAGAGAAATTCTTACAAAATTCGTTCAGGGGCTGTGATGCCACCTGGAATGACCATATCTAGACCCACAGCTGGATGAGACATAAGGGTGGACACTCTCGGGGCTGAGAGATTTGGTGAGGTTGGGGGAGCAAACGCAGAGCCTTTAAAGTACTACTGCCTGTTACCCATCCCATGGGTCCCAAATCTCCACGTTCAAGGGCATCTTCCTACATCGAAAACATGCATGAGAAACCCAGAAGGTGGTACACCGTGTGACCGGGAAAGGTTTCTAAAACGCACCTCATTTCTCATCTCCTTGTGCTTGGGTTCGCCATTCCAGCCGCTTTACTAGCAATCTCCCTCCTTGGAGAATCAGCACCTTTAACCTCCTGTTCCGTACAGCTTGCAATTTGTCCTGAGGATGAACAGGAAGAGGGGGAGCCAATGAGAGACTAGCTCTAGGTGTTGGGACAGGCACAGGTCACTCTATTTTCCCAACAGGAAGAAGAATTAATCACAGGCTCAGCCTGCTGCCCGGAACCAGAATAGGGCCTGAGGCCATCTTGCACTTTTGCGGCCAGCTCCCAAAAAAGCGAGTTGAAAAATGGAGCTCTGGGGCACTGCAGTTCACAAACCGGCACAGTAATAAATGATAACTCTCGTCCACAAATATATTGAGGGAAGGCAACAAAGAGGATTTGAAAGCAAGGCAGAATTGCAGGAAACAGATTTCAGGAGGTAGATTCGCGTCGCCTTTAAAGCACATGAAAAACGGCAAAACGTCGACAATGATGCCCTTGGCCAAAAAGGACGTATGCGTTTTTTCCAGAATATATTCAGGAAAAAACGCATACGCACTTTTTGGCTAACCAAGCAACCTGGAAAGGCAAATCAGCGCTACAAAGAAGTCTCGCTTCCAATCGGTCAAAAGGGACATGCTGAAAAAAGTGTCAAAACCAGAAATGCAGGACAGCCCATGGAGAAATGGGAGCCTTGCTACGCTGATGGGCGGGATGTAAATTGCCAACAGCCACTCTGGAGAAGTGTACGGTGTGTCCTGAAACATCGAAAAAACACAACTTAGAGCGCATAGGGCACTTACACTCATGGGCGTATAAATTGGGAAATGTAAAAATCAGCAACACACAGGCACCCCAAAGTTTAGGGCTGCTCTGTTGACAAGAACCTCCACTTCATGACACCTTAAATATCCCAGGAAAGAGAAAAATGGATAAAGAAGTGGTGGTCCTTATGTACAATGGAATATCACTCAGCCATGAAATCAATGTCATAAGGCTAGTAGCAGCATGATGAGTGGATTTAGGTACGACAATTCTAAGTGAAATAAGTCACACAGAAAAAGACACTTATCATAAGCTATCACTTATAGCGGCAATGTAAAAACCGCTACACTTGAACTGAATTACAAAACAGAACAGAGTCACACGTTTACAAAACACACTATGGCTGCTTAACGGGAAAGGTGAGGTGGGGTGATGCATAAACAAGGGTTTTCAATTAGCTGAGATACCGTTCCATAAACCCAATATGTAATAGAAAGACCTACTCCTTGCTCAGTGAACTGGACTCAACACCCCCTATTCACCGCACAAGAATATATCTGATTAGTAAGAATCTTAAAACCTATGAATTTATATCTCTCTGAATGTGAGTCAAGTGGGTGTAAAGCGGCATAAACACAGCCGTGAAAAGCAGCTAAACCCCATTATAAGAATAAATTAATTTTAAAAACCCGTGAAACAAAGAAAGTGAAAGAGAGAGAAATTCTTACAAAATTCGTTCAGGGGCTGTGATGCCACCTGGAATGACCATATCTAGACCCACAGCTGGATGAGACATAAGGGTGGACACTCTCGGGGCTGAGAGATTTGGTGAGGTTGGGGGAGCAAACGCAGAGCCTTTAAAGTACTACTGCCTGTTACCCATCCCATGGGTCCCAAATCTCCACGTTCAAGGGCATCTTCCTACATCGAAAACATGCATGAGAAACCCAGAAGGTGGTACACCGTGTGACCGGGAAAGGTTTCTAAAACGCACCTCATTTCTCATCTCCTTGTGCTTGGGTTCGCCATTCCAGCCGCTTTACTAGCAATCTCCCTCCTTGGAGAATCAGCACCTTTAACCTCCTGTTCCGTACAGCTTGCAATTTGTCCTGAGGATGAACAGGAAGAGGGGGAGCCAATGAGAGACTAGCTCTAGGTGTTGGGACAGGCACAGGTCACTCTATTTTCCCAACAGGAAGAAGAATTAATCACAGGCTCAGCCTGCTGCCCGGAACCAGAATAGGGCCTGAGGCCATCTTGCACTTTTGCGGCCAGCTCCCAAAAAAGCGAGTTGAAAAATGGAGCTCTGGGGCACTGCAGTTCACAAACCGGCACAGTAATAAATGATAACTCTCGTCCACAAATATATTGAGGGAAGGCAACAAAGAGGATTTGAAAGCAAGGCAGAATTGCAGGAAACAGATTTCAGGAGGTAGATTCGCGTCGCCTTTAAAGCACATGAAAAACGGCAAAACGTCGACAATGATGCCCTTGGCCAAAAAGGACGTATGCGTTTTTTCCAGAATATATTCAGGAAAAAACGCATACGCACTTTTTGGCTAACCAAGCAACCTGGAAAGGCAAATCAGCGCTACAAAGAAGTCTCGCTTCCAATCGGTCAAAAGGGACATGCTGAAAAAAGTGTCAAAACCAGAAATGCAGGACAGCCCATGGAGAAATGGGAGCCTTGCTACGCTGATGGGCGGGATGTAAATTGCCAACAGCCACTCTGGAGAAGTGTACGGTGTGTCCTGAAACATCGAAAAAACACAACTTAGAGCGCATAGGGCACTTACACTCATGGGCGTATAAATTGGGAAATGTAAAAATCAGCAACACACAGGCACCCCAAAGTTTAGGGCTGCTCTGTTGACAAGAACCTCCACTTCATGACACCTTAAATATCCCAGGAAAGAGAAAAATGGATAAAGAAGTGGTGGTCCTTATGTACAATGGAATATCACTCAGCCATGAAATCATTGTCATAAGGCTAGTAGCAGCATGATGAGTGGATTTAGGTACGATAATTCTAAGTGAAATAAGTCACACAGAAAAAGACACTTATCATAAGCTATCACTTATAGAGGCAATGTAAAAACCGCTACACTTGAACTGAATTACAAAACAGAACAGAGTCACACGTTTACAAAACACACTATGGCTGCTTAACGGGAAAGGTGAGGTGGGGTGATGCATAAACAAGGGTTTTCAATTAGCTGAGATACCGTTCCATAAACCCAATATGTAATAGAAAGACCTACTCCTTGCTCAGTGAACTGGACTCAACACCCCCTATTCACTGCACAAGAATATATCTGATTAGTAAGAATCTTAAAACCTATGAATTTATATCTCTCTGAAAGTGAGTCAAGTGGGTGTAAAGCGGCATAAACACAGCCGTGAAAAGCAGCTAAACCCCATTATAAGAATAAATTAATTTTAAAAACCCGTGAAACAAAGAAAGTGAAAGAGAGAGAAATTCTTACAAAATTCGTTCAGGGGCTGTGATGCCACCTGGAATGACCATATCTAGACCCACAGCTGGATGAGACATAAGGGTGGACACTCTCGGGGCTGAGAGATTTGGTGAGGTTGGGGGAGCAAACGCAGAGCCTTTAAAGTACTACTGCCTGTTACCCATCCCATGGGTCCCAAATCTCCACGTTCAAGGGCATCTTCCTACATCGAAAACATGCATGAGAAACCCAGAAGGTGGTACACCGTGTGACCGGGAAAGGTTTCTAAAACGCACCTCATTTCTCATTTCCTTGTGCTTGGGTTCGCCATTCCAGCCGCTTTACTAGCAATCTCCCTCCTTGGAGAATCAGCACCTTTAACCTCCTGTTCCGTACAGCTTGCAATTTGTCCTGAGGATGAACAGGAAGAGGGGGAGCCAATGAGAGACTAGCTCTAGGTGTTGGGACAGGCACAGGTCACTCTATTTTCCCAACAGGAAGAAGAATTAATCACAGGCTCAGCCTGCTGCCCGGAACCAGAATAGGGCCTGAGGCCATCTTGCACTTTTGCGGCCAGCTCCCAAAAAAGCGAGTTGAAAAATGGAGCTCTGGGGCACTGCAGTTCACAAACCGGCACAGTAATAAATGATAACTCTCGTCCACAAATATATTGAGGGAAGGCAACAAAGAGGATTTGAAAGCAAGGCAGAATTGCAGGAAACAGATTTCAGGAGGTAGATTCGCGTCGCCTTTAAAGCACATGAAAAACGGCAAAACGTCGACAATGATGCCCTTGGCCAAAAAGGACGTATGCGTTTTTTCCAGAATATATTCAGGAAAAAACGCATACGCACTTTTTGGCTAACCAAGCAACCTGGAAAGGCAAATCAGCGCTACAAAGAAGTCTCGCTTCCAATCGGTCAAAAGGGACATGCTGAAAAAAGTGTCAAAACCAGAAATGCAGGACAGCCCATGGAGAAATGGGAGCCTTGCTACGCTGATGGGCGGGATGTAAATTGCCAACAGCCACTCTGGAGAAGTGTACGGTGTGTCCTGAAACATCGAAAAAACACAACTTAGAGCGCATAGGGCACTTACACTCATGGGCGTATAAATTGGGAAATGTAAAAATCAGCAACACACAGGCACCCCAAAGTTTAGGGCTGCTCTGTTGACAAGAACCTCCACTTCATGACACCTTAAATATCCCAGGAAAGAGAAAAATGGATAAAGAAGTGGTGGTCCTTATGTACAATGGAATATCACTCAGCCATGAAATCAATGTCATAAGGCTAGTAGCAGCATGATGAGTGGATTTAGGTACGACAATTCTAAGTGAAATAAGTCACACAGAAAAAGACACTTATCATAAGCTATCACTTATAGCGGCAATGTAAAAACCGCTACACTTGAACTGAATTACAAAACAGAACAGAGTCACACGTTTACAAAACACACTATGGCTGCTTAACGGGAAAGGTGAGGTGGGGTGATGCATAAACAAGGGTTTTCAATTAGCTGAGATACCGTTCCATAAACCCAATATGTAATAGAAAGACCTACTCCTTGCTCAGTGAACTGGACTCAACACCCCCTATTCACCGCACAAGAATATATCTGATTAGTAAGAATCTTAAAACCTATGAATTTATATCTCTCTGAATGTGAGTCAAGTGGGTGTAAAGCGGCATAAACACAGCCGTGAAAAGCAGCTAAACCCCATTATAAGAATAAATTAATTTTAAAAACCCGTGAAACAAAGAAAGTGAAAGAGAGAGAAATTCTTACAAAATTCGTTCAGGGGCTGTGATGCCACCTGGAATGACCATATCTAGACCCACAGCTGGATGAGACATAAGGGTGGACACTCTCGGGGCTGAGAGATTTGGTGAGGTTGGGGGAGCAAACGCAGAGCCTTTAAAGTACTACTGCCTGTTACCCATCCCATGGGTCCCAAATCTCCACGTTCAAGGGCATCTTCCTACATCGAAAACATGCATGAGAAACCCAGAAGGTGGTACACCGTGTGACCGGGAAAGGTTTCTAAAACGCACCTCATTTCTCATCTCCTTGTGCTTGGGTTCGCCATTCCAGCCGCTTTACTAGCAATCTCCCTCCTTGGAGAATCAGCACCTTTAACCTCCTGTTCCGTACAGCTTGCAATTTGTCCTGAGGATGAACAGGAAGAGGGGGAGCCAATGAGAGACTAGCTCTAGGTGTTGGGACAGGCACAGGTCACTCTATTTTCCCAACAGGAAGAAGAATTAATCACAGGCTCAGCCTGCTGCCCGGAACCAGAATAGGGCCTGAGGCCATCTTGCACTTTTGCGGCCAGCTCCCAAAAAAGCGAGTTGAAAAATGGAGCTCTGGGGCACTGCAGTTCACAAACCGGCACAGTAATAAATGATAACTCTCGTCCACAAATATATTGAGGGAAGGCAACAAAGAGGATTTGAAAGCAAGGCAGAATTGCAGGAAACAGATTTCAGGAGGTAGATTCGCGTCGCCTTTAAAGCACATGAAAAACGGCAAAACGTCGACAATGATGCCCTTGGCCAAAAAGGACGTATGCGTTTTTTCCAGAATATATTCAGGAAAAAACGCATACGCACTTTTTGGCTAACCAAGCAACCTGGAAAGGCAAATCAGCGCTACAAAGAAGTCTCGCTTCCAATCGGTCAAAAGGGACATGCTGAAAAAAGTGTCAAAACCAGAAATGCAGGACAGCCCATGGAGAAATGGGAGCCTTGCTACGCTGATGGGCGGGATGTAAATTGCCAACAGCCACTCTGGAGAAGTGTACGGTGTGTCCTGAAACATCGAAAAAACACAACTTAGAGCGCATAGGGCACTTACACTCATGGGCGTATAAATTGGGAAATGTAAAAATCAGCAACACACAGGCACCCCAAAGTTTAGGGCTGCTCTGTTGACAAGAACCTCCACTTCATGACACCTTAAATATCCCAGGAAAGAGAAAAATGGATAAAGAAGTGGTGGTCCTTATGTACAATGGAATATCACTCAGCCATGAAATCAATGTCATAAGGCTAGTAGCAGCATGATGAGTGGATTTAGGTACGACAATTCTAAGTGAAATAAGTCACACAGAAAAAGACACTTATCATAAGCTATCACTTATAGCGGCAATGTAAAAACCGCTACACTTGAACTGAATTACAAAACAGAACAGAGTCACACGTTTACAAAACACACTATGGCTGCTTAACGGGAAAGGTGAGGTGGGGTGCTGCAGAAAACAAGGGTTTCAAATTAGCTCAGATACCGTTCCATAACCCCAATATGTAATAGAAAGACCTACTCCTTGCTCAGTGAACTGGACTCAACACCCCCTATTCACCGCACAAGAATATATCTGACTAGTAAGAATCTTAAAACCTATGTATTGATATCTCTCTGGATGTGAGTCATGTGGGTGTAAAGCGGCATAAACACAGCCGTGAAAAGCAGCTAAACACCATTATAAAAATAAATTAATTTTAAAAACCCGTGAAACAAAGACAGTGAAAGAGAGAGAAATTCTTACAAAATTCGTTCAGGGGCTGTGATGCCACCTGGAATGACCATATCTAGACCCACAGCTGGATGAGACGTAAGGGTGGATACTCTCGGGGCTGAGAGATTTGGTGAGGTTGGGGGAGCAAACACAGAGCCTTTAAAGTACTACTGCCTGTTACCCATCGCATGGGTCCCAAATCTCCAGGTTCAAGGGCATTTTCCTACATCGAAAACATGCATGAGAAACCCAGAAGGTGGTAGACCGTGTGACCGGGAAAGGTTTCTAAAACGCACCTCATTTCTCATCTCCTTGTGCTCGGGTTCGCCATTCCAGCCGCTTTACTAGCAATCTCCCTCCTTGGAGAATCAGGACCTTTAACCTCCTGTTCCGTACAGCTTGCAATTTGTCCTGAGTATGAACGGGAAGAAGGGGAGCCAATGAGAGACTAGCTCTAGGTGTTGGGACAGGCACAGGTCACTCTATTTTCCCATCAGGAAGAAGAATTAACCACAGGCTCAGCCTGCCGCCCGGAACCAGAATAGGGCCTGATGCCGTCCTGCGCTTTTGCGGCCAGCTCCCAAAAAAGCGAGTTGAAAAATGGAGCTCAGGGAACTGCAATTAACAAACCTGCTGAGTTGTAAATGATAACTCTCGTTCACAAATATCTTGATTGAAGGCAACGAAGAGGATTTGAAAGCAAGGTAGAATTGCAGGAAACAGATTTCAGGAGGTAGATTCGAATCGCCTTTAAAGCACATGAAAAGCGGCAAAACGACGACAATGATGCCCATGGTCACAAAGGGCGTATGCGTTTCTTCCTGAATATATTCAGGAAAAAACGCATACGCCCTTTTTGGCCAACCAAGCAACCTGGAAAGGCAAATCAGCGCTACAAAGAAGTCTCGCTTCCCATCGGTCAAAAGGGCCATGCTGAAAAAAGTGTCAAAACCAGAAATGCAGGACAGGCCATGGAGAAATGAGAGCCTTGCTACGCTGATAGTCAGGATGTAAACTGCCAACAGCCACTCTAGAGAAGTGTACTGTGTGTCCGAAACATCGAAAAAACACAGCTTAGTGCGCATAGGGCACTTCCACTCACGTGCGTATATATTGGGAAAACTAAAAATCAGCAAGACACAGGCACCCCAAAGTCTAGGGCTGCTCTGTTGACAAGAACCTCCACTTCATGACACCTTAAATATCCCAGGAAAGAGAAAAATGGATAAAGAAGTGGTGGTCCTTATGTACAATGGAATATCACTCAGCCATGAAATCAATGTCATAAGGCTAGTAGCAGCATGATGAGTGGATTTAGGTACGACAATTCTAAGTGAAATAAGTCACACAGAAAAAGACACTTATCATAAGCTATCACTTATAGAGGGAATGTAAAAACCGCTACAATTGAACTGAATTACAAAACAAAACAGTGTCACACGTTTACAAAACACACTATGGCTGCTTAACGGGAAAGGTGAGGTGGGGTGATGCATAAAACAAGGGTTTCAAATTAGCTGAGATACCGTTCCATAAACCCAATATGTAATAGAAAGACCTACTCCTTGCTCAGTGAACTGGACTCAACACCCCCTATTCACCGCACAAGAATATATCTGATTAGAAAGAATCTTAAAACCTATGAATTTATATCTCTCTGAAAGTGAGTCAAGTGGGTGTAAAGCGGCATAAACACAGCCGTGAAAAGCAGCTAAACCCCATTATAAGAATAAATTAATTTTAAAAACCCGTGAAACAAAGAAAGTGAAAGAGAGAGAAATTCTTACAAAATTCGTTCAGGGGATGTGATGCCACCTGGAATGACCATATCTAGACCCACAGCTGGATGAGACATAAGGGTGGACACTCTCGGGGCTGAGAGATTTGGTGAGGTTGGGGGAGCAAACGCAGAGCCTTTAAAGTAATACTCCCTGTTACCCATCCCATGGGTCCCAAATCTCCAGTTTCAAGGGCATCTTCCTACATCGAAAACATGCATGGGAAACCCAGAAGGTGGTACACCGTGTGACCTGGAAAGGTTTCTAAAACGCACCTCATTTCTCATCTCCTTGTGCTCGGGTTCGCCATTCCAGCCGCTTTACTAGCAATCTCCCTCCTTGGAGAATCAGCACCTTTAACCTCCTGTTCCGTACAGCTTGCAATTTGTCCTGAGGATGAACAGGAAGAGGGGGAGCCAATGAGAGACTAGCTGTAGGTGTTGGTACAGGCACAGGTCACTCTATTTTCCCAACAGGAAGAAGAATTAATCACAGGCTCAGCCTGCTGCCCGGAAGCAGAATAGGGCCTGAGGCCATCTTGCGCTTTTGCGGCCAGCTCCCAAAAAAGCGAGTTGAAAAATGGAGCTCAGGGGCACTGCAATTCACAAACCGGCAGAGTTATAAATGATAACTCTCGTCCACAAATATATTGAGGGAAGGCAACGAAGAGGATTTGAAAGCAAGGCAGAATTGCAGGAAACAGATTTCAGGAGGTAGATTCGTGTCGCCTTTAAAGCACATGAAAAACGGCAAAACGTCGACAATGATGCCCTTGGCCAAAAAGGACGTATGCGTTTTTTCCAGAATATATTCAGGAAAAAACGCATACGCCCTTTTTGGCCAACCAAGCAACCTGGAAAGGCAAATCAGCGCTACAAAGAAGTCTCGCTTCCAATCGGTCAAAAGGGCCATGCTGAAAAAAGACTCAAAACCAGAATTGCAGGACAGCCCATGGAGAAATGGGAGCCTTGCTACGCTGATGGGCGGGATGTAAATTGCCAACAACCACTCTGGAGAAGTGTACGGTGTGTCCTGAAACATCTAAAAAACACAGCTTAGAACGCATAGGGCACTTACACTCATGGGCGTATAAATTGGGAAAACTAAAAATCAGCAACACACAGGCACCCCAAAGTTTAGGGCTGCTCTCTTGACAAGCACCTCCACTTCACCACACCTTAAATATCCCAGGAAAGAGAAAAATGGATAAAGAAGTGGTGGTCCTTATGTACAATGGAATATCACTCAGCCATGAAATCAATGTCATAAGGCTAGTAGCAGCATGATGAGTGGATTTAGGTACGACAATTCTAAGTGAAATAAGTCACACAGAAAAAGACACTTATCATAAGCTATCACTTATAGAGGCAATGTAAAAACCGCTACAATTGAACAGAATTACAAAACAGAACAGAGTCACACGTTTAGAAAACACACTATGGCTGCTTAACGGGAAAGGTGAGGTGGGGTGCTGCAGAAAACAAGGGTTTCAAATTAGCTGAGATACCGTTCCATAAACCCAATATGTAATAGAAAGACCTACTCCTTGCTCAGTGAACTGGACCCAACACCCCCTATTCACCGCACAATTATATATCTGACTAGTAAGAATCTTAAAACCTATGTATTGATATCTCTCTGGATGTGAGTCAAGTGGGTGTAAAGCGGCATAAACACAGCCGTGAAAAGCAGCTAAACCCCATTATAAGAATAAATTAATTTTAAAAACCCGTGAAACAAAGAAAGTGAAAGAGAGAGAAATTCTTACAAAATTCTTTCAGGGGCTGTGATGCCACCTGGAATGACCATATCTAGACCCACAGCTGGATGAGACATAAGGGTGGACACTCTCGGGGCTGAGAGATTTGGTGAGGTTGGGGGAGCAAACGCAGAGCCTTTAAAGTAATACTGCCTGTTACCCATCCCATGGGTCCCAAATCTCCAGTTTCAAGGGCATCTTCCTACATCGAAAACATGCATGAGAAACCCAGAAGGTGGTACACCGTGTGACCTGGAAAGGTTTCTAAAACGCACCTCATTTCTCATCTCCTTGTGCTCGTGTTCGCCATTCCAGCCGCTTTACTAGCAATCTCCCTCCTTGGAGAATCAGCACCTTTAACCTCCTGTTCCGTACAGCTTGCAATTTGTCCTGAGGATGAACAGGAAGAGGGGGAGCCAATGAGAGACTAGCTCTAGGTGTTGGGACAGGCACAGGTCACTCTATTTTCCCAACAGGAAGAAGAATTAATCACAGGCTCAGCCTGCTGCCCGGAATCAGAATAGGTCCTGAGGCCATCTTGCGCTTTTGCGGCCAGCTCCCAAAAAAGCGAGTTGAAAAATGGAGCTCAGGGGCACTGCAATTCACAAACTGGCAGAGTTATAAATGATAACTCTCGTCCACAAATATATTGAGGGAAGGCAACGAAGAGGATTTGAAAGCAAGGCAGAATTGCAGGAAACAGATTTCAGGAGGTAGATTCGTGTCGCCTTTAAAGCACATGAAAAACGGCAAAACGTCGACAATGATGCCCTTGGCCAAAAAGGACGTATGCGTTTTTTCCAGAATATATTCAGGAAAAAACGCATACGTCCTTTTTAGCCAACCAAGCAACCTGGAAAGGCAAATCAGCGCTACAAAGAAGTCTCGCTTCCAATCGGTCAAAAGGGCCATGCTGAAAAAAGACTCAAAACCAGAATTGCAGGACAGCCCATGGAGAAATGGGAGCCTTGCTACGCTGATGGGCGGGATGTAAATTGCCAACAACCACTCTGGAGAAGTGTACGGTGTGTCCTGAAACATCTAAAAAACACAGCTTAGAACGCATAGGGCACTTACACTCATGGGCGTATAAATTGGGAAAACTAAAAATCAGCAACACACAGGCACCCCAAAGTTTAGGGCTGCTCTCTTGACAAGAACCTCCACTTCACCACACCTTAAATATCCCAGGAAAGAGAAAAATGGATAAAGAAGTGGTGGTCCTTATGTACAATGGAATATCACTCAGCCATGAAATCAATGTCATAAGGCTAGTAGCAGCATGATGAGTGGATTTAGGTACGACAATTCTAAGTGAAATAAGTCACACAGAAAAAGACACTTATCATAAGCTATCACTTATAGAGGCAATGTAAAAACCGCTACAATTGAACAGAATTACAAAACAGAACAGAGTCACACGTTTACAAAACACACTATGGCTGCTTAACGGGAAAGGTGAGGTGGGGTGCTGCAGAAAACAAGGGTTTCAAATTAGCTCAGATACCGTTCCATAACCCCAATATGTAATAGAAAGACCTACTCCTTGCTCAGTGAACTGGACTCAACACCCCCTATTCACCGCACAAGAATATATCTGACTAGTAAGAATCTTAAAACCTATGTATTGATATCTCTCTGGATGTGAGTCATGTGGGTGTAAAGCGGCATAAACACAGCCGTGAAAAGCAGCTAAACACCATTATAAAAATAAATTAATTTTAAAAACCCGTGAAACAAAGACAGTGAAAGAGAGAGAAATTCTTACAAAATTCGTTCAGGGGCTGTGATGCCACCTGGAATGACCATATCTAGACCCACAGCTGGATGAGACGTAAGGGTGGATACTCTCGGGGCTGAGAGATTTGGTGAGGTTGGGGGAGCAAACACAGAGCCTTTAAAGTACTACTGCCTGTTACCCATCGCATGGGTCCCAAATCTCCAGGTTCAAGGGCATTTTCCTACATCGAAAACATGCATGAGAAACCCAGAAGGTGGTAGACCGTGTGACCGGGAAAGGTTTCTAAAACGCACCTCATTTCTCATCTCCTTGTGCTCGGGTTCGCCATTCCAGCCGCTTTACTAGCAATCTCCCTCCTTGGAGAATCAGGACCTTTAACCTCCTGTTCCGTACAGCTTGCAATTTGTCCTGAGTATGAACGGGAAGAAGGGGAGCCAATGAGAGACTAGCTCTAGGTGTTGGGACAGGCACAGGTCACTCTATTTTCCCATCAGGAAGAAGAATTAACCACAGGCTCAGCCTGCCGCCCGGAACCAGAATAGGGCCTGATGCCGTCCTGCGCTTTTGCGGCCAGCTCCCAAAAAAGCGAGTTGAAAAATGGAGCTCAGGGAACTGCAATTAACAAACCTGCTGAGTTGTAAATGATAACTCTCGTTCACAAATATCTTGATTGAAGGCAACGAAGAGGATTTGAAAGCAAGGTAGAATTGCAGGAAACAGATTTCAGGAGGTAGATTCGAATCGCCTTTAAAGCACATGAAAAGCGGCAAAACGACGACAATGATGCCCATGGTCACAAAGGGCGTATGCGTTTCTTCCTGAATATATTCAGGAAAAAACGCATACGCCCTTTTTGGCCAACCAAGCAACCTGGAAAGGCAAATCAGCGCTACAAAGAAGTCTCGCTTCCCATCGGTCAAAAGGGCCATGCTGAAAAAAGTGTCAAAACCAGAAATGCAGGACAGGCCATGGAGAAATGAGAGCCTTGCTACGCTGATAGTCAGGATGTAAACTGCCAACAGCCACTCTAGAGAAGTGTACTGTGTGTCCGAAACATCGAAAAAACACAGCTTAGTGCGCATAGGGCACTTCCACTCACGTGCGTATATATTGGGAAAACTAAAAATCAGCAAGACACAGGCACCCCAAAGTCTAGGGCTGCTCTGTTGACAAGAACCTCCACTTCATGACACCTTAAATATCCCAGGAAAGAGAAAAATGGATAAAGAAGTGGTGGTCCTTATGTACAATGGAATATCACTCAGCCATGAAATCAATGTCATAAGGCTAGTAGCAGCATGATGAGTGGATTTAGGTACGACAATTCTAAGTGAAATAAGTCACACAGAAAAAGACACTTATCATAAGCTATCACTTATAGAGGGAATGTAAAAACCGCTACAATTGAACTGAATTACAAAACAAAACAGTGTCACACGTTTACAAAACACACTATGGCTGCTTAACGGGAAAGGTGAGGTGGGGTGATGCATAAAACAAGGGTTTCAAATTAGCTGAGATACCGTTCCATAAACCCAATATGTAATAGAAAGACCTACTCCTTGCTCAGTGAACTGGACTCAACACCCCCTATTCACCGCACAAGAATATATCTGATTAGAAAGAATCTTAAAACCTATGAATTTATATCTCTCTGAAAGTGAGTCAAGTGGGTGTAAAGCGGCATAAACACAGCCGTGAAAAGCAGCTAAACCCCATTATAAGAATAAATTAATTTTAAAAACCCGTGAAACAAAGAAAGTGAAAGAGAGAGAAATTCTTACAAAATTCGTTCAGGGGATGTGATGCCACCTGGAATGACCATATCTAGACCCACAGCTGGATGAGACATAAGGGTGGACACTCTCGGGGCTGAGAGATTTGGTGAGGTTGGGGGAGCAAACGCAGAGCCTTTAAAGTAATACTCCCTGTTACCCATCCCATGGGTCCCAAATCTCCAGTTTCAAGGGCATCTTCCTACATCGAAAACATGCATGGGAAACCCAGAAGGTGGTACACCGTGTGACCTGGAAAGGTTTCTAAAACGCACCTCATTTCTCATCTCCTTGTGCTCGGGTTCGCCATTCCAGCCGCTTTACTAGCAATCTCCCTCCTTGGAGAATCAGCACCTTTAACCTCCTGTTCCGTACAGCTTGCAATTTGTCCTGAGGATGAACAGGAAGAGGGGGAGCCAATGAGAGACTAGCTGTAGGTGTTGGTACAGGCACAGGTCACTCTATTTTCCCAACAGGAAGAAGAATTAATCACAGGCTCAGCCTGCTGCCCGGAAGCAGAATAGGGCCTGAGGCCATCTTGCGCTTTTGCGGCCAGCTCCCAAAAAAGCGAGTTGAAAAATGGAGCTCAGGGGCACTGCAATTCACAAACCGGCAGAGTTATAAATGATAACTCTCGTCCACAAATATATTGAGGGAAGGCAACGAAGAGGATTTGAAAGCAAGGCAGAATTGCAGGAAACAGATTTCAGGAGGTAGATTCGTGTCGCCTTTAAAGCACATGAAAAACGGCAAAACGTCGACAATGATGCCCTTGGCCAAAAAGGACGTATGCGTTTTTTCCAGAATATATTCAGGAAAAAACGCATACGCCCTTTTTGGCCAACCAAGCAACCTGGAAAGGCAAATCAGCGCTACAAAGAAGTCTCGCTTCCAATCGGTCAAAAGGGCCATGCTGAAAAAAGACTCAAAACCAGAATTGCAGGACAGCCCATGGAGAAATGGGAGCCTTGCTACGCTGATGGGCGGGATGTAAATTGCCAACAACCACTCTGGAGAAGTGTACGGTGTGTCCTGAAACATCTAAAAAACACAGCTTAGAACGCATAGGGCACTTACACTCATGGGCGTATAAATTGGGAAAACTAAAAATCAGCAACACACAGGCACCCCAAAGTTTAGGGCTGCTCTCTTGACAAGCACCTCCACTTCACCACACCTTAAATATCCCAGGAAAGAGAAAAATGGATAAAGAAGTGGTGGTCCTTATGTACAATGGAATATCACTCAGCCATGAAATCAATGTCATAAGGCTAGTAGCAGCATGATGAGTGGATTTAGGTACGACAATTCTAAGTGAAATAAGTCACACAGAAAAAGACACTTATCATAAGCTATCACTTATAGAGGCAATGTAAAAACCGCTACAATTGAACAGAATTACAAAACAGAACAGAGTCACACGTTTAGAAAACACACTATGGCTGCTTAACGGGAAAGGTGAGGTGGGGTGCTGCAGAAAACAAGGGTTTCAAATTAGCTGAGATACCGTTCCATAAACCCAATATGTAATAGAAAGACCTACTCCTTGCTCAGTGAACTGGACCCAACACCCCCTATTCACCGCACAATTATATATCTGACTAGTAAGAATCTTAAAACCTATGTATTGATATCTCTCTGGATGTGAGTCAAGTGGGTGTAAAGCGGCATAAACACAGCCGTGAAAAGCAGCTAAACCCCATTATAAGAATAAATTAATTTTAAAAACCCGTGAAACAAAGAAAGTGAAAGAGAGAGAAATTCTTACAAAATTCTTTCAGGGGCTGTGATGCCACCTGGAATGACCATATCTAGACCCACAGCTGGATGAGACATAAGGGTGGACACTCTCGGGGCTGAGAGATTTGGTGAGGTTGGGGGAGCAAACGCAGAGCCTTTAAAGTAATACTGCCTGTTACCCATCCCATGGGTCCCAAATCTCCAGTTTCAAGGGCATCTTCCTACATCGAAAACATGCATGAGAAACCCAGAAGGTGGTACA
The DNA here is from genome assembly GCF_965194825.1 of Balaenoptera physalus. Classification (NCBI taxonomy): domain Eukaryota; kingdom Metazoa; phylum Chordata; class Mammalia; order Artiodactyla; family Balaenopteridae; genus Balaenoptera; species Balaenoptera physalus. Next base: position 293,279 of record NW_028125735.1, read on the forward strand.
CCGTGTGACCTGGAAAGGTTTCTAAAACGCACCTCATTTCTCATCTCCTTGTGCTCGTGTTCGCCATTCCAGCCGCTTTACTAGCAATCTCCCTCCTTGGAGAATCAGCACCTTTAACCTCCTGTTCCGTACAGCTTGCAATTTGTCCTGAGGATGAACAGGAAGAGGGGGAGCCAATGAGAGACTAGCTCTAGGTGTTGGGACAGGCACAGGTCACTCTATTTTCCCAACAGGAAGAAGAATTAATCACAGGCTCAGCCTGCTGCCCGGAATCAGAATAGGTCCTGAGGCCATCTTGCGCTTTTGCGGCCAGCTCCCAAAAAAGCGAGTTGAAAAATGGAGCTCAGGGGCACTGCAATTCACAAACTGGCAGAGTTATAAATGATAACTCTCGTCCACAAATATATTGAGGGAAGGCAACGAAGAGGATTTGAAAGCAAGGCAGAATTGCAGGAAACAGATTTCAGGAGGTAGATTCGTGTCGCCTTTAAAGCACATGAAAAACGGCAAAACGTCGACAATGATGCCCTTGGCCAAAAAGGACGTATGCGTTTTTTCCAGAATATATTCAGGAAAAAACGCATACGTCCTTTTTAGCCAACCAAGCAACCTGGAAAGGCAAATCAGCGCTACAAAGAAGTCTCGCTTCCAATCGGTCAAAAGGGCCATGCTGAAAAAAGACTCAAAACCAGAATTGCAGGACAGCCCATGGAGAAATGGGAGCCTTGCTACGCTGATGGGCGGGATGTAAATTGCCAACAACCACTCTGGAGAAGTGTACGGTGTGTCCTGAAACATCTAAAAAACACAGCTTAGAACGCATAGGGCACTTACACTCATGGGCGTATAAATTGGGAAAACTAAAAATCAGCAACACACAGGCACCCCAAAGTTTAGGGCTGCTCTCTTGACAAGAACCTCCACTTCACCACACCTTAAATATCCCAGGAAAGAGAAAAATGGATAAAGAAGTGGTGGTCCTTATGTACAATGGAATATCACTCAGCCATGAAATCAATGTCATAAGGCTAGTAGCAGCATGATGAGTGGATTTAGGTACGACAATTCTAAGTGAAATAAGTCACACAGAAAAAGACACTTATCATAAGCTATCACTTATAGAGGCAATGTAAAAACCGCTACAATTGAACAGAATTACAAAACAGAACAGAGTCACACGTTTACAAAACACACTATGGCTGCTTAACGGGAAAGGTGAGGTGGGGTGCTGCAGAAAACAAGGGTTTCAAATTAGCTCAGATACCGTTCCATAACCCCAATATGTAATAGAAAGACCTACTCCTTGCTCAGTGAACTGGACTCAACACCCCCTATTCACCGCACAAGAATATATCTGACTAGTAAGAATCTTAAAACCTATGTATTGATATCTCTCTGGATGTGAGTCATGTGGGTGTAAAGCGGCATAAACACAGCCGTGAAAAGCAGCTAAACACCATTATAAAAATAAATTAATTTTAAAAACCCGTGAAACAAAGACAGTGAAAGAGAGAGAAATTCTTACAAAATTCGTTCAGGGGCTGTGATGCCACCTGGAATGACCATATCTAGACCCACAGCTGGATGAGACGTAAGGGTGGATACTCTCGGGGCTGAGAGATTTGGTGAGGTTGGGGGAGCAAACACAGAGCCTTTAAAGTACTACTGCCTGTTACCCATCGCATGGGTCCCAAATCTCCAGGTTCAAGGGCATTTTCCTACATCGAAAACATGCATGAGAAACCCAGAAGGTGGTAGACCGTGTGACCGGGAAAGGTTTCTAAAACGCACCTCATTTCTCATCTCCTTGTGCTCGGGTTCGCCATTCCAGCCGCTTTACTAGCAATCTCCCTCCTTGGAGAATCAGGACCTTTAACCTCCTGTTCCGTACAGCTTGCAATTTGTCCTGAGTATGAACGGGAAGAAGGGGAGCCAATGAGAGACTAGCTCTAGGTGTTGGGACAGGCACAGGTCACTCTATTTTCCCATCAGGAAGAAGAATTAACCACAGGCTCAGCCTGCCGCCCGGAACCAGAATAGGGCCTGATGCCGTCCTGCGCTTTTGCGGCCAGCTCCCAAAAAAGCGAGTTGAAAAATGGAGCTCAGGGAACTGCAATTAACAAACCTGCTGAGTTGTAAATGATAACTCTCGTTCACAAATATCTTGATTGAAGGCAACGAAGAGGATTTGAAAGCAAGGTAGAATTGCAGGAAACAGATTTCAGGAGGTAGATTCGAATCGCCTTTAAAGCACATGAAAAGCGGCAAAACGACGACAATGATGCCCATGGTCACAAAGGGCGTATGCGTTTCTTCCTGAATATATTCAGGAAAAAACGCATACGCCCTTTTTGGCCAACCAAGCAACCTGGAAAGGCAAATCAGCGCTACAAAGAAGTCTCGCTTCCCATCGGTCAAAAGGGCCATGCTGAAAAAAGTGTCAAAACCAGAAATGCAGGACAGGCCATGGAGAAATGAGAGCCTTGCTACGCTGATAGTCAGGATGTAAACTGCCAACAGCCACTCTAGAGAAGTGTACTGTGTGTCCGAAACATCGAAAAAACACAGCTTAGTGCGCATAGGGCACTTCCACTCACGTGCGTATATATTGGGAAAACTAAAAATCAGCAAGACACAGGCACCCCAAAGTCTAGGGCTGCTCTGTTGACAAGAACCTCCACTTCATGACACCTTAAATATCCCAGGAAAGAGAAAAATGGATAAAGAAGTGGTGGTCCTTATGTACAATGGAATATCACTCAGCCATGAAATCAATGTCATAAGGCTAGTAGCAGCATGATGAGTGGATTTAGGTACGACAATTCTAAGTGAAATAAGTCACACAGAAAAAGACACTTATCATAAGCTATCACTTATAGAGGGAATGTAAAAACCGCTACAATTGAACTGAATTACAAAACAAAACAGTGTCACACGTTTACAAAACACACTATGGCTGCTTAACGGGAAAGGTGAGGTGGGGTGATGCATAAAACAAGGGTTTCAAATTAGCTGAGATACCGTTCCATAAACCCAATATGTAATAGAAAGACCTACTCCTTGCTCAGTGAACTGGACTCAACACCCCCTATTCACCGCACAAGAATATATCTGATTAGAAAGAATCTTAAAACCTATGAATTTATATCTCTCTGAAAGTGAGTCAAGTGGGTGTAAAGCGGCATAAACACAGCCGTGAAAAGCAGCTAAACCCCATTATAAGAATAAATTAATTTTAAAAACCCGTGAAACAAAGAAAGTGAAAGAGAGAGAAATTCTTACAAAATTCGTTCAGGGGATGTGATGCCACCTGGAATGACCATATCTAGACCCACAGCTGGATGAGACATAAGGGTGGACACTCTCGGGGCTGAGAGATTTGGTGAGGTTGGGGGAGCAAACGCAGAGCCTTTAAAGTAATACTCCCTGTTACCCATCCCATGGGTCCCAAATCTCCAGTTTCAAGGGCATCTTCCTACATCGAAAACATGCATGGGAAACCCAGAAGGTGGTACACCGTGTGACCTGGAAAGGTTTCTAAAACGCACCTCATTTCTCATCTCCTTGTGCTCGGGTTCGCCATTCCAGCCGCTTTACTAGCAATCTCCCTCCTTGGAGAATCAGCACCTTTAACCTCCTGTTCCGTACAGCTTGCAATTTGTCCTGAGGATGAACAGGAAGAGGGGGAGCCAATGAGAGACTAGCTGTAGGTGTTGGTACAGGCACAGGTCACTCTATTTTCCCAACAGGAAGAAGAATTAATCACAGGCTCAGCCTGCTGCCCGGAAGCAGAATAGGGCCTGAGGCCATCTTGCGCTTTTGCGGCCAGCTCCCAAAAAAGCGAGTTGAAAAATGGAGCTCAGGGGCACTGCAATTCACAAACCGGCAGAGTTATAAATGATAACTCTCGTCCACAAATATATTGAGGGAAGGCAACGAAGAGGATTTGAAAGCAAGGCAGAATTGCAGGAAACAGATTTCAGGAGGTAGATTCGTGTCGCCTTTAAAGCACATGAAAAACGGCAAAACGTCGACAATGATGCCCTTGGCCAAAAAGGACGTATGCGTTTTTTCCAGAATATATTCAGGAAAAAACGCATACGCCCTTTTTGGCCAACCAAGCAACCTGGAAAGGCAAATCAGCGCTACAAAGAAGTCTCGCTTCCAATCGGTCAAAAGGGCCATGCTGAAAAAAGACTCAAAACCAGAATTGCAGGACAGCCCATGGAGAAATGGGAGCCTTGCTACGCTGATGGGCGGGATGTAAATTGCCAACAACCACTCTGGAGAAGTGTACGGTGTGTCCTGAAACATCTAAAAAACACAGCTTAGAACGCATAGGGCACTTACACTCATGGGCGTATAAATTGGGAAAACTAAAAATCAGCAACACACAGGCACCCCAAAGTTTAGGGCTGCTCTCTTGACAAGCACCTCCACTTCACCACACCTTAAATATCCCAGGAAAGAGAAAAATGGATAAAGAAGTGGTGGTCCTTATGTACAATGGAATATCACTCAGCCATGAAATCAATGTCATAAGGCTAGTAGCAGCATGATGAGTGGATTTAGGTACGACAATTCTAAGTGAAATAAGTCACACAGAAAAAGACACTTATCATAAGCTATCACTTATAGAGGCAATGTAAAAACCGCTACAATTGAACAGAATTACAAAACAGAACAGAGTCACACGTTTAGAAAACACACTATGGCTGCTTAACGGGAAAGGTGAGGTGGGGTGCTGCAGAAAACAAGGGTTTCAAATTAGCTGAGATACCGTTCCATAAACCCAATATGTAATAGAAAGACCTACTCCTTGCTCAGTGAACTGGACCCAACACCCCCTATTCACCGCACAATTATATATCTGACTAGTAAGAATCTTAAAACCTATGTATTGATATCTCTCTGGATGTGAGTCAAGTGGGTGTAAAGCGGCATAAACACAGCCGTGAAAAGCAGCTAAACCCCATTATAAGAATAAATTAATTTTAAAAACCCGTGAAACAAAGAAAGTGAAAGAGAGAGAAATTCTTACAAAATTCTTTCAGGGGCTGTGATGCCACCTGGAATGACCATATCTAGACCCACAGCTGGATGAGACATAAGGGTGGACACTCTCGGGGCTGAGAGATTTGGTGAGGTTGGGGGAGCAAACGCAGAGCCTTTAAAGTAATACTGCCTGTTACCCATCCCATGGGTCCCAAATCTCCAGTTTCAAGGGCATCTTCCTACATCGAAAACATGCATGAGAAACCCAGAAGGTGGTACACCGTGTGACCTGGAAAGGTTTCTAAAACGCACCTCATTTCTCATCTCCTTGTGCTCGTGTTCGCCATTCCAGCCGCTTTACTAGCAATCTCCCTCCTTGGAGAATCAGCACCTTTAACCTCCTGTTCCGTACAGCTTGCAATTTGTCCTGAGGATGAACAGGAAGAGGGGGAGCCAATGAGAGACTAGCTCTAGGTGTTGGGACAGGCACAGGTCACTCTATTTTCCCAACAGGAAGAAGAATTAATCACAGGCTCAGCCTGCTGCCCGGAATCAGAATAGGTCCTGAGGCCATCTTGCGCTTTTGCGGCCAGCTCCCAAAAAAGCGAGTTGAAAAATGGAGCTCAGGGGCACTGCAATTCACAAACTGGCAGAGTTATAAATGATAACTCTCGTCCACAAATATATTGAGGGAAGGCAACGAAGAGGATTTGAAAGCAAGGCAGAATTGCAGGAAACAGATTTCAGGAGGTAGATTCGTGTCGCCTTTAAAGCACATGAAAAACGGCAAAACGTCGACAATGATGCCCTTGGCCAAAAAGGACGTATGCGTTTTTTCCAGAATATATTCAGGAAAAAACGCATACGTCCTTTTTAGCCAACCAAGCAACCTGGAAAGGCAAATCAGCGCTACAAAGAAGTCTCGCTTCCAATCGGTCAAAAGGGCCATGCTGAAAAAAGACTCAAAACCAGAATTGCAGGACAGCCCATGGAGAAATGGGAGCCTTGCTACGCTGATGGGCGGGATGTAAATTGCCAACAACCACTCTGGAGAAGTGTACGGTGTGTCCTGAAACATCTAAAAAACACAGCTTAGAACGCATAGGGCACTTACACTCATGGGCGTATAAATTGGGAAAACTAAAAATCAGCAACACACAGGCACCCCAAAGTTTAGGGCTGCTCTCTTGACAAGAACCTCCACTTCACCACACCTTAAATATCCCAGGAAAGAGAAAAATGGATAAAGAAGTGGTGGTCCTTATGTACAATGGAATATCACTCAGCCATGAAATCAATGTCATAAGGCTAGTAGCAGCATGATGAGTGGATTTAGGTACGACAATTCTAAGTGAAATAAGTCACACAGAAAAAGACACTTATCATAAGCTATCACTTATAGAGGCAATGTAAAAACCGCTACAATTGAACAGAATTACAAAACAGAACAGAGTCACACGTTTAGAAAACACACTATGGCTGCTTAACGGGAAAGGTGAGGTGGGGTGCTGCAGAAAACAAGGGTTTCAAATTAGCTGAGATACCGTTCCATAAACCCAATATGTAATAGAAAGACCTACTCCTTGCTCAGTGAACTGGACCCAACACCCCCTATTCACCGCACAAGTATATATCTGACTAGTAAGAATCTTAAAACCTATGTATTGATATCTCTCTGGATGTGAGTCAAGTGGGTGTAAAGCGGCATAAACACAGCCGTGAAAAGCAGCTAAACCCCATTATAAGAATAAATTAATTTTAAAAACCCGTGAAACAAAGAAAGTGAAAGAGAGAGAAATTCTTACAAAATTCTTTCAGGGGCTGTGATGCCACCTGGAATGACCATATCTAGACCCACAGCTGGATGAGACATAAGGGTGGACACTCTTGGGGCTGAGAGATTTGGTGAGGTTGGGGGAGCAAACGCAGAGCCTTTAAAGTAATACTGCCTGTTACCCATCCCATGGGTCCCAAATCTCCAGTTTCAAGGGCATCTTCCTACATCGAAAACATGCATGAGAAACCCAGAAGGTGGTACACCGTGTGACCTGGAAAGGTTTCTAAAACGCACCTCATTTCTCATCTCCTTGTGCTCGTGTTCGCCATTCCAGCCGCTTTACTAGCAATCTCCCTCCTTGGAGAATCAGCACCTTTAACCTCCTGTTCCGTACAGCTTGCAATTTGTCCTGAGGATGAACAGGAAGAGGGGGAGCCAATGAGAGACTAGCTCTAGGTGTTGGGACAGGCACAGGTCACTCTATTTTCCCAACAGGAAGAAGAATTAATCACAGGCTCAGCCTGCTGCCCGGAATCAGAATAGGTCCTGAGGCCATCTTGCGCTTTTGCGGCCAGCTCCCAAAAAAGCGAGTTGAAAAATGGAGCTCAGGGGCACTGCAATTCACAAACCGGCAGAGTTATAAATGATAACTCTCGTCCACAAATATATTGAGGGAAGGCAACGAAGAGGATTTGAAAGCAAGGCAGAATTGCAGGAAACAGATTTCAGGAGGTAGATTCGTGTCGCCTTTAAAGCACATGAAAAACGGCAAAACGTCGACAATGATGCCCTTGGCCAAAAAGGACGTATGCGTTTTTTCCAGAATATATTCAGGAAAAAACGCATACGTCCTTTTTAGCCAACCAAGCAACCTGGAAAGGCAAATCAGCGCTACAAAGAAGTCTCGCTTCCAATCGGTCAAAAGGGCCATGCTGAAAAAAGACTCAAAACCAGAATTGCAGGACAGCCCATGGAGAAATGGGAGCCTTGCTACGCTGATGGGCGGGATGTAAATTGCCAACAACCACTCTGGAGAAGTGTACGGTGTGTCCTGAAACATCTAAAAAACACAGCTTAGAACGCATAGGGCACTTACACTCATGGGCGTATAAATTGGGAAAACTAAAAATCAGCAACACACAGGCACCCCAAAGTTTAGGGCTGCTCTCTTGACAAGAACCTCCACTTCACCACACCTTAAATATCCCAGGAAAGAGAAAAATGGATAAAGAAGTGGTGGTCCTTATGTACAATGGAATATCACTCAGCCATGAAATCAATGTCATAAGGCTAGTAGCAGCATGATGAGTGGATTTAGGTACGACAATTCTAAGTGAAATAAGTCACACAGAAAAAGACACTTATCATAAGCTATCACTTATAGAGGCAATGTAAAAACCGCTACAATTGAACAGAATTACAAAACAGAACAGAGTCACACGTTTAGAAAACACACTATGGCTGCTTAACGGGAAAGGTGAGGTGGGGTGCTGCAGAAAACAAGGGTTTCAAATTAGCTGAGATACCGTTCCATAAACCCAATATGTAATAGAAAGACCTACTCCTTGCTCAGTGAACTGGACTCAACACCCCCTATTCACCGCACAAGAATATATCTGACTAGTAAGAATCTTAAAACCTATGTATTGATATCTCTCTGGATGTGAGTCAAGTGAGTGTAAAGCGGCATAAACACAGCCGTGAAAAGCAGCTAAACCCCATTATAAGAAAAAATTAATTTTAAAAACCCGTGAAAGAAAGACAGTGAAAGAGAGAGAAATTCTTACAAAATTCGTTCAGGGGCTGTGATGCCACCTGGAATGACCATATCTAGACCCACAGCTGGATGAGACGTAAGGGTGGATACTCTCAGGGCTGAGAGATTTGGTGAGGTTGGGTGAGCAAACACAGAGCCTTTAAAGTACTACTGCCTGTTACCCATCCCATGGGTCCCAAATCTCCAGGTTCAAGGGCATCTTCCTACATCGAAAACATGCATGAGAAACCCAGATGGTGGTAGACCGTGTGACCGGGAAAGGTTTCTAAAACGCAGCTAATTTCTCATCTCCTTGTGCTCGTGTTCGCCATTCCAGCCGCTTTACTAGCAATCTCCCTCCTTGGAGAATCAGGACCTTTAACCTCCTGTTCCGTACAGCTTGCAATTTGTCCTGAGTATGAACAGGAAGAGGGGGGGCCAATGAGAGACTAGCTCTAGGTGTTGGGACAGGCACAGGTCACTCTATTTTCCCAACAGGAAGAAGAATTAATCACAGGCTCAGCCTGCCGCCCGGAATCAGAATAGGGCCTGAGGCCATCCTGCGCTTTTGCGGCCAGCTCCCAAAAAAGCGAGTTGAAAAATGGAGCTCAGGGGCACTGCCATTCACAAACCTGCAGAGTTTTAAATGTTAACTCTCGTCCACAAATATATTGAGGGAAGGCAACGAAGAGGATTTGAAAGCAAGGCAGAATTGCAGGAAACAGATTTCAGGAGGTAGATTCGAGTCGCCTTTAAAGCATATGAAAAACGGCAAAACGTTGACAATGATGCCCTTGGCCAAAAAGGGCGTATGCGTTTTTTCCTGAATATATTCAGGAAAAAACGCATACGCCCTTTTTGCCAACCAAGCAACCTGGAAAGGCAAATCAGCGTTACAAAGAAGTCTCGCTTCTCATCGGTCAAAAGGGCCATGCTGAAAAAAGTGTCAAAACCAGAAATGCAGGACTGGCCATGGAGAAATGGGAGCCTTGGTACGCTGATGGGCGGGATGTAAAGTGCCAACAGCCACTCTGGAGAAGTGTACAGTGTGTCGTGAAACATCGAAAAAACACAGCTTAGCGCACATAGGGCACTTCCACTCATGGGCGTATAAATTGGGAAAACTAAAAATCAGCAAGACACAGGCACTCCAAAGTTTAGGGCTGCTCTGTTGACAAGAACCTCCACTTCATGACACCTTAAATATCCCAGGAAAGAGAAAAATGGATAAAGAAGTGTTGGTCCTTATGTACAATGGAATATCACTCAGCCATGAAATCAATGTCATAAGGCTAGTAGCAGCATGATGAGTGGATTTAGGTACGACGATACTAAGTGAAATAAGTCACACAGAAAAAGACACGTATCATAAGCTATCACTTATAGAGGGAATGTAAAAACCGCTACACTTGAACTGAATTACAAAACAGAACAGAGTCACACGTTTAGAAAACACACTATGGCTGCTTAACGGGAAAGGTGAGGTGGGGTGCTGCATAAAACAAGGGTTTCAAATTAGCTGAGATACCGTTCCATAAACCCAATATGTAATAGAAAGACCTACTCCTTGCTCAGTGAACTGGACTCAACACCCTCTATTCACCGCACAAGAATATATCTGATTAGTAAGAATCTTAAAACCTATGTATTGATATCTCTCTGGATGTGAGTCAAGTGGGTGTAAAGCAGCATAAACACAGCCGTGAAAAGCAGCTAAACCCCATTATAAAAATAAATTAATTTTAAAAAGCCGTGAAACAAAGACAGGGAAAGACAGAGAAATTCTTAAAAAATTCGTTCAGGGGCTGTGATGCCACCTGGATTGACCATATCTAGACCCACAGCTGGATGAGACGTAAGGGTGGATACTGTTGGGGCTGAGAGATTTGGTGAGGTTGGGTGAGCAAAACAGAGCCTTTAAAGTACTACTGCCTGTTACCCATCCCATGGTTCCCAAATCTCCAGGTTCAAGGGCATCCTCCTACATCGAAAAAATGCATGAGAAACCCAGAAGGTGGTAGACCGTGTGACCGGGAAAGGTTTCTAAAACGCACCTCATTTCTCATCTCCTTGTGCACGGGTTCGCCATTCCAGCCGCTTTACTAGCAATCTCCCTCGTTGGAGAATCAGCACCTTTAACCTCCTGTTCCGTACAGCTTGCAATTTGTCCTGAGTATGAACGGGAAGAAGGGGAGCCAATGAGAGAGTAGCTCTAGGTGTTGGGACAGGCACAGGTCACTCTATTTTCCCATCAGGAAGAAGAATTAACCACAGGCTCAGCCTGTCGCCCGGAACCAGAATAGGGCCTGATGCCGTCCTGCGCTTTTGCGGCCAGCTCCCAAAAAAGCGAGTTGAAAAATGGAGCTCAGGGGAACTGCAATTAACAAACCTGCTGAGTTGTAAATGATAACTCTCGTTCACAAATATCTTGATTGAAGGCAACGAAGAGGATTTGAAAGCAAGGTAGAATTGCAGGAAACAGATTTCAGGAGGTAGATTCGAATCGCCTTTAAAGCACATGAAAAGCGGCAAAACGACGACAATGATGCCCATGGTCAAAAAGGGCGTATGCGTTTCTTCCTGAATATATTCAGGAAAAAACACATACGCCCTTTTTGGCCAACCAAGCAACCTGGAAAGGCAAATCAGCGCTACAAAGAAGTCTCGCTTCCCATCGGTCAAAAGGGCCATGCTGAAAAAAGTGTCAAAACCAGAAATGCAGGACAGGCCATGGAGAAATGGGAGCCTTGCTACGCTGATAGTCAGGATGTAAACTGCCAACAGCCACTCTGGAGAAGTGTACTGTGTGTCCGAAACATCGAAAAAACACAGCTTAGTGCGCATAGGGCACTTCCACTCACGTGCGTATATATTGGGAAAACTAAAAATCAGCAAGACACAGGCACCCCAAAGTCTAGGGCTGCTCTGTTGACAAGAACCTCCACTTCATGACACCTTAAATATCCCAGGAAAGAGAAAAATGGATAAAGAAGTGGTGGTCCTTATGTACAATGGAATATCACTCAGCCATGAAATCAATGTCATAAGGCTAGTAGCAGCATGATGAGTGGATTTAGGTACGACAATTCTAAGTGAAATAAGTCACACAGAAAAAGACACTTATCATAAGCTATCACTTATAGAGGGAATGTAAAAACCGCTACAATTGAACTGAATTACAAAACAAAACAGTGTCACACGTTTACAAAACACACTATGGCTGCTTAACGGGAAAGGTGAGGTGGGGTGATGCATAAAACAAGGGTTTCAAATTAGCTGAGATACCGTTCCATAAACCCAATATGTAATAGAAAGACCTACTCCTTGCTCAGTGAACTGGACTCAACACCCCCTATTCACCGCACAAGAATATATCTGATTAGAAAGAATCTTAAAACCTATGAATTTATATCTCTCTGAAAGTGAGTCAAGTGGGTGTAAAGCGGCATAAACACAGCCGTGAAAAGCAGCTAAACCCCATTATAAGAATAAATTAATTTTAAAAACCCGTGAAACAAAGAAAGTGAAAGAGAGAGAAATTCTTACAAAATTCGTTCAGGGGCTGTGATGCCACCTGGAATGACCATATCTAGACCCACAGCTGGATGAGACATAAGGGTGGACACTCTCGGGGCTGAGAGATTTGGTGAGGTTGGGGGAGCAAACGCAGAGACTTTAAAGTAATACTCCCTGTTACCCATCCCATGGGTCCCAAATCTCCAGTTTCAAGGGCATCTTCCTACATCGAAAACATGCATGGGAAACCCAGAAGGTGGTACACCGTGTGACCTGGAAAGGTTTCTAAAACGCACCTCATTTCTCATCTCCTTGTGCTCGGGTTCGCCATTCCAGCCGCTTTACTAGCAATCTCCCTCCTTGGAGAATCAGCACCTTTAACCTCCTGTTCCGTACAGCTTGCAATTTGTCCTGAGGATGAACAGGAAGAGGGGGAGTCAATGAGAGACTAGCTGTAGGTGTTGGGACAGGCACAGGTCACTCTATTTTCCCAACAGGAAGAAGAATTAATCACAGGCTCAGCCTGCTGCCCGGAAGCAGAATAGGGCCTGAGGCCATCTTGCGCTTTTGCGGCCAACTCCCAAAAAAGCGAGTTGAAAAATGGAGCTCAGGGGCACTGCAATTCACAAACCTGCAGAGTTATACATGATAACTCTCGTCCACAAATATATTGAGGGAAGGCAACGAAGAGGATTTGAAAGCAAGGCAGAATTTCAGGAGACAGATTTCAGGAGGTAGATTCGAGTCTCATTTAAAGCACATGAAAAGCGGCAAAACGTCGACAATGATGCCCTTGGCCAAAAAGGGCGTATGCGTTTTTTCCTGAATATATTCAGGAAAAAACGCATACGCCCTTTTTGGCCAACCAAGCAACCTGGAAAGGCAAATCAGCGTTACAAAGAAGTCTCGCTTCTCATCGGTCAAAAGGGCCATGCTGAAAAAAGTGTCAAAACCAGAAATGCAGGACTGGCCATGGAGAAATGGGAGCCTTGGTACGCTGATGGGCGGGATGTAAAGTGCCAACAGCCACTCTGGAGAAGTGTACAGTGTGTCGTGAAACATCGAAAAAACACAGCTTAGCGCACATAGGGCACTTCCACTCATGGGCGTATAAATTGGGAAAACTAAAAATCAGCAAGACACAGGCACTCCAAAGTTTAGGGCTGCTCTGTTGACAAGAACCTCCACTTCATGACACCTTAAATATCCCAGGAAAGAGAAAAATGGATAAAGAAGTGTTGGTCCTTATGTACAATGGAATATCACTCAGCCATGAAATCAATGTCATAAGGCTAGTAGCAGCATGATGAGTGGATTTAGGTACGACGATACTAAGTGAAATAAGTCACACAGAAAAAGACACGTATCATAAGCTATCACTTATAGAGGGAATGTAAAAACCGCTACACTTGAACTGAATTACAAAACAGAACAGAGTCACACGTTTAGAAAACACACTATGGCTGCTTAACGGGAAAGGTGAGGTGGGGTGCTGCATAAAACAAGGGTTTCAAATTAGCTGAGATACCGTTCCATAAACCGAATATGTAATAGAAAGACCTACTCCTTGCTCAGTGAACTGGACTCAACACCCTCTATTCACCGCACAAGAATATATCTGATTAGTAAGAATCTTAAAACCTATGTATTGATATCTCTCTGGATGTGAGTCAAGTGGGTGTAAAGCAGCATAAACACAGCCGTGAAAAGCAGCTAAACCCCATTATAAAAATAAATTAATTTTAAAAAGCCGTGAAACAAAGACAGGGAAAGACAGAGAAATTCTTAAAAAATTCGTTCAGGGGTTGTGATGCCACCTGGATTGACCATATCTAGACCCACAGCTGGATGAGACGTAAGGGTGGATACTGTTGGGGCTGAGAGATTTGGTGAGGTTGGGTGAGCAAAACAGAGCCTTTAAAGTACTACTGCCTGTTACCCATCCCATGGTTCCCAAATCTCCAGGTTCAAGGGCATCCTCCTACATCGAAAACATGCATGAGAAACCCAGAAGGTGGTAGACCGTGTGACCGGGAAAGGTTTCTAAAACGCACCTCATTTCTCATCTCCTTGTGCACGGGTTCGCCATTCCAGCCGCTTTACTAGCAATCTCCCTCGTTGGAGAATCAGCACCTTTAACCTCCTGTTCCGTACAGCTTGCAATTTGTCCTGAGTATGAACGGGAAGAAGGGGAGCCAATGAGAGAGTAGCTCTAGGTGTTGGGACAGGCACAGGTCACTCTATTTTCCCATCAGGAAGAAGAATTAACCACAGGCTCAGCCTGTCGCCCGGAACCAGAATAGGGCCTGATGCCGTCCTGCGCTTTTGCGGCCAGCTCCCAAAAAAGCGAGTTGAAAAATGGAGCTCAGGGGAACTGCAATTAACAAACCTGCTGAGTTGTAAATGATAACTCTCGTTCACAAATATCTTGATTGAAGGCAACGAAGAGGATTTGAAAGCAAGGTAGAATTGCAGGAAACAGATTTCAGGAGGTAGATTCGAATCGCCTTTAAAGCACATGAAAAGCGGCAAAACGACGACAATGATGCCCATGGTCAAAAAGGGCGTATGCGTTTCTTCCTGAATATATTCAGGAAAAAACACATACGCCCTTTTTGGCCAACCAAGCAACCTGGAAAGGCAAATCAGCGCTACAAAGAAGTCTCGCTTCCCATCGGTCAAAAGGGCCATGCTGAAAAAAGACTCAAAACCAGAATTGCAGGACAGCCCATGGAGAAATGGGAGCCTTGCTACGCTGATGGGCGGGATGTAAATTGCCAACAACCACTCTGGAGAAGTGTACGGTGTGTCCTGAAACATCTAAAAAACACAGCTTAGAACGCATAGGGCACTTACACTCATGGGCGTATAAATTGGGAAAACTAAAAATCAGCAACACACAGGCACCCCAAAGTTTAGGGCTGCTCTCTTGACAAGAACCTCCACTTCACCACACCTTAAATATCCCAGGAAAGAGAAAAATGGATAAAGAAGTGGTGGTCCTTATGTACAATGGAATATCACTCAGCCATGAAATCAATGTCATAAGGCTAGTAGCAGCATGATGAGTGGATTTAGGTACGACAATTCTAAGTGAAATAAGTCACACAGAAAAAGACACTTATCATAAGCTATCACTTATAGAGGCAATGTAAAAACCGCTACAATTGAACAGAATTACAAAACAGAACAGAGTCACACGTTTAGAAAACACACTATGGCTGCTTAACGGGAAAGGTGAGGTGGGGTGCTGCAGAAAACAAGGGTTTCAAATTAGCTGAGATACCGTTCCATAAACCCAATATGTAATAGAAAGACCTACTCCTTGCTCAGTGAACTGGACCCAACACCCCCTATTCACCGCACAAGTATATATCTGACTAGTAAGAATCTTAAAACCTATGTATTGATATCTCTCTGGATGTGAGTCAAGTGGGTGTAAAGCGGCATAAACACAGCCGTGAAAAGCAGCTAAACCCCATTATAAGAGTAAATTAATTTTAAAAACCCGTGAAACAAAGACAGTGAAAGAGAGAGAAATTCTTACAAAATTCTTTCAGGGGCTGTGATGCCACCTGGAATGACCATATCTAGACCCACAGCTGGATGAGACATAAGGGTGGACACTCTCGGGGCTGAGAGATTTGGTGAGGTTGGGGGAGCAAACGCAGAGCCTTTAAAGTAATACTGCCTGTTACCCATCCCATGGGTCCCAAATCTCCAGTTTCAAGGGCATCTTCCTACATCGAAAACATGCATGAGAAACCCAGAAGGTGGTACACCGTGTGACCTGGAAAGGTTTCTAAAACGCACCTCATTTCTCATCTCCTTGTGCTCGTGTTCGCCATTCCAACCGCTTTACTAGCAATCTCCCTCCTTGGAGAATCAGCACCTTTAACCTCCTGTTCCGTACAGCTTGCAATTTGTCCTGAGGATGAACAGGAAGAGGGGGAGCCAATGAGAGACTAGCTGTAGGTGTTGGGACAGGCACAGGTCACTCTATTTTCCCAACAGGAAGAAGAATTAATCACAGGCTCAGCCTGCTGCCCGGAATCAGAATAGGTCCTGAGGCCATCTTGCGCTTTTGCGGCCAGCTCCCAAAAAAGCGAGTTGAAAAATGGAGCTCAGGGGCACTGCAATTCACAAACCGGCAGAGTTATAAATGATAACTCTCGTCCACAAATATATTGAGGGAAGGCAACGAAGAGGATTTGAAAGCAAGGCAGAATTGCAGGAAACAGATTTCAGGAGGTAGATTCGTGTCGCCTTTAAAGCACATGAAAAACGGCAAAACGTCGACAATGATGCCCTTGGCCAAAAAGGACGTATGCGTTTTTTCCAGAATATATTCAGGAAAAAACGCATACGTCCTTTTTAGCCAACCAAGCAACCTGGAAAGGCAAATCAGCGCTACAAAGAAGTCTCGCTTCCAATCGGTCAAAAGGGCCATGCTGAAAAAAGACTCAAAACCAGAATTGCAGGACAGCCCATGGAGAAATGGGAGCCTTGCTACGCTGATGGGCGGGATGTAAATTGCCAACAACCACTCTGGAGAAGTGTACGGTGTGTCCTGAAACATCTAAAAAACACAGCTTAGAACGCATAGGGCACTTACACTCATGGGCGTATAAATTGGGAAAACTAAAAATCAGCAACACACAGGCACCCCAAAGTTTAGGGCTGCTCTCTTGACAAGAACCTCCACTTCACCACACCTTAAATATCCCAGGAAAGAGAAAAATGGATAAAGAAGTGGTGGTCCTTATGTACAATGGAATATCACTCAGCCATGAAATCAATGTCATAAGGCTAGTAGCAGCATGATGAGTGGATTTAGGTACGACAATTCTAAGTGAAATAAGTCACACAGAAAAAGACACTTATCATAAGCTATCACTTATAGAGGCAATGTAAAAACCGCTACAATTGAACAGAATTACAAAACAGAACAGAGTCACACGTTTAGAAAACACACTATGGCTGCTTAACGGGAAAGGTGAGGTGGGGTGCTGCAGAAAACAAGGGTTTCAAATTAGCTGAGATACCGTTCCATAAACCCAATATGTAATAGAAAGACCTACTCCTTGCTCAGTGAACTGGACTCAACACCCCCTATTCACCGCACAAGAATATATCTGACTAGTAAGAATCTTAAAACCTATGTATTGATATCTCTCTGGATGTGAGTCAAGTGAGTGTAAAGCGGCATAAACACAGCCGTGAAAAGCAGCTAAACCCCATTATAAGAAAAAATTAATTTTAAAAACCCGTGAAAGAAAGACAGTGAAAGAGAGAGAAATTCTTACAAAATTCGTTCAGGGGCTGTGATGCCACCTGGAATGACCATATCTAGACCCACAGCTGGATGAGACGTAAGGGTGGATACTCTCAGGGCTGAGAGATTTGGTGAGGTTGGGTGAGCAAACACAGAGCCTTTAAAGTACTACTGCCTGTTACCCATCCCATGGGTCCCAAATCTCCAGGTTCAAGGGCATCTTCCTACATCGAAAACATGCATGAGAAACCCAGATGGTGGTAGACCGTGTGACCGGGAAAGGTTTCTAAAACGCAGCTAATTTCTCATCTCCTTGTGCTCGTGTTCGCCATTCCAGCCGCTTTACTAGCAATCTCCCTCCTTGGAGAATCAGGACCTTTAACCTCCTGTCCCGTACAGCTTGCAATTTGTCCTGAGTATGAACAGGAAGAGGGGGGGCCAATGAGAGACTAGCTCTAGGTGTTGGGACAGGCACAGGTCACTCTATTTTCCCAACAGGAAGAAGAATTAATCACAGGCTCAGCCTGCCGCCCGGAACCAGAATAGGGCCTGAGGCCATCCTGCGCTTTTGCGGCCAGCTCCCAAAAAAGCGAGTTGAAAAATGGAGCTCAGGGGCACTGCCATTCACAAACCTGCAGAGTTTTAAATGTTAACTCTCGTCCACAAATATATTGAGGGAAGGCAACGAAGAGGATTTGAAAGCAAGGCAGAATTGCAGGAAACAGATTTCAGGAGGTAGATTCGAGTCGCCTTTAAAGCACATGAAAAACGGCAAAACGTTGACAATGATGCCCTTGGCCAAAAAGGGCGTATGCGTTTTTTCCTGAATATAATCAGGAAAAAACGCATACGCCCTTTTTGGCCAACCAAGCAACCTGGAAAGGCAAATCAGCGCTCCAAAGAAGTCTCGCTTCTCATCGGTCAAAAGGGCCATGCTGAGAAAAGTGTCAAAACCAGAAATGCAGGACAGGCCATGGAGAAATGGGAGCCTTGCTATGCTGATGGGCGGGATGTAAATTGCCAACAGCCACTCTGGAGAAGTGTACGGTGTGTCCTGAAACATCGAAAAAACACAGCTTAGAGCGCATAGGGCACTTACACTCATGGGCGTATAAATTGGGAAAACTAAAAATCAGCAACACACAGGCACCCCAAAGTTTAGGGCTGCTCTTTTGACAAGAACCTCCACTTCATGACACCTTAAATATCCCAGGAAAGAGAAAAATGGATAAAGAAGTGGTGGTCCTTATGTACAATGGAATATCACTCAGCCATGAAATCAATGTCATAAGGCTAGTAGCAGCATGATGAGTGGATTTAGGTACGACAATTCTAAGTGAAATAAGTCACACAGAAAAAGACACTTATCATAAGCTATCACTTATAGAGGCAATGTAAAAACCGCTACAATTGAACAGAATTACAAAACAGAACAGAGTCACACGTTTAGAAAACACACTATGGCTGCTTAACGGGAAAGGTGAGGTGGGGTGCTGCAGAAAACAAGGGTTTCAAATTAGCTGAGATACCGTTCCATAAACCCAATATGTAATAGAAAGACCTACTCCTTGCTCAGTGAACTGGACTCAACACCCCCTATTCACCGCACAAGAATATATCTGACTAGTAAGAATCTTAAAACCTATGTATTGATATCTCTCTGGATGTG
Organism: Balaenoptera physalus; assembly: GCF_965194825.1. Lineage (NCBI taxonomy): Eukaryota > Metazoa > Chordata > Mammalia > Artiodactyla > Balaenopteridae > Balaenoptera > Balaenoptera physalus. The sequence continues at coordinate 312,267 of NW_028125735.1, forward strand.
AGTCAAGTGAGTGTAAAGCGGCATAAACACAGCCGTGAAAAGCAGCTAAACCCCATTATAAGAATAAATTAATTTTAAAAACCCGTGAAAGAAAGACAGTGAAAGAGAGAGAAATTCTTACAAAATTCGTTCAGGGGCTGTGATGCCACCTGGAATGACCATATCTAGACCCACAGCTGGATGAGACGTAAGGGTGGATACTCTCAGGGCTGAGAGATTTGGTGAGGTTGGGTGAGCAAACACAGAGCCTTTAAAGTACTACTGCCTGTTACCCATCCCATGGGTCCCAAATCTCCAGTTTCAAGGGCATCTTCCTACATCGAAAACATGCATGAGAAACCCAGAAGGTGGTACACCGTGTGACCTAGAAAGGTTTCTAAAACGCACCTCATTTCTCATCTCCTCGTGCTCGGGTTCGCCATTCCAGCCGCTTTACTAGCAATCTCCCTCCTTGGAGAATCAGCACCTTTAACCTCCTGTTCAGTACAGCTTGCAATTTGTCCTGAGGATGATCGAGAAGAGGGGGAGCCAATGAGAGACTAGCTCTAGGTGTTGGGACAGGCACAGGTCACTCTATTTTCCCATCAGGAAGAAGAATTAACCACAGGCTCAGCCTACCGCCCGGAACCAGAATAGGGCCTGAGGCCATCCTGCGCTTTTGGGGCCAACTCCCAAAAAAGCGACTTGTAAAATGGAGCTTCAGGGCACTGCAATTCACAAACCTGCAGAGTTATAAATGATAACTCTCGTCCACAAATATATTGAGGGAAGGCAACGAAGAGGATTTGAAAGCAAGGCAGAATTTCAGGAGACAGATTTCAGGAGGTAGATTCGAGTCTCATTTAAAGCACATGAAAAGCGGCAAAACGTCGACAATGATGCCCTTGGCCAAAAAGGGCGTATGCGTTTTTTCCTGAATATATTCAGGAAAAAACGCATACGCCCTTTTTGGCCAACCAAGCAACCTGGAAAGGCAAATCAGCGTTACAAAGAAGTCTCGCTTCTCATCGGTCAAAAGGGCCATGCTGAAAAAAGTGTCAAAACCAGAAATGCAGGACTGGCCATGGAGAAATGGGAGCCTTGGTACGCTGATGGGCGGGATGTAAAGTGCCAACAGCCACTCTGGAGAAGTGTACAGTGTGTCGTGAAACATCGAAAAAACACAGCTTAGCGCACATAGGGCACTTCCACTCATGGGCGTATAAATTGGGAAAACTAAAAATCAGCAAGACACAGGCACTCCAAAGTTTAGGGCTGCTCTGTTGACAAGAACCTCCACTTCATGACACCTTAAATATCCCAGGAAAGAGAAAAATGGATAAAGAAGTGTTGGTCCTTATGTACAATGGAATATCACTCAGCCATGAAATCAATGTCATAAGGCTAGTAGCAGCATGATGAGTGGATTTAGGTACGACGATACTAAGTGAAATAAGTCACACAGAAAAAGACACGTATCATAAGCTATCACTTATAGAGGGAATGTAAAAACCGCTACACTTGAACTGAATTACAAAACAGAACAGAGTCACACGTTTAGAAAACACACTATGGCTGCTTAACGGGAAAGGTGAGGTGGGGTGCTGCATAAAACAAGGGTTTCAAATTAGCTGAGATACCGTTCCATAAACCCAATATGTAATAGAAAGACCTACTCCTTGCTCAGTGAACTGGACTCAACACCCTCTATTCACCGCACAAGAATATATCTGATTAGTAAGAATCTTAAAACCTATGTATTGATATCTCTCTGGATGTGAGTCAAGTGGGTGTAAAGCAGCATAAACACAGCCGTGAAAAGCAGCTAAACCCCATTATAAAAATAAATTAATTTTAAAAAGCCGTGAAACAAAGACATGGAAAGACAGAGAAATTCTTAAAAAATTCGTTCAGGGGCTGTGATGCCACCTGGATTGACCATATCTAGACCCACAGCTGGATGAGACGTAAGGGTGGATACTGTCGGGGCTGAGAGATTTGGTGAGGTTGGGTGAGCAAAACAGAGCCTTTAAAGTACTACTGCCTGTTACCCATCCCATGGTTCCCAAATCTCCAGGTTCAAGGGCATCTTCCTACATCGAAAACATGCATGAGAAACCCAGAAGGTGGTAGACCGTGTGACCGGGAAAGGTTTCTAAAACGCACCTCATTTCTCATCTCCTTGTGCTCGGGTTCGCCATTCCAGCCGCTTTACTAGCAATCTCCCTCCTTGGAGAATCAGCACCTTTAACCTCCTGTTCTGTACAGCTTGCAATTTGTCCTGAGTATGAACGGGAAGAAGGGGAGCCAATCAGAGAGTAGCTCTAGGTGTTGGGACAGGCACAGGTCACTCTATTTTCCCATCAGGAAGAAGAATTAACCACAGGCTCAGCCTGTCGCCCGGAACCAGAATAGGGCCTGATGCCGTCCTGTGCTTTTGCGGCCAGCTCCCAAAAAAGCGAGTTGAAAAATGGAGCTCAGGGGAACTGCAATTAACAAACCTGCAGAGTTGTAAATGATAACTCTCGTTCACAAATATCTTGTTTGAAGGCAACGAAGAGGATTTGAAAGCAAGGCAGAATTGCAGGAAACAGATTTCAGGAGGTAGATTCGAATCGCCTTTAAAGCACATGAAAAGCGGCAAAACGTCGACAATGATGCCCATGGTCAAAAAGGGCGTATGCGTTTTTTCCTGAATATATTCAGGAAAAAACGCATACGCCCTTTTTGGCCAACCAAGCAACCTCTAAAGTCAAATCAGCGCTACAAAGAAGTCTCGCTTCCCGTCGGTCAAAAGGGCCATGATGAAAAAAGTGTCAAAACCAGAAATGCAGGACATTCCATGGAGAAATGGGAGCCTTGCTACGCTGATAGTCGGGAGGTAAATTGCCAACAGCCACTCTGGAGAAGTGTACTGTGTGTCCCGAAACATCGAAAAAACACAGCTTAGAGCGTATAGGGCACTTCCACTCACGTGCGTATATATTGGGAAAATTAAAAATCAGCAAGACACAGGCACCCCAAAGTTTAGGGCTGCTCTGTTGACAAGAACCTCCACTTCATGACACCTTAAATATCCCAGGAAAGAGAAAAATGGATAAAGAATTGGTGGTCCTTATGTACAATGGAATATCACTCAGCCATGAAATCAATGTCATAAGGCTAGTAGCAGCATGATGAGTGGATTTAGGTACGACGAATCTAAGTGAAATAAGTCCAGCAGAAAAAGACACTTATCATAAGCTATCACTTATAGAGGGAATGTAAAAACCGCTACAATTGAACTGAATTACAAAATAGAACAGACTCACACGTTTAGAAAACACACTATGGCTGCTTAACGGGAAAGGTGAGGTGGGGTGATGCATAAAACAAGGGTTTCAAATTAGCTGAGATACCGTTCCATAAACCCAATATGTAATAGAAAGACCTACTCCTTGCTCAGTGAACTGGACTCAACACCCCCTATTCACCGCACAAGAATATATCTGACTAGTAAGAATCTTAAAACCTATGTATTGGTATCTCTCTGGATGTGAGTCAAGTGGGTGTAAAGCGGCATAAACACAGCCGTGAAAAGCAGCTAAACCCCATTATAAAAATAAATTAATTTTAAAAACCCGTGAAACAAAGACAGTGAAAGAGAGAGAAATTCTTACAAAATTCGTTCAGGGGCTGTGATGCCACCTGGAATGACCATATCTAGACCCACAGCTGGATGAGACGTAAGGGTGGATACTCTCGTGGCTGAGAGATTTGGTGAGGTTGGGTGAGCAAACACAGAGCCTTTAAAGTACTACTGCCTGTTACCCATCCCATGGGTCCCAAATCTCCAGGTTCAAGGGCATCTTCCTACATCGAAAACATGCATGAGAAACCCAGAAGGTGGTAGACCGTGTGACCGGGAAAGGTTTCTAAAACGCACCTCATTTCTCATCTCCTTGTGCTCGGGTTCGCCATTCCAGCCGCTTTACTAGCAATCTCCTTCCTTGGAGAATCAGGACCTTTAACCTCCTGTTCCGTACAGCTTGCAATTTGTCCTGAGTATGAACGGGAAGAAGGGGAGCCAATGAGAGACTAGCTCTAGGTGTTGGGACAGGCACAGGTCACTCTATTTTCCCATCAGGAAGAAGAATTAACCACAGGCTCAGCCTGCCCCCCGGAACCAGAATAGGGCCTGATGCCGTCCTGCGCTTTTGCGGCCAGCTCCCAAAAAAGCGAGTTGAAAAATGGAGCTCAGGGGAACTGCAATTAACAAACCTGCAGAGTTGTAAATGATAACCCTCGTTCACAAATATCTTGATTGAAGGCAACGAAGAGGATTTGAAAGCAAGGTAGAATTGCAGGAAACAGATTTCAGGAGGTAGATTCGAATCGCCTTTAAAGCACATGAAAAGCGGCAAAACGTCGACAATGATGCCCTTGGCCAAAAAGGACGTATGCGTTTTTTCCAGAATATATTCAGGAAAAAACGCATACGTCCTTTTTGGTCAACCAAGCAACCTGGAAAGGCAAATCAGCGCTATAAAGAAGTCTCGCTTCCCATCGGTCAAAAGGGCCATGCTGAAAAAAGTGTCAAAACCAGAAATGCAGGACAGGCCATGGAGAAATGGGAGCCTTGCTACGCTGATAGTCAGGATGTAAATTGCCAACAGCCAATCTGGAGAAGTGTACTGTGTGTCCCGAAACATCGAAAAAACACAGCTTAGAGCGCATAGGGCACTTCCACTCACGTGCGTATATATTGGGAAAACTAAAAATCAGCAAGACACAGGCACCCCAAAGTTTAGGGCTGCTCTGTTGACAAGAACCTCCACTTCATGACACCTTAAATATCCCAGGAAAGAGAAAAATGGATAAAGAAGTGGTGGTCCTTATGTACAATGGAATATCACTCAGCCATGAAATCAATGTCATAAGGCTAGTAGCAGCATGATGAGTGGATTTAGGTACGACGAATCTAAGTGAAATAAGTCCAGCAGAAAAAGACACTTATCATAAGCTATCACTTATACTGGGAATGTAAAAACCGCTACACTTGAACTGAATTACAAAACAGAACAGAGTCACACGTTTAGAAAACACACTATGGCTGCTTAAC